>NC_086449.1:837025159-837331826 GCF_028390025.1 Pseudophryne corroboree | reverse complement strand
ACCTAGAAGTAATCCTAGGATTGGCTCAGTCATTCTCTCAGGGGGGATTGTGCCGCCAGACGTCACCGCCATGTGGGGCTGCACACGTTATTTCAGTAGACTATCTTGGCTCCTTTCCTGGCACCTCTGTGGGGTGTGAGTAGTCAAATACTGGTCGTGAATTTCCTTTGCCCAACCGTTCCTGTGCTCTTTCTGGCGAGCGTGCAGAATCCCCCCCCCCCTCCTCCCTCTCAGTGTAATTGTTGTTTGGCTAGCACTTACCCACTGAGCCACCTCTCTCCCTGCACAGAGTGCACAGCGGGATCCTCAGAGTCCTTGATGTGGATATTTGTTCTTGCTGGGAATATTCTACAAGGAATTGGAGAGACGCCTATTGAGCCGCTGGGACTGTCGTACATTGATGACTTCGCAAAAGTGGAAAATTCTCCATTTTACATTGGTAACTATTAACTATAACGACTGAATGAGCATTTACCAGGAAGACATTGCGAATACAGCGCAGCGTATGGTGTGATTAGTGAGTGATGTCTCAGTGGGAGGAGTCTGTGGTCTGAGGGACAAGCACTGACCCAACCTCTGAATAAATAAAGTAATTATTAATAACGGGTCCTGTATAACACTGCTGTGAATGATAAATTACACTTAGGAGAGATCTCCATCTTAGTTGTCGGATGATGACATCTTATGTCTTATGCTGCGTTAGATTCCTCTGCGGATACTGCTGAGCCCCCTCTCACATGGCGAATGCTTGGCAGCCAGACTATTGCTGAGGCGTTAGAGTGGGACGCTGCGCTAATCCCTCCGGTACCCGGGGAAGCCCAGGGGGCCCCACTAGCAGCATCTCTGCCTCTGACAAACAGAGAAAGAACAAGAGGCCTATTCACTAACCCCCGTTACATGTGCGGAAACACTTTCTGCATGTTTTAAGTTTCAGGCCCATTCATCATTCTTTTGGGAAGGGGCATGGCCACACAATAGTACCCCCAATTCAAATTACGCCACACTTTAGTGCCACTTTATTCACATTATATCACACTGAATTGCTTTTGGGGGGTTCGGCAGGATCACTAGAGGATCTCAGCCAAGAAGGCTTCCTTGGTGGAGCACTCTTTTCATAATGTTTAATGTGTTATATTTAAAATTTCACTTTTATTATCATAGATAAAACTCAGTTTTCCTAGTTAAAGGCGACAGATTTGTTCGTTCTGAAGAGAAACCAGAGCATGGAGAGGAGGAAAACTGAGCTTTATCTATGATAATAAAAGTTACATTATAAATATAACACATTAAACATTATGAAAAGAGTGCGCTACCAAGGAAGCCTTCTTGGCTGAAATCCTCTAGTGATCCTGCTGAACCCCCCCAAAACCAAATATTGTAATTGCTTTCTGGCGCTCCTCCAACCAGACTAACCAATCTTAGCTCTCTTACTGAGAGAATAAATTGTTTATTTTCCCTATACCGGTTGGTTATTATATAAAAGAATATAATTCTCAAGAAACACCTGTGCATAGTCTTTCTGGGTCTAGTACCTCCCACATAGTATCACACTGAATTGCCCCTTATTCACATTACACCACACCATATTGCTCTTTATTCACATTAGACCACACAGTAGTGCCCTTTCTATATGTTACACCACACAGTAGGGCACCTTATACACATATTAATAACACACATTAGTAATGCCTTTATACACATAATACCACACAGTAATGTTCCTTACACATGACACACATTATTAATGTCCTTATGAACATAATGCACCTTACACATTATGCCAAACACTATTGCACAATGAACCTACCCACACACATCACTCACACGGCCGCTGTCTCTGATTGGATACAGATGTGTCCTCATACATCTGGCCTCAATACGCCATGCAGATCCCGTCCAGCTCTGCTAACGTTGGGAGCCTTATTTTGCAGAAACGCATCTTATTTTCATCGCTATGTGACTAGGACGCACAAGCAGCTTCTGCTGATTAAAATGATAATTAGCATGACTATATTTCTGTGAGTAACTGTGGCTGTATCTGCATACGAAATGGTACGTTACATTGATTTTTTGATTTTCAGGAATACACTGTAACGTAGCATTTCATATGCAGATAGAGCCCCGCATCTGCTTGTGCCCCTAGGCATTTGCCCAGTTTGCCTATGCCTAGGGCCGGCTCTGATGAGGACATATATCAGCGGTGTAACCTATGTGCCCTATTGCATTACAGAAGGCAGCTACGGCATGTGCCCCGGTGACTGTCATTGTGTAGCAGGAGATATAACCTTGTGTCTTAGTAATTCTCTTCTTTCCTTTAGGAATAGTACAAACGCTGTCCGTCGTGGGCCCTCTCCTGGGATCGCTCATGGCCGCGTACTTCGCACGGCTCTATGTTGACATTGGCTTCATAAATCTGGGTAATACACAACAATACTTCTATAGTTTCTGCATTGTCACCGTGGTGGATGTATGTGGCCTGTACTCTGGGTCTTCATACACTTGACCGATGTGCGTAGGACCTTCTGAGATTACTATTATACTCTTCTATATATATGGCGCATCAAGGGGTCTGCAGCGCCTTACAGAGTACAACACAAACAGTGTGAACAAAGCAAGAAAGAAAGTGACTTACAGTACAGAACGTTACACAATATGGATGATATCTATCTATCTATCTATCTATCTATCTATCTATTTATTTTATATAAACAATGCTGCTCATAGTCCCCATATAGCAACAGGGTGGCAGAACTACTGGGGCCTAGGTGCCATTGTGGGCAGTGGGAAGGAGATGATGGTATAAGTGAGGGAAGGAAAAGAACATGAGGAAAGAGGGCCCTGCTCGTGAGAGCTTACAGTCTAAAGGGGCTCTCAAGACCCACTTCTTCACCAAACCCAGCCAAATCTCATCCTAACCCTCTGTTCTACACTCTCCATGTACCCCATCTGTGTCACCCCTGTCTGTCTACCCCTCCCCTTTAGAATGTAAGCTCTCACGAGCAGGGCCCTCTTCCCTCATGTGCTTACCCTTTTCTTACTTTAATAATCTTCAACTGCATCAACTCCAGCAGTCTTCTGCCACCTGATACTTATTCCAGTGTCATCTGCTGATGTAGCTATGTTTATTTACCCTGTACTTGTCCTATACTGTCATCACCTGTAAGTTGCTGTTTTCCTGTACTGATTATTCATGTACTCTGTAATTGGGCGCTGCGGAACCCTTGGGGCGCCATATAAATAAAGGATAATAATAATAATAATAATAATAATAATAATAAAGGGGAGATCTGGTTACTCGTCTGTGATCCTGAGTCCCCAGCATTAGCTGCCAGCATAACACGCCTTTCCCAAGACATGGCGTATGTACAAGAACTGTCTCACATGTGTGAAGGGCGGTTGTTCATAGCAACCCACATAATCAGTCAGTTGTTTATACAAATCATACAAAACACAAATTGTGCATAATACAGAGCAAGTAGTGTACATGAGGTGTTTGAAGGAGGCGCAGATGTGAGACAGACGGTAGAGAGGAGCCTAACCATGGGCGATGCTGAGACTGTAGGAGCTAGTGGGTAGCAGTGTGGATGTGGGACTAGAGCTGGCAGAACAGGCAGCGGGAGCAGTATCAGGAGGGCGGAGATGAGGCTATACAGCCTGATTCAGAGGTGGGCGCAATGCCAAAGTCTACACAGTACAGCCATTATTTTCTACTGTACATACAGGAAAAGTCCTACATGGCCCTACATCACGTGCGTTCCCCCGACTGTACTGAGGGTGCGTTCCCCCGACTGTACTGAGGGTGCGTTCCCCCGACTGTATGGAGAGTGCGTTCCCCTGACTGTATGGAGCGTGCGTTCCCCTGACTGTATGGAGCGTGAGTTCCCGACTGTATGGAGCGTGCGTTCCCCTGACTGTATGGAGCGTGCGTTCCCCTGACTGTATGGAGCGTGCGTTCCCCTGACTGTATGGAGCGTGCGTTCCCCTGACTGTATGGAGCGTGCGTGCCCCTGACTGTATGGAGCGTGCGTTCCCCTGACTGTATGGAGCGTGCGTTCCCCTGACTGTATGGAGCGTGCGTTCCCCTGACTGTATGGCGCCTGCGTTCCTCTAACTGTATGGAGCGGGCGTTCCTGACTGTACGGAGCGTGCGTTCACCAGACTGTATGGAGCGTGCGTTCCCCTGACTGTATGGAGTGTGCGTTCCCCTGACTGTATGGAGCGTGTGTTCCCCTGACTGTATGGCGCCTGCGTTCCCCTAACTGTATGGAGCGGAAGTTCCTGACTGTACGGAGCGTGCGTTCACCAGACTGTATGGAGCGTGCGTTTCCCCGACTGTATGGAGCGGGCGTTCCCCTGACTGTATGGTGGGTGCGTTCCCCCGACTGTATGGAGCGTGCGTTCCCCTGACTATATGGCGCCTGCGTTCCCCTGACTGTATGGAGCATGTGTTCCCAACTGTATGGAGCGGGCATTCCCCTGACTGTATGGCGCCTGCGTTTCCCTGACTGTATGGAGCATGCGTTCCCCTGACGGTATGGAGCGAGCGTTCACCTGACTGTATGGAGCATGCGTTCACCTGACTGTACGGTGGGTGCGTTCCCCTGACTGTATGGCGCATGCGTTCCCCTGACTGTATGGAGCATGCGTTCCCCTGACTGTATGGAGTGGGCGTTCCCCTGACTGTATGGAGCATGCGTTCCCCTGACTGTATGGCACGTGTATTCCCCTGACTGTATGGAGCGTGCGTTCCCCTGACTGTATGGAGCGTGTGTTCCCCTGACTGTACGGAGCGTGCGTTCCCGACTTAATGGAGCGGGCGTTCCCCTGACTGTATGGAGCGTGCGTTCCCCTGACTGTATGGCGCGTGTATTCACCTGACTGTATGGAGCGTGCGTTCCCCTGACTGTATGGAGCGTGTGTTCCCCTGACTGTATGGAGCGTGCGTTCCCGACTGTATGGAGCGTGCATTCCCCTGACTGCATGGCGCGTGTATTCACCTGACTGTATGGAGCGTGTGTTCCCCTGACTGTACGGCGCATGCGTTCCCCTGACTGTATGCAGACACTGCTGTTGTGTACAGAGTCGCTTGCAATAGAGCTTGTGGCGGACCGTCAGGGGCGTTCTTGGCCAGTGACTGGGAGATGGTCTGACGTGTTGGCAGTAAAAGGCTGTAGCAGCAGTGGCCACCTCTGGATCAGAACCACAGTGAGGAGATGGGTCAGGCAGGTAGTGAGCTGCGATGGAGAACTGATACGTACTGAATTAGAACCAAAATACGGGGTCCGTGCACATGTCTAGTCCACACTATGGGTCCAGGCTTGCAGGTTTATTGGTAACACACAGTGGTAATGCAGGTACACAGTGGGAAGGGAAGGAAGGAATTGTGGAGAGGGCAGAACATACAGTAGACACTATGGACAACCTCCTAGTAAATAAGATGGTCTGGGGATAGCTCTGGGGTCCGGCCAGTCATCACTAACGTGTTTCTATGATCTTGTCTCTCTGATAACTATTCTCACTCCATTCCTCTATCTCCGTCCCTGCAGATGAGGTTACGATAAGTATGTCGGACACCCGATGGGTTGGTGCCTGGTGGATTGGATTTGTGTGCAGTGGGGTCCTGAGTCTGTTGGTTTCCATCCCCTTCTGCTTTCTCCCCAAGACGCTGCCCAAAGAGGGCCAGGAGGAGCAGCCTGAGCTGAGAGAGATGCTGAGGCCGCAGACAGGAGATAATAGAGAGGAGGCTGCGGAGAATGCAGACGTCAAAGTGCAAGGTACGTGCAGTCTGTGCCACCATCACCGGCAGCCAGGGCTCAGTACCACACTATAGGGGCAATGTCCTGGATGCGTCTTACTCACAGATCCTATATGCAGAGAGAAACGACAAAATAACACACAATAGTGCAACCCTGATACAGACGTTTGTATTCAGCCAAGTGAAGATCATATAGAAAATCCACAAGTGTATAATTCGGGGTGTGAGTGACCCCAGTGCTATTCACTTCACATTGTATATTAACAGTCCCTCCCTGGGATGTGCTGATCTTGGGCTGGGGAGATCCTCTGCAGGGACATCTGGTGAATTTAGGAGAAAGAATGACATATACTGCAGTATAATCACAAAAACTGGATTTTATTAAAATACGTTTTTCCATCAGTAACAATCAGCCAAAAAGTCAGTGGACACTGGACAACAAGATAGAGTTATAGCCTTGTGTACATGTAACATTCCAGGCAGTAGAAGTGTGCCAGTGACGGATAAATGCACAGCAGTAAGTATAAGAGAATAAAGCAATCTGACCATTCAGGTGAAAGATGGAACATACCCTGGCCACACTTGTGTGGGAGCGCTTATATAGGCAAAGTGGGGAATCTCCAGATTCTTCCTTTACCTTCCCAGCAAGTCACAGGCGCAGTCACAGGTAAGGCTCCATCCAAGGTGTCAAATCCAGTTTACAATTAAATACAAACGCTTCCAACGCATTTTGAGTATACAGTACTCTTCCTCAGGTCTGTGTGCACATTACCGTTTCCCATGACTCTCTATGTAAGGGGAAGGTCACCCCTGTGCATACACCATCGCACTCTGTTTTTGTATGTCCAGTAAGGGTTTTGTTCTGGGCTGCACATGTGCAGTTTACAGATTTCACGCCTAACGTGCAGTCTCTCAACAGCGTACACCTATGAATATGTTTTATCTATTTTAAATTTTTTCTCTCCTACAAGAGTAATTGAGACCCCAGACGTGTGCTTTCAGTCCCTCTGGTCATGAACCAGCAGAGGCCAACCATCTGCCTTGGTGACAGTGGCCCAACGCAGTTTTCTCTTTTTCCACTCTTCCACCAAAGTCCCGGGTCCAACCCAAGATTTGGAACACGGTTCTAATCCAGGTCTTCCCACTGCGGCTCCAACCCGGGTTATTCCTGCTTTCCACATGCTGGAAACAGGAACCAGGTTACCCATTTACACTGCAGCTCATCCAGGCCCCTTCTGGGTGCTACCCTGCTAGCTACCCATGAAGAATTGCCGGGTCACTAGACCCTTTTTTTTTTTTTTAATTTGAGGGAGCCGTATCCATTGACAAAGATTGGGTGCGTTCCCCTGACTGTACGTAGACACTGCTGTTGTGTACAGAGTCGCTTGCAATAGAGCTTGTGGTGGACAGTCATGGGAATTTGATCAGTTTTAAATATAAAATCATCTTTATAACTGTTGTAAGCTTTGTATTTAATAACTAAAAGCACACATAATGCTATATAAGTTTCAACCCAATAAGCAGTTATGTGATTCTATGTTTCATAATTTGGTATTGATTAGAATGTTCATTGCAATAATCAATGAACATAGCCAGCTAGTATATGTAATTTCCTTAAATGAATTACATAGATATTTCTGTGAGAAACTATTTTGTTAAGAGCAATATGATTTCTCCAGCTGTAGTCACAAGGACATTTAGTTAACTCCCAGGCTAAGATAAAACTTTAATTGCTTGATGAGAACATTAAAGGAGTGTGTTTTGGAATGTCCAGGTGACAATGGAAAGAAGGCTTTCAAGATTAATGTCCAGATAGCGATAAGGGAAAGGCCTTCTGATTAAATTAATGAGCAAATAGTGATAAGAATATACATACAGGAATGCTATAATTGGTTTCATTAAATCATTGTTTATCTTTGCACACGGTGTACTTTGATTGGCTAACACACTGCCATACCTTTATTTCTTTGTTCATTTGTGTATAAATAAAGGCTCCTAAAGCAATGAGTCAGATCAGAAACAACTTGCTGAGCTTCTACATTTCTCCTGTGTGTTGTCTCATTATTTCTGGTCTCCAGCCGGCTGCTAAGTACAGAACCACTGACTGATGTTCAAGGGTATTAAACAGACAACCGAAGGATGTTGATATACGGAGTCTAGTTCCCAAACTCGGTCCTCTAGGACCCCGCACAGGTCATGTTTTCCAGGTCGCCTGGTAGGTATCACCAACTGACATTTTACAAATCCACAGGTGACCTGAAAAACATGAACTGTTAGGGGGTTGAGTTTGAGAACCACTGCTCTAAGTGGGTTATTCAGACCTGATCGCTGTTGTGTGAATTTGCAAGCTGGCTGATTATCGAATGACTGTGCATGCGTACGAATCGTAATGTGCAGGCGCGAGGCCAAACAGCAAAAAAATCCAGTAACTTTTTTGATCACTAGGTGTGTGCAGGGTGATTGACAGGAAGAGGATGTTTGGGGGTGGTAACTGAACATTTTCTGGGAGTGTCAGGAAAAACACATTGCAACCAAGCATTTTCAGGGTGGGTGTGTGACGTCAGCTCCGGCCCCGATCAGCCTGTTTCTATAGTACTGTAGGAGTAAGTCCTGGGCTACGCACAGACTGAATCGATTTGGTTCTGTTGAAACCTTAACACACCCCATAGATTGGCAGTGTTAACTTTTCAGCAGAACCAAACCTCTCATCTCTAGTACAATATGGACATTAATCTTCTCTTGTGTTACAGGATTCCTGATGCTCCTAAAGAATCTCCTGAGGAATAAGGTCTATATGTTGTTTATACTGGTAACCGTCCTTCAATTCAGTGCGTTTGTTGGTTTCTTCTCATTCACTCCCAAATTTTTGGAGCAGCAGTACGGCATATCGGCATCAGAAGCCATCTTTTTAATAGGTACGTAGCGCGAGATGAGTGACCAGAAATATCCAGCTCCAGGTATCAGAAATATTCCACATACCTGGTCACATTCCAACAGCGACACCTATGGGTGGGAGGGTGCACGGCCAGAATCTGTGTGAGGAGCAGGGTGAGCAGTAGCCTAGGGATTTCAACTCAGCACCCATCCAAGTGGGGAAATCTCTGTGCTGTGCCCTGCAAAGGTCTAAAATCTCATTACCGGTAACACTTCTGATTTTTAAGCTGAGGAGCCTAGGGTCTAGTGAGCTGAGACTGGACACATGTACAGATATAGCCACGCTCATCGTGGCTGCAACTATGCTGTAATGGCGGAATCTGTCAACACCTTTAAGAATGGGTTAGATAAATTCCTAATGGATAAGGATATCCAGGGGTATGGTGCATAGTCATGCATTATAGTTACTATAAATAGGGATAAAATGCAACGGCTGACAGCAGCATCAGTCAGAAATTTTAGTCAAATCATCATGCATAGGAGACCACAAATAGGTTGAACTCGATGGACAATTGTCTTTTTTCAACCTCAGATACTATGTTACTATGTTACTTTGTATGGGCAGGTGAGCCTCGTTTGTCGCGATGCGCTTGTACGCCGGCGTTCGTCTTAATTGCACCTATGGCCATTAGGATTATAGGCTATAGGGGAAAGATTGCAGCCTGGCGTACTAAGCCACGGCTGCGAATAGGTGTGCCGGGAGTGCCTGCACAGCCGCATCGCAGCCACAATGACTGTGGCTACATCTGTAGTAGAATCACCAAGACCAGATTAACACTGCGAACTGGGCTGATCCCTATGTCAGGACTAGAGTACAGAGCTGAGATCTCCAGCGCAGCGACATGGAACTGTTTAAGGAAAACTTAACTCCACCACCTGGACCAGGGTGCATGGAGGTGGCACCCTCTACTGGGAACTCAGGGACACTGTACTATAGGAAGCACAGGGCTGGATAAGCTTCCACTGGAACTCTAGGGACAGGTATGAGGATCCCAGGTCTGTGCATTGGAGTGCAGACACACCGGTCTGGAACCTGCACCCTGAGAAAGAACTAGAACCTACACTCAGTATTAGCTCTCACTACCAGATACCCAGAGAGAAGAGACCAGACACCAGCTACCAATATGTGCTAACAGGAAATCTGGATACTAGGACTCTGGTAATAAAAGCACTCTTAGAGCAGGTGTAACAGAAGACTTGTGAAAATCCCCGATGAGTGAGCTGGAAGTGGGGTCCAGTGGAGGCCAGGATTTACACAGGCACTAGTGCAGACGGACAATGCAGCAGAAGAGCCACCTTAGTATAAACAGGGAGAGAACTAGCGCTCAGAGAGTATAGCTGGAGTGTTGGTACTAGAGTATACAGCAGGAGAACTGATCCAGCACTTAGAATTGCACAAGTGCTGACTGGTGTAACATGAGAACTGACACTTGCAGATGCAGCAGGGCCCGGAGCCAGGGGGAACCTCTACCAGGAAGTGAGTTGCTCTGGCCATGAGGACGTGGCAGAAGCAGGTGTAAATAGGATGCTGTGAGAGAGTGTGGCTTGTTACAGTGGTACTCCCATGAAGCCACGCCATTCCACTGAGGCCACGCCCCCTGTTTGGGAGCGTGCGTGCAGGAGTCCCAAATCTGCTTTTCCTAATGTTGGGAGGTATGCAGCTGCAATCCTATCTATATATGTTGGCCACACCTTCAAGAGACATGTAAGGCAGGCATGTCCAAACTGCGGCCCTCCAGCTGTTGTGAAACTACATATCCCAGCATGCCCTGACACAGTTTTGCTGTCAGAGAATGCTAAAGCTGTGTCAGGGCATGCTGGGATGTGTAGTTTCTCAACAGCTGGAGGGCCGCAGTTTGGAAATGCCTGATGTAAGGGATAGATTCGATATATTGCAGTGATAGTGACTGAGACAGGTGACGGGAGGGACAGTGTACTCAGTAACTTTAGTTCTTGTAAAACTTAGCGGCGGATTCAAATGTTAGCGCGCCCCCCTATCTCCCGTCTAATGTGACGGGAGATAGAGGGACGGTATTCAAATGTCCCCCGTTTTCACCACTACTGCGCCCAGTACAGTCGGGTTTAGGCGCACAAAGCACCTAAACCCAACTAAACAAATGGTCGCGATCATGAAAAAGACCCGTTTGGGTGCCCAAACGGCCTCTTTGCACGCATTTCAGCTCGCTACCCCCGGGGTTAGCGAGCTGATATTATCTTGCTGCACCCGTCATCGATTGCGGACGGGAGGGGGGAGAGCACATTTGAATCGGCCCTTAAAATCTTCATCTTGTAAGCAAATAGCTGATAGAAAGTCCATATTGTTAGGTCTCTAATACCCGTTGTATTGTACTGACAGAGAAAACAAATCACATGACAATTTTGTAAACTAACAGAATAAGCAACTCCCGGAAACTCTCATTCACCAATTTACTAATAGTAACTGCTCCTTCATGCTTCATCATTACACAAACAGGATAAAAACCAGCCGACTGAGAGCACCGCTAAACGGCTATAACCAACTTCCCTGACAGCCAATCACAAGCTGATCGGGCAAGAAAACTGCGCCATTTTTAGTGTGCGCTTGCGTTGCTTTTTAGTATGGTGATTTTTCTATTCTAATTCGGGAATCAAGAAGAAAATAAACTTTTTTTTTTTTTTACAATTTTTAATGATTTGTTAGAATGTGCAGGGGTGTTGGGGAACCCGGCCCGTTATGCTGGGACTACTAAGGTGACAGATCTGCCACTCGAGGTTTTTAATTAGCCAATCAGTCCCTATATTCTGTATAGACTTTATATATTGCCTGGGCCAGTCCTGGTGATGGACAGCTCTCCTCACGTACATAGGGGGTCATTCCAACCCGATCGCTCACTGCAGTTTGTCGCAGCGCAGCGTTCAGGTCGGAACTGCGCCAGCGCCACAGTGTGCCGGCGCATGGCAGTCGTCGGTGCCCAGCGATCGCCTCTGAGACAGAGGCGGTCGCTGGGTGGGAGGAGGCTGAACGGCGGCGTGGTCCGGCCAACGCAGGTGTGGCCGGACAGTTGGGGGGGGGTGTCGTGGCGGCTGCGTGACGTCTCACGCAGCCACTACGGCCAGCGGCAGTGACACACAACTCCTGGCCAGCCACAGGATCTGCGCTGGCCGGGAGTTACTCCACAGATACAAAGGCATCGCCTCTGTGCGATGCTTTTGTATTTGTGCGTGGGGGGGGCGTCACTGACATGCGGAGCGAACTAGCCCTGTGCTGGGCGTCCCCCCGCATGTCTGAGTTTACGATCGTAGCTGTGCTAAATTTAGCACAGCTACGATCAACTCGTAATGACCCCCAGAGTTCCACTGAATGCCCATATTTCCCGCAGCTAACCAGGGATGGTGGAGCCAGTGTGACTACTCTGCGTCATGTCAGTGACTATGGACACATAACAGAATGACGCTGTGTCGCCATCTTCTCTCCGCAGGGGTGTACAGTATGCCAATCATATCTGTCGGATACTTCCTTGGGGGCTTCTTCATGAAGAAATTCAAGATCACAACACTGACGGCAGCAAAGATTGGTTTTTTTACATCATTAACGGAATACCTGCTGTATATCTTGGCCTTTGCCATGATGTGCAAGAACGCGTCTGTAGCCGGCCTGACGGTCTCATATGACGGGTAGGAGCTTACAATATAATATACAGCCAATAGTAGTATTTGTGATAGCTGCTGTGGAGATAAAAGCAATTCATTATATTCTGATGTCACTGGATCTCCAGGCCGGGGGGAAGCTGTATTCTGGATGTACAGTATGTTGTCTACATACATGCCAAGTGTACAGTACGTATCTGCTCTCCAGGAGAAGTCAGGAGAGGAAATGCTGCTGACACTTTTGAGAGCTCCCTCCATATGGACCTGAGACTCCCCATCTTATCTCCTCATTCTGCCCACTTTGGAATGCAGGCAGTGGTGCAAGTAGAAATGTTCTCTCAGTGGTACGGATAGTAAAAATGGGCGTGGTCAGGTGTCATGGGGGCGTAGACAAATTAAAGTAGGGGAGTGGCTACATGACAATAAGGGCATGGCCACATTATGCCAGACACCGTAACACCCATTACACATTATGCCACACACCGTAATGCCCATTACACATTATACCACACACGTAATGCCCATTACACATTATGCCACACACTGTAACACCAATTACACATTATGCCACACCGTAATGCCCATTACACATTATACCACACACCGTAATGCCCATTACACATTATGCCACACACCGTAATGCCCATTACACATTATACCACACACCGTAAAGCCCATTACACATTATGCCAGACACTGTAACACCAATTACACATTATGCCACACACGTAGTGCCCATTACACATTATGCCACACCACGTAATGCCCATTACACATTATGCCACACCACATAACGCCCATTACACATTATACCACACACCGTAAAGCCCATTACACATTATGCCACACACCGTAATGCCCATTACACATTATGCCACACACCGTAATGCCCATTACACATTATACCACACACCGTAATGCCCATTACACATTATACCACACACCGTAATGCCCATTACACATTATGCCAGACACCGTAATGCCCATTACACATTATGCCAGACACCGTAATGCCCATTACACATTATGCCAGACACCGTAATGCCCATTACACATTATGTCACACACACCGTAAGGCCTATTACATATTATACCTCACACCGTAATGCCTATTACATATTATGCCACACACAGTTATGCCACTGACACCATTTTACAAAAATGCCCATTATAAATTATGCCCCAGCGGTGGGCTGGTGGTACTGTGTACCACCACCATATTTCTTAATGGTACTCCATACCACCCCGTACCATTCTACTTTCAGCACTGAATGCAGGAGATCCATCTACTCCTCCAGGGAAGGTGTGTGTGTGTGTGTGTGGGGGGGGGGGGGGGGGTGGATGGTGCGGGGGACTACCTGAAAAAAATGGGAGTCTCCCATAGTCGTAATTGTTAACTGATTGTAAACTACTGCATAAGTTGTTACAATTAGGTTTGTGAATTATACTATGAAAGGGCCCAACTTAGACCTGATCGCTGTTGTGCAAATTCGCAAGGCGGCCGATTATCGATCGTACTGTGCGTGCGTACGGATCATTGTGCGCACGCGTAGGGCCAAACTGCAAAAGAATCCAGCAATCTTTTTGATCGCTAGGTGTATGCAAGTTGATTGACAGGAAGCGGACGTTTGTGGGTGGTAACTGAACGTTTTCTTGGAGTGTCAGGAAATACGCAGGCGTTCCCAAACGTTTTCAGGGAGGGTGTGTGACGTCAGTTCTGGCCCCGATCAGCCTGGTTCTTTTGCACTGTTGGAGTAAGTCCTGGGCTACACGCAGACTGGAAAAAACATTAGATGGTGAGTGAGTTGCGAATGGATTTACAGCTGACCAGCGTTTGTAAAGCTTTTCAAATGGCGTACGCAGACTTGCACGGGGCAGATTTTCACTATGTCTGGGTGGTGACTATCTGATCGCAAACTTCTGCAAATTCGCAGAGGATCGATCAGGTCTGAATTAAGCCCAATGTCTGATCAGTAGATTAGCTAAAGGTACAAAGACAGAATAAATGCGTCTAACCTACCTGTGTAGTACAATTCAGGTACAGAGATGATTCTTAGTGCTGGCTTGGCATAGTTAGTAAGTTCCTACCCCAGTGATAGGTGACCTATATACTTTGAAGAAAAGGTTGTTGATTCTGCACAAGTCTCATAAATTTTCATATAGACATGTAACCAAAATAAACATGTCCACAGGGAAAATCCCTTTGTGATTTCGTAATTTTGTGGTGCACCCTGAACAAGTAAGTAGTCTGTAAGCACAGGAGAAGGAAGAAGGAAGAAGGAAGAAGGAAGGCTCTTGTTTGGGGGCACTCTTAAGCAAAATAAATTACTTTTCTCATACGTCCTAGAGGATGCTGGAGACGACATCAAGACCATGGGGTATAGACGGGATCCACAGGAGACATGGGCGCTCTAAAGACTTTTCATTGGGTTTGAACTGGCTCCTCCCTCTATGCCCCTCCTCAGACCTCAGTTTTAGAATTGTGCCCAGGGAGACTGGATGCACTCTGAGGAGCTCTACTGAGTTTCTCTGAAAAGACTTTATGTTAGGTTTTTTATTTTCAGGGAGATCTGCTGGCATCAGTCTCCCTGCTTCGTGGGACTGAGGGGGTAGAAGCAGAACCAACTTCCTAAAGAGTTTCATGGCTCTGCTTCTTGCTGACAGGACACCATTAGCTCCTGAAGGGTACTGAACGCTAGCCATGTCTAGATGCTCACTCCCACAGCACGCCGTCACCTACCTTACAGAGCCAGAAGTCAGAAGACAGGTGAGTATGAGAAGAATGATCTTCAATCAAGTAAGTGACGGCTGAGGTGAAGCTCGGCTGGCGGGAGCGCAGCGCGCCATTGCTGCCCACACACACAGGCACTGAAGGGTGCAGGGCGCGGCGGCGCCCTGGGCAGCAAGAAAAATACCTCAAACTGGCTAAAAGGGGGCATAAGATGCCGCTGGCATAGCCCTACCCCCGCCAGTATAAATATTAGAAAGTATACTGAGTGTAAGGACGCGCCATTGCGGGGGCAGAGCTTCTTCCTCATGCAGCCAGCACACTGCTCAGCGCCATTTTCTCTCTCTCTACAGGCTGCAGAGAACACGCTGGTCCTCTCCTCCACTTCTGACAAGTACAGGGTTCTTTTAAGGGGGGCACAAAGCGATTGTGGTGCATTTAGTAGTGTAAATTACTATTTAAAAGCGCTGTTGGGCTGTGGGCATATTGTGTTAACAGGCAACACTGGCGCTGGGATTGTGAACTGGCTGCTCCTATCCTGTGTCCCTCTGACAGACTTTACTGTGGGTCTGTCCCCAAAATAAGTCCCAGTGTGTCTGTGAGTGTGCTGTGCATGTGTGAAGCATGTCTGAGGCAGGGAGTTCCTCCCTGGAGGAAGCCATTTTAGGGACACAGAGTTGTAATGTGGTGGCGCTACCGGCACACCAAGAGCCTGCATGGGTGAAAGAGATACGTGACAGTATGCATCTGATTAACCAAAGGTTAGATAAGTCTGAATCTAAGGCTGCATGCTGGAGAAAATCTGTGGAAGATGTGATTTTTCAGGATGCTGTTATTCCTTATGCAGGCGGCCCCTCTGGGTCACATAAGAGACCATTTGCGAATGTTGTAAACACTGAGACCGACACGGACTCTGATTCTTGTGTCGACGATAGTGAATCCAGAGAGATAGATCATAAATTGGCCAAAAATATACAATATATGATTGTGGCTATAAGGGATGTGTTGGGGGTTACAGAAAGCACTCCTGTACCTCAGAAGAAGGCTTATTTATGTAAGGAAAAGAAATCCAAAGTCACGTTCCCTCCTTCACATGAACTAAATGCTCTGTTTGAAGGGATGTAGGTGAATCCTGATAAAAAATGTCGTATTCCCAAAAGGATTCACATAGCTTACCCTTTCCCAGCTGAGGACAGGAAAAAATGGGAGTCACCCCCTGTGTTAGACAGTGCACTTTCCAGGTTGACAAAAATAGGTAATTCTCCGTGCTCCTGGCACGGCTTCTCTTAAAGAGCCGGCAGACCGCAAAATGGAAACAACATTGAAATCCATTTATGTTACCAATGGCACACTGATCAGGCCCACAATTGCCTGCGCTTGGGTGAGTCGAGCTATTGAAAAATGGTCAGAAAATGTGTCATCAGAAATTGACACGATTGATAAAGATGAGATACTCCTTAAGTTAGGGAATATCAAAGACGCTGCCGCCTACATGCTGGAAGCAATGAAGGATATTGGATTCTTGAGTTCACAAGCCGCTACCATGGCAGTATCGGCTAGGCGGGCGTTGTGGATTCGCCAGTGGAACGCGGATGCGGATTCCAAAAGAAACATGGAGGCGCTTCCATATAAAGGTGAGGCTTTATTTGGTGATGGCCTGGATGCGTTAGTCTTGGCGGCTACCGCAGGTAAGTCGACGTTTTTGCCCTCTGCGCCTGCACCGGCAAAAAAGACCTATCACCCGCAAATGCAGTCCTTTAGGCCTAATAAATACAAAAAGGCGAGAGGTTCCCCCTTCTTTGAAGGTAGGGGATGGGGAAGGGGAAGGGGAAAAAAGCCCACAGCGGCTCCAGGTTCTCAAGAGCAGAAGTCTACCCCTACTTCTGCCAAATCCTCAGCATGACGCTGGAACTCCCTTGCGGGAGGCCGCTCGGGTGGGGGCACGTCTCAAACGCTTCAGCCAGGGTTGGATTCTGTCTGGCCTGGATCCCTGGGTGTTGCAAATAGTATCCCAGGGATACAAACTGAAGTTTCAAGACGTTCCCCCATGCTGATTTTTCAAATCGACCTTGCCAGTTTCTCCACCAGAAAGAGAAGCAGTAACAGCGGCAATCCAAAAATTATGTCAAGACCAGGTCATAGTCCTGGTACCGTTGTCACAATAAGGGGAGGGCTTTTATTCAAGCCTCTTTGTAGTTCCGAAGCCAGACGGCTCGGTCAGACCAATCCTAAATCTAAAAGATCTTAATTGCTACCTGAGAAGGTTCAAGTTCAAGATGGAATCACTTCGGATGGTGATTGCCAGTCTAGAGGAGGGGGACTACTTGGTGTCGGTGGACATAAAGGATGCTTACCTGCATGTTCCCATTTATCCTCCTCACCAGGCTTATCTGAGATTCGCGGTTCAGGATTGCCATTACCAATTCCAGACATTGCCTTTCGGTCTCTCCACGGCGCCGAGGGTATTCACCAAGGTGATGGTGGAGATGATGGTCCTCCTTTGACAGAAAGGAGTCAATATAATTCCTTATCTGGACGATCTCCTGATAAAGGCGAGATCCAGGGAGCAGTTGTTACTAAACATATCACTCTCTCTGTCAATACTCCAACAACACGGGTGGATCATAAATTACCCAAAGTCACAATTGGAACCGACGACAAGGTTGTCTTTCCTCGGGATGATTCTGGACACAGAAGTTCAGAGGGTATTTCTTCCGCTGGAAAAGGCTCTGGAAATCCAGAAAATGGTAAAACAGATATTGAAACCATCAAGTGTGTTGGTCCATCAGTGCATTCGGTTGTTGGGGAAGATGGCGGCAGCCTACAAGGCCATACAGTTTGGCAGGTTCCATGCCAGAGTATTCCAGTGGGACCTGTTGGACAAGTGGTCGGGGTCACACCTACACATGCACAGAAAGATAATCCTGTCGTCAAGAACCAGGATTTCGCTCCTGTGGTGGCCTGCCTTCACATAAACGTTCTGCAGCTAAGAGCCATTTACAACGGCCTTCAACAAGTGGTACATCTTCTTCAAGACCGTCCCGTGCAGATCCAGGCGGACAATGTAACAGCAGTCGCATATATAAACAGGCAGGGCGGAACGCAAAGCAGAGCGGCAATGGCAGAGGCGACAAAAATCCTCCACTGGGCAGAAAAACATCTACAAGCTCTGTCGGCAATATCAGAGAAAGTAATAAGTAAGACTAAAATAAATCAATATGACACCTAGGATATCGGATCACAATTTATGTGGAGGAATCCCGTGTGGGTACCTTACAATATAAACCTTTCTGTTGATAATATGTCCATTAATGGTTATAAACCCTGTTACAATAGTCTGAGATAATTGTTTTCGTACTAGAAAATTAAAATGAAGGAAGAAAAGATGGTGATGCTGATCTCAGCGTTGCAACAGGTTAATGCCCTTGGATTCATACTTATTAGTCATTACTTTCTCTGACCAAACTAAAGGTCTGATTAATACAGATTTACTGTACTGGTCCAAGGGGATCAGATGTGGCACTGATAGTGGTCACATCTATATCCAATCCTAATTTGCATGGTGCAAATGACCAGAACATTATTTTAATTATTCTTTCAGTGGGTGACAAAAAACTTTTTTAACATTTAATAATACAAATTTGAGTTTTATCTGTTTACGACTATAAGTAATTTATTTTGCTTAAGAGTACGCCCAAACAAGAGCCTTCTTTCTTCCTTCTCCTGTGCTTAAAGACCTATATACTTCATTACTGTGCAATCAGGTTATTATACTGGAGACACCATCAATCATTTACATACTATAAGGAAATACACTGTGATAATTTACATACTGTAAGAACACCTCCAATGATTGTTTGCATACCATACAGAAACTCCCAGTGATCATTGTGAGAAAATGAGGTCTGTGACAATTAAGATAACTATGCCTCATTTCCTGTGTCAAATATGTACTTTTTATACCCATATCCATATTCATCCAATTTGTCTGTTTGTTCATTCTCCATAACATGTCCATTGCTGCTCACCCAATACTGTGTTTAAATCAACCTTAATATTGTTAATATATGCAATTGTGTTGTTATCTGTTACCCTTTAGATAATTTATTTTTAAGTTAGACCTAGTTTGCTATTGTTTTCATACACCACAGTGGACCCTCAGAGGGTGAGTCATATAAGGTACCATTGTCTATGTTTGTTTACTCCCTATTGTCCAAAAGTGTGCTGACCAGACAGGGTGGCTCTCTGGCTGATGTAATAACCTTGATTAGAATATGTATTGTATTCCAATGCTATAAGATCCTAAGACACAGAGGTCACACACACCCCAGCAATATGAAGCTTCTGGAGGTATAAGTAGAGCTACCCAGAGAGCTGAAGGGAGATTCTTTGATCCCAGGCTAAGAAGTAATGCTCTGCCAGGGCTCTGCTTGGGGACCCATTATATTGGATTTATCTGGGACTCTGTATTGCTAGAAGAGACTCTCTCCTTCCAGACTAAGAAGTAATGTTCTGTCAGGAGATTGTGGTGGGAATTGTCATGTGGAATTGGATTACAGAAGTGTGCTGAACTGTGTTATAACCTATTCTGTCAATAAACCCCAGTTGGTTTTTCATCTACCACCAAACTTGAGTGATTTGGAACCCGCTATCTTCACAATCATCTACATACTTTTGTTGGGCATAGCAGGAAAGCTGACGTACGTTTTGCTGTTACTGGCTTTGTCAAGGAATTGACAAAGACAATAGCAGTGAAACGTACGTCGGCTTTCCTGCTATTTACATACTGTACAGATCTCTCAGCAGTCACCTACATACTAGAGACCACCCAGCAATTATCTACATACTGTACAAAGACCCTCAGCAATCATTTACATACAATACAGAAACCATCAGCAATAATTTACATACCATACAGAGACCCCCAGTGATCATCTGCATACTGTACGGAGACCAGTGGCAGCTCCAGACGTGGGGCTGCAGCTCAGTAAAAAAATCAGATGAGGAGCCATACCAACTGTCAGTGAGTCCCAGCCAGAGACCCCCAATGACCATCTCCATACTGTTCGGAGACCTCAGCGATCATCTACATACAAATATCAGTGTGTTATATTGGGTGTGAAACCAGACTGTAACTTCTGATCAGAGATATTTTGTGGTAATTTAAATCTGACATTATAGTCACAAAATATTTGTTTTATTTCAGTGTGGAGCAAGTGTCCTATGTGGGCAACTTATCCGCTGACTGTAACATGAACTGTGGGTGTCCGTCTGATGTGTGGGACCCCGTGTGTGGTGATAACGGGGTGGCCTATGTTTCTGCCTGTTTTGCCGGCTGCTCATCTTCTACCGGGAGTGGGCAGAATGTGGTAAGTGCGAGCTGCAGTCTGGGGCATCTGTGGGAACCTGGATATTGGGGCAAATGGCTAATACGTGCCCCAAATGTCTCAGAGAGGTCTCTATAGACTGTTACATGATGGGAGATCTGGTCAGGACTAGATACAGCTGGGGCAATATGGGGAAACATAACTAATTCTATACATTCATGGGAGATTCTGTGCCCTAATTACAGGACAATGGCTTCATTCAGCCCGAGCTGCTCTGGATTCTGTATGGGAATAAATGTCACAGCTGTCAGCAGGAAACAGATGCAGCAGTGACCCTGAGAGAGTGACAGCCTCCTACATATGGGGAGCACGCGCTGCGTGAGAAGACAAGGGCAACATACTGTGCACTAATTAGTATACA
Organism: Pseudophryne corroboree; assembly: GCF_028390025.1. NCBI lineage: Eukaryota > Metazoa > Chordata > Amphibia > Anura > Myobatrachidae > Pseudophryne > Pseudophryne corroboree. The sequence goes on along the minus strand of NC_086449.1, from coordinate 837,311,034 downwards.
CATGTATGTCATCTCTCTATAATGATGATGTGCTACACGTGACGCTGATGGGAAGAGTAGCTATATAACAAGAACATGTCAGTGTGTGTAGTGGTGTTCCTGTCATAGGGGTCTCATTATAGCGCACAGATGAAGTGTAATAATTACCATATGCAAATCAGAGGCCTGATTCTCCCACACGGCCTAATTCAGACCTGATCGCAGCAGCAACATTTTTCTCTAAAGGGCAAAACCATGTGCAGTGCAGGTGGGGCAGATGTAACATGTGCAGAGAGAGTTAGATTTGGGTGGGGTATGTTCAAACTGAAATCTAAATTGCAGTGTAAAAATAAAGCAGCCAGTATTTACCCTGCACAGAAACAAAATAACCCACCCAAATCTAACACTCTCTGCACATGTTACATCTGCTCCCCCTGCAGTGCACATGGATTTGCCCATTAGAGAAAAATGTTGCTGTGATCAGGTCTGAATTAGGCCCTCAATGCCCATATTCACGTAGCTAGAAAGTTATAGCACGCTTGCGTCCCCTGGCGTGTACAGATTCATAGTTGTGGTCTCAGTAAGGTGTGGGAAGTATGCTTGGTGCCCCTGGGCAATGATTGGGAGGTGGCTACGCAGGTGCACGGAGAGCGACCGTCTTATTGGCATCACAGGAGTGATTGCGAGCTCGGGGCCTTATGCAATGTTGTACACAAACCCCATGGTTAGCGCACAACACCGACAGTGAGAGATCTGCGCACGTCCTGGATCTGTACTGCGCACGAGCAGATCTTCATCTGTAAGATCACTCGCAGTGCCCTCATGCTGCGGCCGCTGGTGGGGTGGAGTGTGAGTGATGATGGGGACTGTTACGTTGCTCATTCTGATTGAGCTTTCGACCAACTCAGATGGGCAATGACTGTGACCATTCATGATCGATGGTGAGGTGTCTTCAGACGCCTCCAGTACAACAATGAATCAGGCCCTCAGATGCTTAATCGTGTATATTAGAGGCCATAGTATGGGGCAGGGGAAAGTTTTGATGGTGCATCCGATGGTTTTGTCTAAAGACGCACTAGATGGGAATGTTATAAAGAGGCACAAAGTGGGCGTCTCAGTCCTTCCACAGACAGATGTACGGCTGTGCGCAGGGGGAAGGGCTGATACCAGCATTAGCATAATGTCACAGATGAGGCTACAGATATGGGCGCTATAGCGGTCGCAGCAGTGTGCAACTCACAATTGTGCAGGTAATATAATAGTCCTGGACTGGCGGACTCTGTTTGAAGATTGTAGAAGTTATTTATAGACACATTTCTCTGCAGATTTTCCAGAATTGCAGCTGTGTATTTTCACCGAACACGACGGCGGTGCTGGGGCAGTGCCCGCGGGAGGAACGCTGTAACACCATGCTGGTCTACTTCATGATCCTTAACCTTGTGTGCTGCTTCATCTTCTCCATAGGAGCCATGCCAGGATACATGGTGCTGATCAGGTAACATTACCTCTGCCAGGACACGTGTGGTAATACCCCTGGGATCTGAGCCTCTGTCACACGGTCACTGTGGTATCAGCACTTGCTACAGATACTGGGGAATGGGCGGGAATGAGGGTCCCGGGGAAAGGATGTGCAGGACCAGTGATGCATCATTGCCGGTGCTGAGGGTAAAACATAAATACTGGACACATCAGCCTCCGTCACTAGAGATAGTAGTGTTATCTGTCACCTGATGCAGTGTCGGACTGGGGTATGAAGGGCCCAATGGGGGAATGCAGTGATAGGGGCCCATACTTAGGGGTGTGGTCAGTCTATAGAGGGGGTGTGGCCAACTCCCACAGAGGCTTGAAATACACAATAGACGTTTGCGGTGTAATGCAACATATCTACCATGTATAATAAAAGTGCACAGTCTGGAACCTGATCCCTAGAGGAGGAGTGGCACTCAGGCAGTGGGGCCTACCGGTGGTTTCCCCTGTACCCTTGTGGGCCAGTCCGACCCTGTCCTGATGTATTGTTATATTGTTGATACTTTAGTATCAGTAACTGACGGCTACCTCAGCCTGAGGACATGTAAGCTCCCGGGTATCAGTGTGGTTGGGATGATTTATAGGGTAACATGAAGTAGCTGAGGGCTGATGGACAAAGGATAGTTATTGTAGCTCGCTCCATGGATGGGGAACAGGGACAGGCTTTGGTAGTCCTCATATTTCCTGAGACCGAAAAAAAAAAAGGACCACGTAAAAAAAAAAAAGGAAAGAAAAGCCTTAGAAATAAATCGCCAAAAAAAGGGCGTGGTCACATACCAGAAGTGGCGTGGTCACCAAAAATGGGGCGTGAAAACATGACACGCCACCTGTTTCACGTCCCACTGGGAACATTCTTTTCAATTAAACATGCACCTTACCTGTATGATGGTTTCTCACAATATGGAACCTCTGAAGAACTGTATCCTCTGAGGAAGACGGCGTCTTCAGTCGGTATTCACTATTTATGTAGGAGATCCGATCTTCCGGAAGATGCCTGTTTGTGTAGGAATATTAACAAGGTCAGTATCATGCAACAGTGGTTCAACAAGACTCACATACTGTCCCCTGTGTTACATCCTGTCCCCTGCGTCTCTCAGCCACACCATCATCTCCCTCTCGTGTCATCTCTCAGTCACACCATCACCACCCCCTGCATCATCTCTCAGCCACACCATCACCTCCTCCTGCGACGTCTCTCAGCACACCATCACCTCCCCCTGCGTCACCACTCAGCACACCATCATCTCCCCCTGCGTCACCACTCAGCACACCATCACCTCCCCCTGCGTCGTCACTCAGCACACCATCACCTCCCCCTGCGTCGTCACTCAGCACACCATCACCTCCCCCTGTGTCGTCACTCAGCACACCATCACCTACCCCTGCATCATCATTCAGCACACCATCACCTCCCCCTGCGTTGTCATTCAGCACACGCCATCGCACTCTGTGTCTCTGTGTGTGTCCCATGCCCTGGGAGCCCATGCTGCTGCTTTCAGGGAGACTGCACCGCACCTGAGCGCCCTGTGCTTGCCTTCTGACAGAGAGGGCGGGATGTATTAACATTTATTGCTGCCAATCGCCGCCTACCACAGCGATGCTAACATATACGATTAACATCGCAATGTGGTAGACGAACCCCCCTGTGATGTTGAATGGAGATACTCACACTGCTGGTGGGGAGGGGGCATGGAGACACACTGCTGGTGGGGAGGGTGCATGGAGACACACTGGTGTGGGGAGAGGGACATGGAGACACACACTGCTGATGGGGGGGACATGGAGACACACACACACACACACACACACTGCTGTTGGGGGGCATGGAGACACACTGCTGGTGGGGAGGGTGCATGGATACACACTGGTGTGGGGAGAGGGACATGGAGACACACACTGCTGATGGGGGGGGACATGGAGACACACACACACACTGCTGTTGGGTGGCATGGAGACACACACTGCTGATGGGAGGAGGGGACATGGAGACACACTGCTGGCGGGGAGGGGGCATGGAGACACACTGCTGGTGGGTAGGGTGCATGGAGACACACTGGTGTGGGGAGAGAGACATGGAGACACACACTGCTGATGGGGGGACATGGAGACACACACACTGCTGTTGGGGGGGGGGGGGCATGGAGACACACACTGCTGATGGGGGAGGGGGACATGGAGACACACACACACACACTGCTGATGGGGGGCATGGAGACACTCAGGGACACACAGACACACAGAGGTGCCCTCACCTTGATGACTTGCTCCTCCCTCCTCTTCCATGCTGCCAGCCAGGGCCCAGGAGAAGAGCAGCAGAGCTGCAGAAGATCCCGATGTAGCCCCGCCCCTGCTCAGGTCAGATGAGCATGTGCTGGGCTCCACCAATCTGGGCTCAGCACATGCTCCTCTGACCCCACTGTCACATGTTACTCTCTGCTGCTGTTGAGCTGCTGCTGCTCCTCGTTCTCACACAGCAGGCTCCCGGCGGCAACAGCAGCACATTAATGGAGGCAGGGGTGGGAGAGCAGGTACGATGCCCTGGCCAGCAGCGCCCCCTTCTGCTGGGCCTGCCATGGCACCCAGGGCATGTGCCCTGCTCGACCCCCCTTAGTTACGCCTCTGTCTGTAACAGTGAGGAACTGATTGGTTCTTTATCTCTCTCCAAGGCTTAGTACATAGCCCCCATAAACTGGTAGGAGACTTAGGTGCTGTTACTAATATACTGTTACTGATGGCCTTTGTCTGTTCTCTCCTAGGAGTTTGACCCCAGAAGAAAAGTCTTTTGGTCTTGGCCTTCACCTTTTAGCTGCACGAGCGCTCGGTAAAGGCACAGCTCTCTCTCACGTTGTATGTTGGGGCCCATCCTATAGTACTAGGGAACATTGCAGTCATATACTTGGACAGTGCACTGACCCACCTACCCCACATGCCTAAACATTTGCTGTTTGTTCATCACAAGGGGCTGAAGCACACACATGTACGTCACACTATCACTATCAGATAGATAAACAGTAAAGACACAAAGAGCACACAAAACAGGTAAGAGGATGGTCGGGGAGAACAACACCAAATAAAAAAATGAAGAGATAGAAAAAGGTGGAAGAGACAGGGAATGGTGGAGGGAAAGAGAGAGAGAGCAGAAATTGGAAGAGAGAGAATGAGAGACAAAATTAGAGAGGATGGAAATAAATTATGAGGAAAGAGGTGGAGAAAGATGGAAAGAGTGAAAGGAAGAGAAGTGAAGGGGCAGAAAGAGAATAAGAGAAAGAATAAGAGAGAGGGATAGAGAGAGATGATGGGGAAAACGGTGGAAAAAGACAAGGAAAGAGGAGGAGGAAGGAAAAAGAAGGGGCAGAAAGAGAATAAGAGAAAGAATAAGAGAGGGAAAAAGAGAGAGATGATGGGTGGAAAAGGTGGCGAAAGACAGGGAAAGAGGAGGAGAAAGAGAAGGGAAGGGGAAGAAAGAGAATAAGAGAAATAATAAGAGAGAGGGCAAGAGAGAGATGATGGGGAAAGAGGGGGAGAAAAACAGGGAAAGAGGGAGAGGAAGAGAATGGAAGGGGCAGAAAGAGAATAAGAGAAATAATGAGAGAGGGAAAGAGGGGGAGAGAGAGAATAAAAGAGGGGGACAAAGAGCGATGACGGGGGAAGAGGTGGAGATGGGAAGAGAAAGGGAGACAGAGGAAGGATAGAGCCTGCCTACGCCAGCCACAACAGCAGATAACATTGTGTGTGTGCGACCCAGCCAATAAAGGGTCCAAAATACTAGTGGTTACATAACAGCTCCTATTACATTACACATCTGTGCATACTGGTTCCAGCAGCAGAATATATATATATTCCCGGTGGTCGGGATGCCGGCTGTAGGTATCCCAATAGCGGCATCCAGCCCTCCAGAATGCCGGCAGCGGGGTGAACGCTAGGACTCCCCTTGCGGGCTCGGTGTCTCTCTGCGCTCGCCACGGGATCTATTTCCACTCTATGGGTGTCGTAGAAACCAACGAGTAGGAATAGCCCCTGTGAGCCGGTATTCCAGCTGTCGGCATTGTCAGCTGTGGGGATTCCGGCGTCGGTATCCTGATTAATTGCCTCCCCCGTAGCTGTTATTCTGTGTGAGAGATTCATTTATAGGATACATTAATGTGTCCTCTCCGGCAGGTGGAATCCCTTCCCCGATATACTTTGGCGCAGCCATCGATACCACCTGCATTAAATGGGGGACTACGAGCTGCGGAGACCCGGGGGCTTGTCGCATGTACGACTCTGACGCTTACAGGTAACGTGAGCGCACACTCAGCAACAGAAACTGGCGGATAAAGACATTACTGACATTCAGGGTCGCGTACAAACCACAACAAAAATAAAAAACAAAAACCAACTCAGCGCCTAATCTACTGGTCCGGTCTGAGCGCTGCTTCAATATTAAGAGGCAATTGCTATACCTCACTAAATAAAATAAACAAAATATACTTTTTTTTTTACAAGAAGCGCTGCTCAAATGGAAGAATTAATACACCATAAATCAGTTTATTAATCTAAACATATCACATTATAATATGTACATGCACTAAAAACACAATTCACTGTTTAACCGCTTATTCGCATTCTCTTAGCAGAGTAGTAACTGCAATATCCACAATTAATAGTTCAGTCTCTCCAATATGGTAATTAGTGGCTGTAATAAAAAATATAGCACTTTTTTAAAATGATTAGTAATACAGTTCCAGCATAGCAGATTAGTAACACAGTTCCAGCATACCAGATTAGTAATACAGTTCCAGCATACCAGATTAGTAACACAGTTCCAGCATACCAGATTAGTAATACCGTTCCAGCATAGCAGATTAGTAATATAGTTACAGCACAGTTCTAGCATAGCAGGTTCGTAATACAGTTACAGCATATTAGATTAGTAATACAGTTCCAGCATAGCAGATTAGTAATAAAGTTCCAGCATAGCAGATTAGTAATACAGTTCAACATAGCAGATTAGTAATACAGTTTCAACATAGCAGATTAGTAATACAGTTCCAACATAGAAGATTAGTAATACAGTTCCAGCATAGCAGATTAGTAATACAGTTCCAGCATAGCAGAATAGTAATACAATTCTAACATAGCAGATTAGTAATACAGGTCCAGCATAGCAGATTAGTAATACAGGTCCAGCATAGCAGGTTTGTAATACAGTTCCATCATAGCAGATTAGTAATACAGTTCCAGCATAGCAGGTTTGTAATACAGTTCCAACATAGCAGATTAGTAATACAGTTCCAGCATAGCAGATTAGTAATACAGTTCCAGCATAGCAGATTAGTAATACAGTTCCAACATAGCAGATTAGTAATACAGGTCCAGCATAGCAGATTAGTAATACAGTTCCAGCATAGCAGGTTTGTAATACAGTTCCATCATAGCAGATTAGTAATACAGTTCCAGCATAGCAGGTTTGTAATACAGTTCCAACATAGCAGATTAGTAATACAGTTCCAGCATAGCAGGTTTGTAATACAGTTCCAGCATAGCAGATTAGTAATACAGTTCCAGCATAGCAGATTAGTAATACATTTCCAGCATAGCAGGTTAGTAATACAGTTCCAGCATAGCAGAATAGTAATACAGTTCCAGCATAGCAGATTAGTAATACAATCCATTACTTCCATGTAGCTCCTTTGAGTAATACCTTACATTTTTGTTACCACGATCAGCAGTGTGATTTCACAGCTGTTCCAGACCCTGCAGGCTTGTGGAGTCATAGTATACGTCCTCCTAGCCCCCTACTGCCAGGATTCCCACAGTGCAGTTCAGAACGGAGGAATAAACTTCAGGAGTCCTCTTTGATCTGCTGCCAATTTCACACTGTGGTTTAGCATAAAAACAGGAGCCCATAGAAAGTGTGGTCTCTGTGACGCGTTTCTCCATCTCTAAGTATTCAGCGGCTTCCTCAACCTGAGCAAAATTTCTGCTCACCTTATTTATTATATGATGTCACGTTCAGATTCTGCAGCTTTACATTCAGACTTATGGGAAAGTGCAGTAAAGATGGCAGCATGACAGGTGGGAGGAGTTGGGCAGATTGGGCTATGTTCCTAGTTAAGGGCCTTATTTAGTCCTTGAAGCAGCCGCTGTGTTCGCATGCAGCAGCCACATCCAGAGGGTCTGGCACGTGCAGCGGCCATAGTGCACATGCGCGACCTTTCACCATGCGATCACATCCCGGAAGAATGCGATCACATAGTGATTAACAGGAGACAGGGATCCGGGGGCAGCAGCGCAGCATTGGCGGGGAGGAGAGCAGGAAATGCAGGCATGTCATGGCTGTTATTGGGGCCGGCTGATGACGTCACCTGTGTTTCCCACACTAGTAAATATGGCAGCGATACCCCTGCATACACAGCCAGGCTGCGCAGGGAGGGGTCTACCTCTATTTGATGCGATCGCAATTGAATTGTGATGGTGGGGCGACGCCACACATGCCTGGCGGCATTGTCCTGTGCTGGGCGGCCCCCAGCATGTGAGGAGGATGATCGCAGATTTACTCTGAATAACGCCTAAGTGCGGATTAGACACAACTGCGCACGCTTCCGACGTGGAAAAATTGGATTTGCGCCCTGAATTATGTAAATGAAGTAAAGGGGCGGAGAAAGGGGGTTATCACTTTTTTATCACTCTCATTATTAGTTTGAGGCATAAAAGAGAATAAACTGATCAGTGTTATGGGTAAAAAACTATGTTATAATCAGAGATGGGGACGGCACTCTCGCTGCGTCGGTGTAACTGGCCTGTAGAGCTCAGGGCATCATTACCGGATCGCCGCACCAGGTGTTATATATGGGCCCATGCGTGACCTGACCACTGGTTTTGGCCAGCAACAGGTTTTGCCCTGTGATAAATCAGCCTTAATAAGACCCTACCATTTTGCCCCTAACTCATTTTGGTAAGGCCTGGGGTACCACATAGGTGTAACATGTATATACCCCCCTCCGGCACACAGGCGACCTTCTCATTCATAAATATCCAACAGCTCTTGTTATATATCATGTAATAATATCGCCTACACTATGTTATATAATGAGTTTCTCCCGTGTGTCTCCAGACATCTGTATATCGGGATCCCAACGGTATTACGCTTTGTGTCCTACATCCCCTGCGTCTTCATCCTCCTCTCCCTGAAACGCGTCAGCTCCCGTGAGGAAAATGCCAGGTCATGAGCAAGAGATGGGATCTGGAGAAGAAAGACGCTGTATATAGTATATAGACATGTATCACGGACACATGGACCTGTTACATTATCATAGACTTGCTGGTAAATTTTCATTAAATTTCTGGAAAACTGGGCTCAGCTGGGGACAGAGGTCACAGAGGAGCAGATCAGAGCATTGGAGACTGGAGGAGGAGGAGGGATAAGAAGACATCAGGGGACATGGGGGGACTATTGGTGACAATAATAAAGAACCACGCCACAAACAGAACAGAGAAGAAAGTGCCAGCCATTGGCCTCGGGGGTGACTGACGCACTGGGCAGCGGCCTGCGGTGACACCGGGAGGGTGTGCTGCCCCCAGTGCCAGTCCATGTTTCAGCAGAGCGGGGGCTCACAGGGCTGGTTCTGCTAATGGTGACATTGCTACATTGTAACTTATCATTTATCAGGTCAGATCCCGTCACACCTGCTATGTACAGAGCTGCACGGTATAAACACATGTAATAATAATACCTTATAATACTCTGATTACTTTTTATATTGTGTAAAGTGAAATAAATGGATTTCTTGTATTATTATAAGATTATTATTTTTTATCCTTTACTTACATGTTTTCACCATATTACACAGCGCAGTACATTTATATCGGTCTCTGCCCTATAGGAGCTGACAATCTAAATGCTCAATTTTCTTTAAAAACACATTGATTTACCTACCGGTGTGGGAGGAAACCCAGCAAGCACAGGTGACCCTACAAACGCCACAACGTCCTTGTTCTGCCCTCACTCAGTGAATGCTCCTTGATCATATCTAGACAGACAGCATAACCTCATCTACTTTCCAATACTCTAATCCGATGTGATGATCTTAAGAATGGTGATTATTCAGGGGCGTATCTAGAGAGGAGGGGACCTGTGTGCAGTCTTGTAACTGGCAGCAGTGCTTTTAGCACTCTGGTTGAGCGCTAGAGACTCTGGCACAGTGCCACAGTCTACAGCACATGTGCAAGTGTCTGAAAAAAGGACGCGGTGTCCATTTTTTTGAAGAGCTGCGCATGCGCTGTAGACTGTGGCACTGTGCCAGAGTCTCTAGCGCTCAGACAGAGCACTAACATTGCTGCTGCGGCTGCCGGCTACGAGACTCGGGAGAGGCACAGACCCACATCCGGACACCAGAATGGTAAGTATATAGAAGAAATGGGTGCAGTGTGGGCCCCCTCTGGATCCAGGGGCCTCGTGTGCAATGCACACACTGCACCCATTATACATACGCCAGTGTGATTATTATAAAGTAGAGGAAACTGGTAGAACTGTGACTACAAAGAGCAGACTGCAATTACAATATACACAGATATAATGCAATCCACACATATAACCATGCAAGATGTAGGAACAAGTATACACACAGCATGATTCACATATACAAGTGCCCTGCTGGAGTACATATGTATACATACAGACACTCCTGACACACGCGGAGAATCAGCCGCAGTGTAATAGAATACAACCTGCAGACATCACTGACTTCTGTTATCAGGGTCGGAGTGGCCCATAGGGGTTCAGGGAAATTAGAGGAGGGCCCCATCCCCTCAAGCTTGTGTCCCTACCACTGCACCCCCCCTTCCCCCGGTGGGCACTATGTGACGCAGTCTGACATCGGCAGATATAATGGTGGCAGAGTTAGAGTCAGAGTCCTTACCACTAATGCTGCGGTGAGGGGGGGATATATATATTTCTCTTACGTCCTAGAGGATGCAGGGGTCCATTTTAGTACCATGTGGTATAGACGGTTCCGCAAGAGCCTTCGGCACTTTAAGACTTTTCAACAGTGTGAACTGGCTCCTCCCTCTATGCCCCTCCTCCAGACCTCAGTTTAGAAAATGTACCCGGGAGACTGGAGGCACACTAATGGAGCTCTACAGAGCTTTGCTGGAAAAAGACTTTCTTAGGTTTTTTATTTTACAGGGAAGCTGCTGGTAACAGTCTCCCTGCTTCGTGGGACTTAGGGGGGGAAGTAGGAACCAACTTCTCAATTAGTTAGTGGTTCTGCTTCCGCTGACAGGACACCATTAGCTCCTGAAGGATACTGAACACAGCCCAAACCTGGCCAGCGTTCACTCCCACAGCACTGCCGCCATCCCCTAACAGAGCCAGTAGTCAGAAGGCTGGTGAGTATATTACCGGAGTCCTGCAGAGAGGGGATCCTCCGGTCATCGTTGGCGGCATACAGGTACACGTGCACGCTACGCGCCATGTCTCTCAGCACAAGGGTGCAGAGCGTGGGGGTAGTGGGGGCACGCTCTGCGGGCATGTTTTAAAACCTTACTCTCACTGGCAAAAAGGGTACATACATACTGATGTGCCGTCCCCAGCCAGTATAAATATTACATTGCTGAGGCTGAAGGGCGGGGCTTCTCCTCAGACTTGCCAGGACACTCACTGGGTGCCATTTTCTCCTGCAGAAACTCCAGTGTGAAGCTCCTGAACGCTGCCTCTCCTCATGACAACGCTGATACAAGTACAGGGTGTTATAGAAGGGACAGAGAGTGTTCATTATAATTAGGTCTGTGGGCCTATGATTGGTATATGCGCTGTAAGCAGTGATGTACACAGGACATTTTTCGGGTTTTGGTTTTGGATTCGGTTCCGCGGCCGTGTTTTGGATTCGGACGCGTTTTGGCAAAACCTCACAGAAATTGTTTTGTCGGATTCGGGTGTTTAAAAAAAAAAAAAAAAACAGCTTAAATCATAGAATTTGGGGGTCATTTTGATCCCATAGTATTATTAACCTCAATAACCATAATTTCCACTCATTTTCAGTCTATTCTGAACACCTCACAATATTATTTTTAGTCCTAAAATTTGCACCGAGGTCGCTGGATGGCTAAGCTAAGCGACACAAGTGGCCGACACAAACACCTGTCCCATCTAGGAGTGGCACTGCAGTGTCAGGCAGGATGGCCCTTCAAAAAAATTGTCCCCAAACAGCACATGATGCAAAGAAAAAAAAGAGGGGCACCAAGGTCGCTGTGTGACTAAGCTAAGCGACACAAGTGGCCGACACAAACACCTGTCCCATCTAGGAGTGGCACTGCAGTGTCAGGCAGGATGGCCCTTCAAAAAAAATTGTCCCCAAACAGCACATGATGCAAAGAAAAAAAGAGGCGCACCAAGGTCGCTGTGTGACTAAGCTAAGCGACACAAGTGGCCGACACAAACACCTGGCCCATCTAGGAGTGGCACTGCAGTGTCAGGCAGGATGGCCCTTCAAAAAAATTGTCCCCAAACAGCACATGATGCAAAGAAAAAAAGAGACGCACCGAGGTCGCTGTGTGACTAAGCTAAGTGACACAAGTGGCCGACACAAACACCTGGCCCATCTAGGAGTGGCACTGCAGTGTTAGGCAGGATGGCACTTCAAAAAAATAGTCCCCAAACAGCACATGATGCAAAGAAAAAAAGAGGCGCACCAAGGTCGCTGTGTGACTAAGCTAAGCAACACAAGTGGCCGACACAAACACCTGGCCCATCTAGGAGTGGCACTGCAGTGTCAGGCAGGATGGCACTTCAAAAAAGTAGTCCCCAAACAGCACATGATGCAAAGAAAAAAAGAAGAGGTGCACCAAGGTCGCTGTGTGACTAAGCTAGTATAGTTGACGACACAGAGGTAGGTAGAGCAGTGGCCTACTGTACCGTAATGCTATATATTATATACTGGTGGTCAGCAAACTGTGCACAACTGAAATGCACCACAGGTATGGATGGATAGTATACTTGACGACACAGAGGTAGGTACAGCAGTGGCCTTCCGTACCGTACTGCTATATATACTGGTGGTCACTGTGTCAGCAAACTGCACAACTAAAATGCACCACAGGTATAGAATGTAGATGGATAGTATACTTGACGACACAGAGGTAGGTACAGCAGTGGCCTTCCGTACCGTACTGCTATATATACTGGTGGTCACTGTCAGCAAACTGCACAACTGAAATGCACCACAGGTATAGAATGTAGATGGATAGTATACTTGACGACACAGAGGTAGGTACAGCAGTGGCCTTCCGTACCGTACTGCTATATATACTGGTGGTCACTGTGTCAGCAAACTGCAAAACTAAAATGCACCACAGGTATAGAATGAAGATGGATAGTGTACTAGACGACACAGAGGTAGGTACAGCAGTGGCCTTCCGTACCGTACTGCTATATATACTGGTGGTCACTGTGTCAGCAAACTGCACAACTGAAATGCACCACAGGTATAGAATGTAGATGGATAGTATACTTGACGACACAGAGGTAGGTACAGCAGTGGCCTTCTGTACCGTACTGCTATATATACTGGTGGTCACTGTGTCAGCAAACTGCACAACTGAAACGCACCACAGGTATAGAATCTAGATGGATAGTATACTTGATGACACAGAGGTAGGTACAGCAGTGGCCTACTGTACCGTAATGCTATATATTATATACTGGTGGTCACTGGTCAGCAAAACTCTGCACTGTACTCCTCCTATATAATATTATACTGGTGGTCCCCAGTCCCCACAATAAAGCAGCACACTGAGCACAGATATGGAGTGTTTTTCAGGCAGACAACGTATACTGGTGGTCACTGTCAGCAAAACTCTGCACTGTACTCCTGCTATATAATACAGCTGCTCCCCAGTCCCCACAATTAAGCAGTGTGAGCACAGATATATGCAGCACACTGAGCACAGATAAGGAGTGTTTTTCAGGCAGAGAACGGATAAAACTGGTGGTTACTGATCAGCAAAACTCTGCACTGTACTCCTCCTATATTAATATAAAGCTGCTCCCCAGTCCCCACAATGATATAAGCAAGCACAAATATTTGCATCAACTCAACAATGAATAAATGGAGAGGACGCCAGCCACGTCCTCTCCCTAACATTTCCAATGCACGAGTGAAAATGGCGGCGACGCGCTGCTGCTTATATAGAATCCGAATCTCGCGAGAATCCGACAGCGGGATGATGACGTTCGGGCACGCTCGGGTTAACCGAGAAATACGGGAGAATCCGAGTATGCCTCGGACCCGTGTAAAATGGGTTAAGTACGAGGGGGTTCGGTTTCCGAGAAACCGAACCCGCTCATCACTAGCTGTAAGTGGGTAATATTTCCACAATTCACAACAAGGCACAGTGTGTGGACTGGCAAATCCCTCTGTGTCTCTCTGACAGACTTTAGTATGGGTCTTTCCCCAATAGCTCCCCTGTGTGATAGGAGTGTGTGTGTGTGTGTGTGTGTGTGTGTGTGTGTGTGTGTGTGTGTGTGTACAAGTGTGTAACATGTCAGACATTGGGGAGGGTTCTACTTGTCTTAACAGGAAAAAGGGTTTTGTTCAAGCCTGTTTGTAGTGCCGAAACCGGATGGCTCGGTCAGACCGATTTTAAACCTAAAAACTCTGAAACTTTATTTGAAAAGGTTCAAATTCAAGATGGAATCCCTGAGAGCGGTGATCTCCAGCTTGGAGGAAAAGGAATTTCTGGTATCGATGGACATCAAAGATGCTTATCTACATGTTCCCATCTACCCGCCGCATCAGGCATACCTGAGGTTTGCGGTACAGGACTGCCACTACCAGTTCCAAACATTGCCTTTCGGGCTCTCCACGGCTCCGAGAATATTCACCAAGGTGATGGCGGAGATGATGGTTCTTCTTCGCAAGAAAGGAGTCAAAGTCATCCCATACTTAGACGATCTCCTCATAAAAGCAAGATCCAGGGAGAAACTAGTGCAGAACATTGCACTTTCCCTGACGGTGATTCAACAGCATGGTTGGATCATAAACCTTCCAAAATCACAATTGGAACCCACAAAGAGGTTATCATTTCTGGGAATGATATTGGACACGGAAGCACAGAAAGTATTCCTACTGGTGGAAAAGGCTCTGGAGATCCAGAGGATGGTCAAACAAGTTTTAAAACCAGCACGCTGTGACAGGACGGTCCCGTGTGAAAGCACTCGCCGCTTTCGCGTCCCGTTGGCTGCACACAGAATGGAAGGTCAAGTCACACGAGGCCTGACCACATAGGGGATTCCCGCTTACCGTCAGTAACCGCCTGTTACTGACTCCACCCACTGCGCTGTGGGCGGGTTTATGCTGCCACCACCGAACTCCTAACCTGCCGTGGCGTTTGGAACCACGGTTCTGCTCTGTATGTGCCGACGTACTGCCTTACCACACCTGTGTGGTGCTGACGAATCCCCACTAGCCACTTGCTAGGCCTCTACCGGTAGCTGGCGGAAGGCGGAACTTGGAGACATTAGGTGCTTCCCTGGACAGCCGGAGGATGGGGCTAGGTTTGGCCTAACCCTGTAGGTCACAAGATGAAGCAATCTTCTTGAGGCAATGATGTTTTATTTGCTCAATAGTTCTAAAGAGAACTCTTCCCTATTGCTAGGGGCAACAACATACAGTAAGATGTTCCAGCAGAATAAGATGGTACTACTACAACTCTGGAGGCACGCAGGTCTCCTTTTTATGTCAGTTTTCCACACAGTACCACAGGGGGGTAAGCCCTCCCTGTCTTCTCCAACCAATCAGGTTATTTTACAAAATACCAATAAATCACATTTTACAAGGATATAAGTGCAATAAAACAATATCCTCCTTCCTGTCACCCAGACAACGTTTGGTATCAGATTAACATTCACTATTGATAAATTTATCACATAGCTTCAAAATTCAGATGTTTCTGGTCATTCACATCTCCAGGCAATCCCAGTGTTTGAGATTACAACAGGAGTTGCTACAATACAAACAAACGGTCTTCCTTCCTGTATCTGCCATTCAGGGATCGTATATCCATTAAATCACCTATATGAAACAGATTCCAAGCCCATAGATCCAGTGATTAGCATCTCTCTCTAAGGAACTTACACATCAAAAGGTATTGTCCTTCACACCTCGCTGCTAGGACAGGGCCATTAGCATGCCACATCCTATTTCCAGAGGATAAGAGATGCTTATTCAGACATCTATAGTAACTGCACTTTTCCTTTAAATACATTTCATTTAAACACGTGTTTCCCTTTAAATATACACTGAGCCTGTCTTGAATATAAAATAGATACAGTTAAACATGCATTCCTGCAATGGTGCACAGAGCACTACATATGACATGTTAAAAATAAAACACATCATTAAACAAACTTTTAAACAGTCCGTGCCCAGTGCCGTAAGTACATTTAACAGGGACGCCAAGCGCCTATTGTCTTTTGAAATGGCGCCGGGCACTAGGGGTTAACCCCTTCAGTGCTGCAGCGGTCATTTCCCTCGTGGCTGGGGCTCTCCGGCCACACTCCTCCCCCCCCCATTCAAGTGGGTCAACCAGGGACCCATGTCCCAACGATTTGGGTCCTGGTCCCGCAGTCCGTTGGGGTGAAGGGGACGCTACCTGGGGGGTGTAGGCTCTGGCCCAGACAGTTCATCCATAGGGTAGTGGGCCTCTCTTCGTGGGTGCACAATGTTCAAATAGTCCACCTGAAGTCCAAGTTCAAGGCTCCACCACAAAAGTCTGTCCAATTCCCCCAAGGTAGGTTGCAGCCACCTAACCGGTAGGTGGTAAGTCACCACGGTGGGGGGCCGGTTACAAACAAGTGCCACCCACGGTGTCCCAACTGTGGCATACCCCACCTCCCACAATAGCAGTATACTGCTCAACCAGGCCACAGGGTGCTCCTGCCCATATGGCTCTTTCTGGCTCGGTACGGCTCCCAGTCCGTGCAGTGGCGCAATAGTTCGTAACACACAGTCCTGGTCAAGAATGTGCGCCATCAGCACTGGAGCGGGTACCCGAGCCTCATTCAATGACTGGAATGCCAACTCGCAAGCGGGTGCAAAGTCCACTGACTTGGGAATGCCCTTCCTAGCCATCTCTGTCAAGTGGTCACTACAGGACTAAAGTCAATGACAACATGTCCGTAGGGCCTTACAGGTTCTAAGGTCAGTACCGGTCCGGGTGATGTGGGTCGGGGACAGCCTCTGGTTGCCTCCACCCCCTCTGGTTTGGGCCTACCCCTGTCTCCTCCCACATGGTGCCCCAGGCACTGCACCTCCGTCATACCTAACTGGCAACTGTCTGCCCTAACCGTCAGACCTGCCCTCCCATCCTCCTCTGTCGACCTATGACTCGGGAAACCTACAGTGTCACCTAGGCCTACTCCTTCCTCCTCGTCCGCTACCTGTGCCACAGTGATGGCGGCCAGACCACCAGCCTCTGGATCCTGTGTGGCATCCACTACAGGGAAGCTGCGTGTCTTCCCCGATCTACTGCGCACAGGCAGGG
The DNA here is from genome assembly GCF_028390025.1 of Pseudophryne corroboree. Lineage (NCBI taxonomy): Eukaryota > Metazoa > Chordata > Amphibia > Anura > Myobatrachidae > Pseudophryne > Pseudophryne corroboree. The sequence goes on along the minus strand of NC_086449.1, from coordinate 837,294,006 downwards.
GACCTGCTATGTCCACAGCAACTTGCTGCAAGGGTTCTCCTATGGGCAGAGGCCCAGAGACAACACAACCGCTGGAGTGCCCTGGCTGCCAACGCATGGCACCAGCCTTACATTTGGTCTGGGCGTCATCCGACATTCCAGACCAGGGTAAGCTCTGTGTCAGGCACTTCAGGGTACGGTCTGTCTCCGGGTTACTGTCCAAAGGGGTTTCGCTGGCAACCGACACCGGTTGCGCAGGAAAGTTCCCTGAGGGGACCAGTTGGACACATTCCCTATCTGGTCTATCCCCTCCCACTTTCCTGTCTACCCTGTACCTTAACCCTTCCCGCCAGGTCAAACTTCCTGCCCCAACCCTGTCAAGGCCGCTGCCAGAGTGGCGCCTCATGCCTTTCGGGGATGGGTCAGAGAGTTGAGCCTCCCTAAACTCCTGCCTGTGGCCCTCAATCTCTCCTAAATTGGGACACTCTACAGGGGGATCTAGGTGGGGACTACTAGGGTCAGTCTGGTAGGGGTCAGTCATGGAAAAGTCAGTGTGGTTTCTCATACTCACCGCCGGAGTTGGCAAACCACTTGGGTCAGGAGCATCATTGGGCACCCCCACAGGATCAAACGAGCTGGAGCCGACATCCTCTGCGTTGCTAGGGGACGTAGGCATACCAGAGGCAAAAGGCATGCGGGGTCGATGTACTAATCTAGCCGCTGTAATCTTTTCCTGTGGGCTGGTTGATGCTGTGGTTGGCTGTGTTGGCAGTTGTCTAGCAGCTGTAGTCTTTTCCTCTGGGCTGGGCTGTGCTGGAGTAGCTGATGTCAACAGTGGTTTTGGAACTTGACTCCGGGGAATGGCGCCAACAAACGTAGTGACGATCCCACCACCCAGATCATTTCCTAGGACCACATCAGTTGGGAGACCATCCATGACGGCATCTTCTCGCAACTCTGGTCCAGCTCCCCAGTCCAGGTAGACTCTTGCCATGGGAACCGCTCTCTCCATTCCATCTGCCAGGGTGACCTTGGCAGTGCGACCCTGCAATACTACAGCAGGATCTATAAGGTGGGGTCTCACCACAGTGATTGAGGCCCCAGAGTCTCTTAGGCCTTCTCCCTGCAGGGGTCCCACGTGGACCGGCTGCAGGTGCCTCCACATGTTGTGTAGGGGCTGTTTGGCCATGCAGGTGACTCTCTCCGCAGAGTGCACCTGTCTCTCGCCACACTCCATCGGACTGACTGGAGGGGGAACAGTCTCTGTAGGCTCATCTCCTCTCGTCAAACAAGCGATCCGGGCTCCAGCACTCGGATTTGGGGCACGAGTCTGGGGTGCTTGGGATGCAGGACAGTTCATCCTCAGATGTCCGATTTTCCCACAGCCGTAGCACTTCTTCTCCAGTCGCGGCACCGATGATCTCTGATCAGTTGCAGGGACGCTGCGGTGCGGTTACTGGCCAAGAGCACCCGGGTTGGAAGATGCTTGTCTTTGGGGGTGATGAGCTGAAGAGGGGGGTCCCCTTGGTGGTGCAGTCTTCTGGAGCTGGCTGCTGGCTGGGCGCTTCTGCCCCTGTGGTCGAATTGCCACATACTTGTCGGCTAACTGGGCAGCCATCTTTAAGCTGGGTGGCTCCAGATCTAGCACCCACTCCTTCACTTCTTGGGCGCACCTGCGGTAGAACTGCTCCCTGCAGATCAGGTCGATCAGTGCGTCCCATGTAGTGGCTTCAGAATCTTTCACCCACTTCACCAAGTACTGCCGCAGCTGGGTGGCGAACTGCCCATGGGTGCTGCTAGGATTCTTGGGCAAGTCTCTGAACTTCTTCCTGTAAGACTCTGGAGTGATGAAGAATCGCTGGAGGGCCTTCGCAACTTCGTCGTAGTTCCCATAGTCCTCCGTGGCCACTCCTCGATAGGCCTCCAAGGCCTCTCCATGCAGAGTGGGCACAAGGTGTCTCACCCACTCTGACTTGGGTAGATCGTGTAGTTTGCAAGTCCTTTCAAAAACTTGCAAATGTCCATCAATGTCCCCATCACTGTCTGCAAACTTGGCAAACTGAATACGTCCTGATCTGTGTACAACAGCTGACAACGGCTCCCGGGGTACCACGGCCTGTGGTGCCCGCTCCACATGCCACATCCGAATGACAAGCATGCATTCTTGCTCCGTTGCCCTTTCCCCCAATTCCGCTAGCCGATCTGCTAGGGTATCCGGGCCGCCCCCCCTGGGACGTTGGGATCCTGGCCCTGCTAGGGATTGCTGGGAAACATTGCTGCTGTGAGAGGGGGCGGGGCTTGTGGGTCTCACCGGTTCCTTACGAAGGTCCACTGTTGGGTCGTCCTCTGCGATGCTGACGCCGTCAGTGCTTTCCACCTCCGCCCGATGGGACTCCTCCCAGCTCCTGAGCGCCGCCTTCATGACGCTTCTGGACACGTTGAAAGGGATATCCACACCCTTCTCCTGGCATACGATCTCCAGATCATCCTTGGACATTCCGCTGAATTCCACCATCTTGTGCGTTCTCCTGCGCTGCAGTTACTCCTCTCCTGAGTAACTCGGCTTCTCCAATCGAGTGATGAAAAGCCGCCTGGGAATATCCCACTGCTATGCCAACAATTTATGTGACAGGACGGTCCCGTACGAAAGCACTCGTCGCTTTCGCGTCCCGTTGGCTGCACACAGAATGGAAGGTCAAGTCACACGAGGCCTGACCACATAGGGGATTCCCGCTTACCGTCAGTAACCGCCTGTTACTGACTCCACCCACTGCATTGTGGGCGAGTTTATGCTGCCACCACCAAACTCCTAACCTGCCGTGGCGTTTGGAACCACGGTTCTGCTCTGTATGCGCCGACGCACTGCCTTACCACACCTGTGTGGTGCTGACGAATCCCCACTAGCCACTTGCTAGGCCTCTACCGGTAGCTGGCGGAAGGCGGAACTTGGAGACATTAGGTGCTTCCCTGGACAGCCGGAGGACGGGGCTAGGTTTGGCCTAACCCTGTAGGTCACAAGATGAAGCAATCTTCTTGAGGCAATGATGTTTTATTTGCTCAATAGTTCTAAAGAGAACTCTTCCCTATTGCTAGGGGCAACAGCATACAGTAAGATGTTCCAGCAGAATAAGATGGTACTACTACAACTCTGGAGGCACGCAGGTCTCCTTTTTATGTCAGTTTTCCACACAGTACCACAGGGGGGTAAGCCCTCCCTGTCTTCTCCAACCAATCAGGTTATTTTACAAAATACCAATAAATCACATTTTACAAGGATATAAGTGCAATAAAACAATATCCTCCTTCCTGTCACCCAGACAACGTTTGGTATCAGATTAACATTCACTATTGATAAATTTATCACATAGCTTCAAAATTCAGATGTTTCTGGTCATTCACATCTCCAGGCAATCCCAGTGTTTGAGATTACAACAGGAATGGCTACAATACAAACAAACGGTCTTCCTTCCTGTATCTGCCATTCAGGGATCGTATATCCATTAAATCACCTACATGAAACAGATTCCAAGCCCATAGACCCAGTGATTAGCATCTCTCTCTAAGGAACTTACACATCAAAAGGTATTGTCCTTCACACCTCGCTGCTAGGACAGGGCCATTAGCATGCCACTTCCTATTTCCAGAGGATAAGAGATGCTTATTCAGACATCTTTAGTAACTGCATTTTTCCTTTAAATACATTTCATTTAAACACGTGTTTCCCTTTAAATATACACTGAGCCTGTCTTGAATATAAAATAGATACAGTTAAACATGCATTCCTGCAATGGTGCACAGAGCACTACATATGACATGTTAAAAGTAAAACACATAATTAAACAAACTTTTAAACAGTCCGTGCCCAGCGCCGTAAGTACATTTAACAGGGACGCCAAGCGCCTATTGTCTTTTGAAATGGCGCCGGGCACTAGGGGTTAACCCCTTCAGTGCTGCGGCGGCCATTTCCCTCGTGGCTGGGGCTCTCCGGCCACACACGCGTATCGATTCATCAGTGCATCCGCCTGCTGGGGAAGATGGTAGCGGCCTACGAGGCTCTACAATTTGGGCGATTCCACGCCAGGGTGTTCCAATGGGACCTACTGGACAAGTGGTCCGGATCGCACCTGCACATGCACTGGAGGATAATCCGGTCAACAAAAGCCAGTTTTTTACTCTTGTGGTGGCTTCAAAGTTCTCACCTCCTGGAGGGACGCAGGTTCGGGATTCAGACTTGGATCCTGGTGACCACAGATGCAAGCCTCCGAGGTTGGGGAGCAGTCACACAAGGGGAAAGCTTCCAAGGACGATGGTCAAGTCAAGAAGTACTCCTTCACCTAAACATTCTGGAATTGAGAGCTCGGTACAACAGACTTCATCAAGCAGCACACCTTCTTCAAGGTCGTCCCATAAGATCCAGTCAGACAATGTAACGGCAGTAGCTTACATAAACCGCCAGGGTGGAACAAAAAGCAGAGCGGCAATGGCAGAGGTGACAAAGATACTCCTCTGGGCAGAAAGACATGCAAAAGCTCTGTCGGCAATTTTCATTCCGGGAGTGGACAACTGGGAAGCAGACTTCCTCAGTAGACACGATCTCCATCCAGGAGAATGGGGCCTCCACCCAGAAGTCTTTGCAGAGGTAGCAGATTGTTGGGGCGTTCCTCAAGCAGATATGATGTCATCACGTCTCAACAAGAAGCTTCAGAAATATTGTTCCAGGTTGAGAGACCCACAAGCAATAGCAGTGGATGCACTGGTGACCCAGTGGGTGTTTCAGTCGGGGTATCTGTTCCCTCCACTTCCACCAATACCAAAAGTTCTCAAGATCATCAGAAGAACAAGGGTTCAAGCAATTCTCATTGCTCCAGACTGGCCAAGGAGGGCTTGCTATCCAGATCTTCAGGAGTTATTACTGGAAGATCCTCAGCCTCTTCCTCTTCGCGAGGACCTGCTTCAGCAGGGGCCATTTGTTTATCAAGACTTACCGCGGCTGCATTTGACAACATGGCTGTTGAGCGCCAGATCCTAGCCCGTAAGGGTTTTCCCAATGAAGTAATTCCCACACTTATTCTGGCCAGGAAAGGGGTAACGTCCAAACATTACCATCGTATTTGGAGAAAATATGTATATTGGTGTGAATCCAAGAAGTCTCCTGCGGTGGAGTTTAAATTAGGACGTCTTCTCCTATTTCTACAGGCGGGTGTGGATGCTGGCTTGAGATTAGGGTCTATCAAGGTCAAAATTTCGTCCTTGTCCATTTTCTTTCAGAAACAGTTGGCTTCCCTTCCTGAGGTCCAGACATTCAAGAAGGGGGTTCTGCGCATCCAACCTCCCTTTGTGCCTTCTGCGACGCCATGGGATCTTAATGTGGTGTTGCAGTTCCTTAAATCGGACTGGTTTGAGCCTCTACAAGAGGTAGATTTTAAGTTTCTCACTTGGAAAGTGGCCATGCTGTTGGCCTTGGCCTCAGGCAGACGAGTGTCTGAATTAGGGGCTCTGTCACACAAGAGTCCTTATTTGATTTTTCATGAAGATAGAGCTGAACTGAGGACGCGTCAGCATTTTCTTCCAAAGGTTGTGTCTTATTTCCATATCAACCAACCTGTGGTGGTGCCAATGGCTTCTGACACCTCAGCCATTTCAAAAGTCCTTGGATGTCGTCAGAGCGTTGAGGACTTATGTTGCAAGAACGGGTCGGATAAGGAAAACAGAATCTTTGTTTGTCCTCTATGACCCCAACAAGATTGGGGGTCCTGCTTCTAAGACTATTGCGCGCTGGATCAGAGGTACCATTCAGCACGCTTATTCCACGGCAGGATTGCCGTTACCGAGTTTGGTAAAGGCCCACTCTACAAGGAAAGTGGGTTTTTCCTGGGCGGCTGCCCGGGGTGATACTAAAATGGACCCCAGCATCCTCTACGGACTACGAGAAAAGGATTTACCGGTAGGTAATTAAAATCCTATTTTATATATATATATATATATATATATATATATATATATATATATATATATATATATATATATATATATATATATATATATATATATATATATATATATATATAATCACATTAGATCGGCACTCCTAAATAACCAGCATAATGCCCCGGTACCCTCACATTCTCAATGAGAAAATATACAGACCAGTTCGGTGCGGCACTCACAGGTTTGAAATAAATACTCCATAAACAGGCAGCGGTTCCAACGTTTCAATGTTATTACATTTTTGTCAAGGATAAAGTGCAATACAACATCTAGAGGTATAAATACCTGACCAACATGTGCTTCTGGCGTCCTCTCCGGCTACGGTATTGCCCCCCGGCCGGCGGCGCTAATTAGTGACATCATCACCTGGCAAATGAGCAGGTCCGTGCAACAAATTTAAAGTGACAAGACTAAACATAATGTGAAATAGACAAATAACAATAGATAAAATTGCTAAAGTTTGGGTCAGCAGCATTTCCCAGCATCTGATAATTGATACTCTCAGCTATTCTTAGATAAGAAAAGAGACAGCAACATTGTAACTAACTCTTAAGCAGCACAGTATATATAGACATATTCATAAATGCATATTAATAATAAAGATAAGAACATTGACAAATGGTCTGAACACTACTTAATAGATATATATATAAAGAGTTATTTAAATCATTTTTAGTGACCAAAGGGAAAATTTACATTTGTACCGTAGCTCAGAAACAGTTTAAGCCTAGTTGTTCATTAAGTCCTCTCGGTGCTAATGTGCCTAATCGCATTATCCACTGGGACTCACATTGTAAGAGTTTTAATGCTCGATCACCTCCCCTAATATTTTCTGGGACAAAGTCTGTCATCCTATACCTTAGAGATGCAAGGATGTGTTTAGTATTGCAGAAGAGGCGAGCCACTGATTGTTCACTTATTCCTGCTAATAAAGCTGCTCTAATTGCAGATCTATGGGCTGTCATTCTTTCATTAAAAGTTCTTTCCGTTTTCCCTATATAAGATTTTCCACAGGGGCATAATATTTGGTATACAACATACCGGGATTTACATGAAGTAAAAACCTCAGGGATCTGTTGGTTAAAACTAGTGATGAGCGGGTTCGGTTTCTCGGAAACCGAACCCCCCCGAACTTCACCCATTTTACACAGGTCCGAGGCAGGTTCGAACCTTCCCGCCTTGCTCGGCTAACCCGAGCGCGCCCGAACGTCATCATCCCGCTGTCGGATTCTCGCGAGATTCGGATTCTATATAAGCAGCCGCGCGTCGCCGCCATTTTCACTCGTGCATTGGAGATGATAGGGAGAGGACGTGGCTGGCGTCCTCTCCGTTTATTGTAGAAGTTGATTGGTTTATTGCTTAATAGTGGGGAGGATTGGGGAGCAGCTGTTAGGAGGAGTACAGTGCAGAGTTTTGCTGATCAGTGACCACCAGTTTTTATCCGTTCTCTGCCTGAAAAAAACGCTCCATACCATATCTGTGCTCAGTGTGCTGCATAATATATCTGTGCTGAGTGCTCACAGTGCTTAATTGTGGGGACTGGGGAGCAGCTATAGCAGGAGTACAGTGCAGAGTTTTGCTGACAGTGACCACCAGTATACGTTGTCTGCCTGAAAAACACTCCATATCTGTGCTCAGGGGCGGATCCAGAAGAAAATGATAGGGGGGGCACCATGGAAGGGGCAAGTACATTTGCGTGCGGCTTCGGTGCATGTGAGGTGGCGCTTCTTATACAATGCCCACAGTTGTAGCGCTCATTATGCAATGTCCACTGTACTGGTAGTGCCCCTTATATAGACCCCATAGTAGTGGTGTCCCTTATGCAATGCCCGTATTGCCCCCAGTAGTAATGTTGCCTGTAGTAATGCCCCCAGTCATTATGCCCCCAGTGGTAATGCCCCTGCAGTTATGACCCCAGTAGTTTAGCCACCAGTAGTAATGCCCCCCTGTAGTTTGCCCCATTGTAGTTTAGCCCCTGTAGTTATGCCCCCCTTATAGTTTAGCCACCAGTAGTAATGCCCCCCTGTAGTTTGCCTCATTGCAGTTTAGCCCCTGTAGTTATGCCCCCTTATAGTTTAGCCTCCAGTAGTAATGCCCCCAATAGTTTGGCCCCTGTAGTTATGCCCCCAGTAGTTTGGCTCCCCCTGTAGTTTAGCCCCCAAGTAGTAATGCCCCTGTAGTTTAGCCCCCAAGTAGTAATGCCCCCAATAGTTTGGCCCCTGTAGTTATGCCCCCAGTAGTTTGGCTCCCCCTGTAGTTTAGCCCCCAAGTAGTAATGCCCCTGTAGTTTAGCCCCCAAGTAGTAATGCCCCCTGTAGGTGCCCCCAGTAATAATGCCCCCAGTAGCTGCCCCCCCCAGTAATAATGCCCCCAGTAGCTGCCCACCCAGTAGTGATGCCCCCAGTTATAATGCCCCCAGTAGTAATGCCCCCCTCAGTAGTAATGCCCCTTGTTGATGCCCCCCCAGTAGTAATGCCTGTCAAAGTCAGAAAAATATCACGCTACACATTGCCATATTTGCACCTCATGCGTGTCCCCGCTGCGCGTGCATGAGCCCTCCCGTGCGTGCGCATACTCTCAGTTGCGTGCACCCGCAGGCGCGCGGTATGCGCATTTACGGTAGAGTTTGTATACGTCTAGCGTGCGACTCAATCGTTACATATTTTAACCATATAATGTATTTTGTAGATTATGGTCCCTTTGATAGAATCTGAAAGTTTAGTTAATGTAGCATGTTCATAGACAAAGAGATCCCTCTTTGTTTGATACGAAGGGTCAGACAGGGGTTATACAGTGGTGTTTAGTATCCATCGGAAGAGTATTTAATTAGCAATATTCCGGTGTTGGTTTGAAGCGGATTAATCGCTCGTGCGAATAGTTATGGACATAAGAAGTTTATGGACTTTTACTGTATTTGCACTTTATTATCCATGCGGCGGGAAACCTAGTTTCCCACCCACCTGAGCAGTTAGGAATAGTCACAGCCCACCTGTATGAATCAACCTATGACCTTTTGTTATAATGCGAAGACGAATTCCTGTATCCAATGAACAATAAGAATATAGGGACCATTGTACTGTATTGTGTGTAGTGTATAAAAGGACAAGCCGATCTGGGCCAGCTCTCTATTCTCTTCAACGGTTCTCATCACTGATAATCTGGAGCTGGATATCCAGAAGGCGCATGCGATTGTTTCCCTTTGTGCGTAAGTTTCTCTGCAACCATATCGTCTTTTATTTAATGTTATGAGCCACTCTCTCTCTCTCCTTCCCCCTTAAATGTGATTGTATCTTTATTCTATGTTATGTGTAGTTACTTGGTTAGATATTCTATGTTATTTTGGTAGTGTATAACTTGTACTCTATTATACTTTTTGAACGTTCATTCTCTCACTAAAAGGCGTTAGACCCTTAGACCGGTATTTGAGTGTTCATTATATTGCAGAGGGTAATAGGAGCGTCTCTATCGCTCTAACAGCTTTAGTGTAAACAAGGTTAAGCAGCGTTATATCGCTACAGTGTTTCAGTACAAGGTCTACAGTATAAGAATATCCTTTCTGTGTGTTACATTCAAGGTCTACTGATTGTTATCTTGTAAGCGTCTGCGCTGCTCGTGATCTCCTCGTGGTCTCGAGCGTCCGCTACGCTGATAGCGTAGCATTACGGTAGTCGCTCATCTATAGTGTGCCCGATACCAACAGCGTATTCTCGCGAGCGCTTGTGTCGCTCGAGCGGCTCGCTCCCGATACAGCGTCCGCTACGCTAAGAGCGTACCCTTACGGTACCTCGTGCGCCAATTGCGTACTGTGTCTCTTAACCTCTTTATAGTGTGTTATATAGGATAAATATTAGGCTTTATCAATTGGCGGCTCGTCCGTCCTTCACATATCTGTACTAGGTAATCTCAGCAGACATTATCTGTCAGCAAAGGGCGGGAGGTCATATTCCTCGTAGTGCTGACCAAGATAAGCGTCTGCTTCGCTTAGTAAAGGGTGCTGAAGGAATCCGGAACCGGAGGTAAGAACAATACGCTAGTATCTTTTAAAACTGTTTTTTTTTTCTGTTCTGTCTTGCGTACACACGCACGCATATATCTGCATTTCTTTTCATTCGTGTATTTTCACATATCACTCTCCTGTTTGCCATTTCACAATTGATAACGTGCTAAGAAAGATTTGTTGCTATTAGTAGTTAAAGAGTAAAAGTAATACATTAAGGGGTAATTTGTAAAGCACGCACACAGCTTTGCCTAAAGATACAAGGAAAGACCTGTGGGGTGCTCGGTAGATGATTACAATTAAAGATCATCTACATTGATAAACGTGTTAATTGTATTTCTGTGGACATATCTGGCTGGCATACACGTGTTTCTAACAAAAGGGTTAGACTAGTGTACGCAACACAAAGGCCGATGCACGTAGCATATATTACGCAACGGAGCGTCCGGGTACGCCCACATAATTCAAATCACACGATAGTATTATTTTTAACAGGCGAAAAGGAGGCAACGCGATAAATAGCGCAAGTCAATTTTAGTGTCCGAAATTTTAAGCGAATAGATCCTTCTCCAATTTGCGACTCATCTGGTGTAGACTGTTACTGAATGAAAGGAATTTCTGCGCAGAAATAAAAATTAAAGTGTACATGTGGTGAGTGTTTGCATATATAAGTTTTTACAATTTTTGGGTTGAACCACAAGAAGTCGAGTTCTCGTGAGGTACATACATGTAAGTGACGTGCATGGTGGCTGGGGAGGCATCCCTTGTTAAACATAAATTTGAGCATTAGAGTATAGCAGACCAGGAGGTCTACTGTAGCACAGACCAGGAGGTCCGGAACAGACCAGGAGGTCCAGGTACAGCAGACTAAGAAGTCCGCTATAGAGAAAAGAGCACAACCCAGGGGGTTGGTGCAGAACCCATATAGGCCATTGAAGCTCTGGCTGAAGGAATTCGCAGCAGAAATTTTTGATTCCGTTGGTCGCTCCGCACATAAGATTAGTTGCTTATGTGCTGAACGATTGTACCGCACGTAATTGTGTGCACTAGTTAGTAATTTGACCCAGTACCATTTGCGTACGAAAGGGGTCATAAACGCTATTTGTACATTCTAACGTGATTTGTGTAATTTTTTTTATTTTAAGGGAGGTTCGCTGGTCACTCGGGAACTATCCAACAACCGATACTTGCTGGGGACTGGTAGGTCCAACACGCCCCAGTAAGTAAAGGTTCATAGGGGCCCTAAGTTGGGTACAGCAGCTCTGAATCAGTGATTGCAGTACTGGCCAACGTGGGCGAGGAGTGAGTGGAGTACTCGGTAAACTTCGCCGCCGGCCTGCCCCGGACATCTTGGTTTTTGTAAGGGTTCGCTGAAGACCCTGATTTGAAGGTCAGAGGTAGTGAAAGCAACACCTGCAAGTTATGGGGGCCAGTTGTTCAGGTAGGGGGCGATCAACCTTGGTTCGGGTTGATTTAGTAAACCGGCCAATCGGGTCGGCAAAGTACGTAATGTGTGAAAAATACGGTTCACACACAGAGGTTTTATGTGATGAATGGGAAAGAATGACTGCATGACGGAGAGAAGTTTCCCCGGGTAGGTAGTTTTAGCCCAGATGTGTTACAAAATCTAAGGAGAAGGATATGTCTCATTAAATCAGCAAAGAGACGGATCAAACATTTTGATTGTTTAAAGTTATGGCAAAAGGAAAGTGAAATACAAAGAAATTTAACTGACATATCTGACTCTCATCTTGGGAAGAGAGACATGGCAATGGAGAGGATTATGGTTGCAGAGAAAGGCACAATGTTGTACGATAAAAATGCACTTAGTAACTGTATTAAGAATGAAAGTAACAAATGTAATAATGGCCCTCATTCCGAGTTGATCGGTCGCAAGGCGAATTTAGCAGAGTTACACACGCTAAGCCGCCGCCTACTGGGAGTGAATCTTAGCTTCTTAAAATTGCGACCGATGTATTCGCAATATTGCGATTACTAACTACTTAGCAGTTTCTGAGTAGCTCCAGACTTACTCTGCCTGTGCGATCATTTCAGTGCTTGTCGTTCCTGGTTGACGTCACAAACACACCCAGCGTTCGCCCAGGCACTCCCACCGTTTCTCCGGCCACTCCTGCGTTTTTTCCGGAAACGGTAGCGTTTTCAGCCACACGCCCCTGAAACGCCGTGTTTCCGCCCAGTAACACCCATTTCCTGTCAATCACATTACGATCGCCGGAGCGAACAAAAAGCCATGAGTAAAATTACTTTCTTCATAGTAAAGTTACTTGGCGCAGTCGCAGTGCGAACATTGCGCATGCGTACTAAGCGGATTTTCACTGCGATGCGATGAAAAATACCGAGCGAACAACTCGGAATGAGGGCCAATGTTTATGAAAATGAAAGTGTAAAAATTACAAATGTTAACCTGTGCAAGTCGCACCCCATGTCAAACTTCCCTCAGGACTACAAGCAAGAAAGTGAGCCCAGCACGATGTCGGCACCTCTTCCAGCAGCCATCACACAAGACATCCAGGTGGACGCGACCAAATCGGTAAAGGCAATAATCAAACTCCCTAACGGAGGGTCAGGTGAGGTCGTGTCCACAGGTACGTACAATGTTTTATATCACGCACAAACAAATGTACCCCATATTGTAGAACCAACACAAGATGATATAGTTGAATTTGATCCTGTCAGGGTGATCGCAGTCCCCAATGGGAAGATTGATGCTCAGGGAATCATTCCCGCCAGGAGCTGTGTAATGCCCTGCCCCTGGTCCCGGACAGAATTAAGGACAGTTATGTCTGAATTCCCTGATCCTAGGAAAAATCTAGTCGCATGTCAAAGGTTTATTAAAGAACTAGGAAACTCCACAGAACCCACCAACAAAGATTGGCGGATAGTGCTGAGGGCATGTTTGCCCTCCGGTGTTGACTCTGCGAAATTTATTACTGATTGTCAATTAGACACAGAAGTACCTCAAACGGAGGAACACAATCAGGAATGTATTAAGCAGATCAACCGACAGTTGGGAGTATATTTCCCTGCCGTTGTCAAGTGGAATGAAATTTTCTCCATAAGACAAAACGAAGGGGAAAGTATTTCCAATTATTTTAATCGAGCACTGCAAGTAATGGCTAGAAACACTGGGATCACGGACATCAAGACAAATGTAAATCATAGAGAAGTAGCAGTATCCGTGTTAATGAATGGTTTAAAGGAGGTATTGAGAACAAGGGTACAGACCACCAACCCAAACTGGAGAAATATCTCGGTGGCCGCATTAAGAGAGGCCGCTATTGATCATGATCGGAATATCACCAGATACAGGGAGTCACAAAGTGATAAGTTAATGGCCGCAAGTATACAGGACCTAACCACAAGACCACTCCAGCATAAGCCCCAAACCCCTGCGAGAAATTCAAATGTGGAAGTCTGTTACAATTGTCATAAAAAGGGACACTTTGCAAGAGATTGTAGATCAAGAGAAATACAAAAGTCATATCAACCCCCTAGACAACAACATAACCATGATATCCAAGGAAGCAGGGAAGTACAGGGAAAACGGTTGATGGTGATGAGCATCCGAGCGTTTGAGGAGGCATCAAATCAACCAAGACCTCAGGTCATTGACACTTGGAGGAAGCCCAGGGTTTGTTATCTTTGTAAAAGAGAAGGGCATTATGCCAGTAACTGCAACAGCCCACGTAAAGTCAGACCCCCTAGACATGAATATGACACACCAAATTATAATCAGGGATCATATAGGAAGAATTTTGGGCCACACCCATAATATATAGTCAGGAAAGGTGATCATTAGGACTGATGGTAAGCCTGAGGTAACGGTTAATAAATTGGGAGGTCATTCCCTGAGGACACAGGAATGACCGGGTAAAATTTGTAATGTATCTGTGAAATGTTTTCTTTTTCCCCATCTCTGACGGACATCAGCAGGACTCAAACATTGCATATCTACTTGGTCTTTGCAAAAGTCTACCAAACCCCAGCATGACCTACCCGCATCAATGTATCCTGGCCAGATACAAAGGGTGGAGTATGGAGGTGCTGGTGGGAGGGACTGCGCAAGGATACCATTGGACATGTAGATATGACAGCCTGATGAACAATGTTTTACAATGTTTGAAAAATGTTTTTTTTTCCTGTTGTTTATTGTTGGTTTATGTAATATATATATATATATATATATATATATATATATATATATATATATATATATATGAATTGTTCTCTCTCTCTTTTGTTTTTTTTTGTTTTCTCTCTTCTCACTCATGTTTTCATGTTTTAAAGATGGTATGTCACACATCAGTTAGACAAATGGTGATGCAAGATTTTTGCTCCTTACAGAAAGATCGCTGGTTTGGAAGAAATATTGTATCACTGGAGTGTTCGGTTGGAAGACTGAGAGACAGCACCTTTGAGATGACAGCAGAACAAGAAGAACGACAAGACTAGAGAACTAATTATCGTAACAAGTTTCTCTCCCCCTCAAACTGTTTTTCTGTACCCCCATTACAAATTTCTCCTTTCTCCTCCTGTAAGATGGACTCGCCTCGAGAGACTGTGAGCCGTGTTTTCATGTTGACCCTGATGTTGACCAGAGCAGTCTGTTTCGGTGAGAGTACCAGTGAGGTCGAGAAAGGATCCAGAAAGGTTTCTGATGACTGAGACGGAGGTGAAAATTTCCAATAGCAACACAATCACCGAGCAAAGGCGAGTACCGGAAAACGATCTAGCAGCCATGTTATTTGTAGACAATTGTGAAGGATTGTTTAGCTGAAGAAAATTGCATCTGTAGGCATTGTGATAACTTAGTTGAGGATGGGTGCATCAAGAAATGCCAATCCAGTTTTAATATCCACATGGACCGGCATCCATTGAGTGACTATCACTCCTTAGTGGGTAAAGTACTAAATCAGACAGATTGTTGGGTATGCTCTCAAGTACCTCAAGGCCACAGCAAGTCAGGACTAGTACCATTTCCTTTAACGATAGGGGAGGTACTTGAGTTAAGTGGTGGGAGGCCGGTGGACAAGAGGTTTAATATCTCTAGTCCTCCTAGTTTGAAGCTCCACCAATACCATGTGGATAGGTCTTTAGTGTGTTTTAACATTTCCAATCCCCGAAAGCCGGGAAATTGGGAAGTGTCATGGAATAACCAAACCATGACCTTTTCATACAGAGCCGATAGAATGCCAACAGATACAGAACTTATACGCCACATAGCCGGTAGTGAAAAATATTTCCGATATAGGTATACCCTAGGAAGTAGGACCATGAGAGTTGGAGAGGTATCACCAGGATACTGTGCACACATCGTACAAACTGATACGTGTACTAAACAGATGGGAGAATTAGGGTTAGGAGATTTCATATGAAAAATGTGTAATATGGTAATGTCCTACTCCGTCCCATATGTTCTCCCCGATGATGCATATTTCATATGCGGGAGGAAGGCGTATAAGTGGCTTGCCCCAAACTCAGAAGGGTTGTGTTATATTGGAAAAGTACTGCCTGAGGTAATGACTGTATCACATACTAAAATGAAGGATATTCACCGCAGTGCCCAAGCTCCTTATACTCACACTCATTACGAGCACATCGTTAAACGGCACCTAATAGAAAGAACAGAGCATCCGGCCTCTGACCTGATCAATGGATCCACCGGGATTTAATTCCTAATCGCGTTAGATATCACTCGCACCGCCAGAGGAGTGATAAATTATAAATATATATCTGCGCTTGCAAATTTATTAGACAATATCACTGAAATGTATGACGACACTTTTAGGTATACCGGAAGGGAGCTCCAACCTTATAAAACAGAACTGGTTCAGCATAGGATGGTTCTTAATTATCTCACAGCAGTGACAGGCGGATATTGTGTCACACTGGCAACGCAGTATGGCATAAAATGCTGCACTTATATTACGAATAGCACCGAGGACCCGGTCGAGGTCATAGACCAAAAGATGGACGACATTCTCCAATTAAAGTGGGAATTCCGCAGGAGACACAATCTCACCCTTGCTGCTGTGGGTAATGAGCTGACCGGTTGGGTGTCATGGTTGAACCCACGAAATTGGTTCTCTGGTTTAGGAGAATGGGCTCAAGGAATTATAATGGATGTAGGGAAATTTCTTCTGTGTATCTTGGGTGTTGTCATATCGATTGGTTTGATATTTAGATGCGTTCAGGCTTTAACGAAGTGTAAACGGAGTACCAAGGTGATGAGTTTAAGGCAGGCCTGGCCAACCTGTGGCTCTCCAGCTGTTGTAAAACTACAAGTCCCATCATGCTTTGCCACAGTTTTGCTATTAAGGAATGGTAAAACTGTGGCAGGGCATGCTGGGATGTGTAGTTTCACAACATCTGGAGAGCCACAGGTTGGCCAGGCCTGGTTTAAGGAGTGAGGATATTATAATTCCAATGGATGTGATTTATGACCCAACGATAGAGACAATGTTGTGATGAAAATGTGATTCCACGGTCCGTTTCTTTCACCCGTTTCTCCTTTGTTTTTCTCCAAGATAAAAAGACCCGCTTGGAAGAGGAATTTGACGACCTTGTATGCAGGCAACAGATGGACTAAAGAAGAATTTGACAACCTTTTACACAGACAATTGATGGACTATGCCATAGACCCCCATATCCCTAGTACTTTTAATTTTACGCTAGCCCAACACTTTTTGTAAGTCTATGGACATTGATAAAGCTTTGCTTGCGTTTATTGGCAAAAGCACAAAGAGACTACAGTCAACATGTACATCGAGACAAGACAAGACAAGACCTCAATCGGCAAATGTATATTAAACTCACATAGTTTATCACTGCATTTACCATAATTGTTCTTTATCTTCAGCTCTACAACCTTCAGGTAATGACACACATAGTCGATAGGGAATACAGGCACAGATATCAGCACTCACATATTCCCCCATTCATGTATCATCAACTAAAATGTGCTCCCCCATTTTGTTGCAACCAAAAGCCGAAGAGAGCTCGGTAAAGTTTGACAGCCCATCCACAGACCCGTAGCACGGGATAAGAAGGAATTCAAATGTATACTTCGCAATACCTCGAAGCTTGATTTAAGACACGTACGGCACGATGATACATGACCCCCCAAACATGGATTCATACACATGCTTCTGCTATCTCACTAGGTCATACCCTTTTCCTACCTTCTCCTCTCCTCCTCTACCCAATCATAGAAATGTATTATACATGACATATATTTTTCTCTTTTTGGAAATGTTTTAGAAAGTGGCAGTTATTGGTGACTGCCAAAGGGTGGACTGTCAAAGTCAGAAAAATATCACGCTACACATTGCCATATTTGCACCTCATGCGTGTCCCCGCTGCGCGTGCATGAGCCCTCCCATGCGTGCGCATACTCTCAGTTGCGTGCACCCGCAGGCGCGCGGTATGCGCATTTACGGTAGAGTTTGTATACGTCTAGCGTGCGACTCAATCGTTACATATTTTAACCATATAATGTATTTTGTAGATTATGGTCCCTTTGATAGAAGTTTAGTTAATGTAGCATGTTCATAGACAAAGAGATCCCTCTTTGTTTGATACGAAGGGTCAGACAGGGGTTATACAGTGGTGTTTAGTATCCATCGGAAGAGTATTTAATTAGCAATATTCCGGTGTTGGTTTGAAGCGGATTAATCGCTCGTGCGAATAGTTATGGACATAAGAAGTTTATGGACTTTTACTGTATTTGCACTTTATTATCCATGCGGCGGGAAACCTAGTTTCCCACCCACCTGAGTAGTTAGGAATAGTCACAGCCCACCTGTATGAATCAACCTATGACCTTTTGTTATAATGCGAAGACGAATTCCTGTGTCCAATGAACAATAAGAATATAGGGACCATTGTACTATATTGTGTGTAGTGTATAAAAGGACAAGCCGATCTGGGCCAGCTCTCTATTCTCTTCAACGGTTCTCATCACTGATAATCGGGAGCTGGATATCCAGAAGGCGCATGCGATTGTTTCCCTTTGTGCGTAAGTTTCTCTGCAACCATATCGTCTTTTATTTAATGTTATGAGCCACTCTCTCTCACTCCTTCCCCCTTAAATGTGATTGTATCTTTATTCTATGTTATGTGTAGTTACTTGGTTAGATATTCTATGTTATTTTGGTAGTGTATAACTTGTACTCTATTATACTTTTTGAACGTTCATTCTCTCACTAAAAGGCGTTAGACCCTTAGACCGGTATTTGAGTGTTCATTATATTGCAGAGGGTAATAGGAGCGTCTCTATCGCTCAAACAGCTTTAGTGTAAACAAGGTTAAGCAGCGTTATATCGCTACAGTGTTTCAGTACAAGGTCTACAGTATAAGAATATCCTGTGTGTTACATTCAAGGTCTACTGATTGTTATCTTGTAAGCATCTGCGCCGCTCGTGATCTCCTCGTGGTCTCGAGCGTCCGCTACGCTGATAGCGTAGCATTACGGTAGTCGCTCATCTATAGTGTGCCCGATACCAACAGCGTATTCTCGCGAGCGTTTGTGTCGCTCGAGCGGCTCGCTCCCGATACAGCGTCCGCTACGCTAAGAGCGTACCCTTACGGTACCTCGTGCGCCAATTGCGTACTGTGTCTCTTAACCGCTTTATAGTGTGTTATATAGGATAAATATTAGGCTTTATCATGCCCCTTGTTAGTGCCCCCCCCAGTAGTAATGTCCCCCCGTAGTTTCCCCCAGGAGATGCCCCCGCTGCATTAAGGAAGAAAAAAACATAATACTTACCGAGCCCCGTTCCCGCGCCGCTGCAGTCCTCCTTCTGGCTGGCGTCCTCTCCTCAGTACTATGAGAGAGACGTCATGACTGACGTCTCTCCCATAGCGCACGGCGCAGTGACAGCGCCGGAAGCCGGAGCTCAGTACTGAGCTCCTGCCTCCGGCTACCGCTGTGCAGGGAGACGGGCACCCACTGGTAACACAATCTCAGCGGGCGCCCGTCATCTCCCTGTGCGGCGCCGACGCCGCGGGGGGACGGGACGGGGGACGGGGGGGGAAAGACACAAATGACAGGGGGGGCACGGGCCCGAGTGCCCCCTCCCTGGATCCGCCACTGTCTGTGCTCAGTGTGCTGCTTTATTATTGTGGGGACTGGGGACCACCATTAATTAATATTATATAGGAGGAGTACAGTGCAGAGTGCACTGCTGTACCTACCTCTGTGTCGTCATCCATTAAGTATACTATCCATCTACATTCTATACCTGTGGTGCATTTTAGTTTTGCAGTTTGCCGACACAGTGTCCACCAGTATACTATATATAGCAGTACGATACGGAAGGCCACTGCTGTGCCTACCTCTGTGTCGTCATTAAGTATACTATCCATCTACATTCTATACCTGTGGTGCATTTTAGTTTTGCAGTTTGCCGACACAGTGTCCACCAGTATACTATATATAGCAGTACGATACGGAAGGCCACTGCTGTGCCTACCTCTGTGTCGTCATTAAGTATACTATCCATCTACATTCTATACCTGTGGTGCATTTTAGTTTTGCAGTTTGCAGACACAGTGTCCACCAGTATACTTTATATAGCAGTACGATACGGAAGGCCACTGCTGTGCCTACCTCTGTGTCGTCATTAAGTATACTATCCATCTACATTCTATACCTGTGGTGCATTTTAGTTTTGCAGTTTGCCGACACAGTGTCCACCAGTATACTATATATAGCAGTACAATACGGAAGGCCACTGCTGTGCCTACCTCTGTGTCGTCATTAAGTATACTATCTATCTTAGTGATGTCACAGTCCGCCCCCGCCCCCCGAAGACACTGCAGCGTCTCCTCTCCGGGCTTCTCCCGGAGAGGAGAAATAAAATGTAGGTAAGTATGATATGTATATGTGTGGGTGGGCATACATGTACTGTGTATGAATATACTGTATATAATCCCAGTAAAAAAGGCAGGTGCACTCAGATTTGACCCAAAAAACTGTAATGATGCAAAGTCACAGCATATCAACATGTCAGGGCTACGGGCCCCCGAAACGTGGATTTGCTGTGACTTTGCATCATTACAGTTTTTGGGTAAAATCTGAGTGCACCTGCCTTTTTTATCGGGATTATAATTATTTACAGAGGGCACTCTAGTATTATTTTGAATGTCAGAGGAGTGGCGGACCACCGTACATACACATACAGTAGCATACATACACTATACATGGACACAGCATACATGCATGCGCACACGCACGCACACACACACACACACAATACAGCACACATATATACACACATAGTATACATGCACACAGCATACATACAAACACACACACACACAGTATACATGGACACAGCATACATGCATGCGCGCCCACACACACACACACACACACACACACACACACACACACACACAATACAGCACACATATATACACACATAGTATACATGCACACAGCATACATACAAACAAACACACACACACACACACACTATACATGCACGCAGCATACATACACACTGTATACATACATACGCAGTATACATACACATAGCATATATACACACACAGTATACATGCATACATACACACAGTATACATGTATTCATAGTATACATACACACACTATACATGCATATAGCATGCTTTGCATACACACACACTACACATGCCATACATACACACACCATTATAAGTAACTACAGCCTTCCATCACCATCCCCCCCAGCCTATTTTATTACACACCACCGGCCTCTCCTTCAATCCCAACATACAGTATCTAACACCCACCTGGATTCAGTGAGAGTATTGGACACATCCACTGCCTACCCAGTGCCCTCACCGTCACCAGCCTTTTTCTCTTTCACCTCATGTACACGTACAGTACCTCCTGAGAGGAGCTCCCGCTAAAGGCACCTCTCTGTGTAAGGATGGAGCTGCTGCAGCCTGTCACTTCCTCACGCTGTATACACAAAAAAAAGGATCAGCAGCGCAGATGGATCGGCGGCCAGGGGGGGTTTCTAGTAGAGATGAGCGCCGGAAATTTTTCGGGTTTTGTGTTTTGGTTTTGGGTTCGGTTCCGCGGCCGTGTTTTGGGTTCGACCGCGTTTTGGCAAAACCTCACAGAATTTTTTTTGTCGGATTCGGGTGTGTTTTGGATTCGGGTGTTTTTTTTCAAAAAACCTAAAAAACAGCTTAAATCATAGAATTTGGGGGTCATTTTGATCCCAAAGTATTATTAACCTCAAAAACCATAATTTCCACTCATTTTCAGTCTATTCTGAATACCTCACACCTCACAATATTATTTTTAGTCCTAAAATTTGCACCGAGGTCGCTGGATGACTAAGCTAAGCGACCCTAGTGGCCGACACAAACACCGGGCCCATCTAGGAGTGTCACTGCAGTGTCACGCAGGATGGCCCTTCCAAAAAACACTCCCCAAACAGCACATGACGCAAAGAAAAAAAGAGGCGCAATGAGGTAGCTGTGTGAGTAAGATAAGCGACCCTAGTGGCCGACACGAACACCGGGCCCATCTAGGAGTGGCACTGCAGTGTCACGCAGGATGGCCCTTCCAAAAAACACTCCACAAACAGCACATGACGCAAAGAAAAAAAGAGGCGCAATGAGGTAGCTGTGTGAGTAAGATAAGCGACCCTAGTGGCCGACACAAACACCGGGCCCATCTAGGAGTGGCACTGCAGTGTCACGCAGGATGGCCCTTCCAAAAAACACTCCCCAAACAGCACATGACGCAAAGAAAAAAAGAGGCGCAATGAGGTAGCTGTGTGAGTAAGATAAGCGACCCTAGTGGCCGACACAAACACCGGGCCCATCTAGGAGTGGCACTGCAGTGTCACGCAGGATGGCCCTTCCAAAAAACACTCCCCAAACAGCACATGACGCAAAGAAAAAAAGAGGCGCAATGAGGTAGCTGTGTGAGTAAGATAAGCGACCCTAGTGGCCGACACAAACACCGGGCCCATCTAGGAGTGGCACTGCAGTGTCACGCAGGATGGCCCTTCCAAAAAACACTCCACAAACAGCACATGACGCAAAGAAAAATTAAAGAAAAAAGAGGTGCAAGATGGAATTGTCCTTGGGCCCTCCCATCCACCCTTATGTTGTATAAACAGGACATGCACACTTTAACCAACCCATCATTTCAGTGACCGGGTCTGCCACATGACTGTGACTGAAATGACGGGATGGTTTGGACCTCCACCAAAAAAGAAGCAATTAATCTCTCCTTGCGCAAACTGGCTCTACAGAGGCAAGATGTCCACCTCATCATCATCCTCCGATATATCACCGTGTACATCCCCCTCCTCACAGATTATCAATTCGTCCCCACTGGAATCCACCATCTCAGCTCCCTGTGTACTTTGTGGAGGCAATTGCTGCTGGTCAATGTCTCCACGGAGGAATTGATTATAATTCATTTTAATGAACATCATCTTCTCCACATTTTCTGGATGTAACCTCGTACGCCGATTGCTGACAAGGTGAGCGGCGGCACTAAACACTCTTTCGGAGTACACACTTGTGGGAGGGCAACTTAGGTAGAATAAAGCCAGTTTGTGCAAGGGCCTCCAAATTGCCTCTTTTTCCTGCCAGTATAAGTACGGACTGTGTGACGTGCCTACTTGGATGCGGTCACTCATATAATCCTCCACCATTCTATCAATGTTGAGAGAATCATATGCAGTGACAGTAGACGACATGTCCGTAATCGTTGTCAGGTCCTTCAGTCCGGACCAGATGTCAGCATCAGCAGTCGCTCCAGACTGCCCTGCATCACCGCCAGCGGGTGGGCTCGGAATTCTGAGCCTTTTCCTCGCACCCCCAGTTGCGGGAGAATGTGAAGGAGGAGATGTTGACAGGTCGCGTTCCGCTTGACTTGACAATTTTCTCACCAGCAGGTCTTTCAACCCCAGCAGACTTGTGTCTGCCGGAAAGAGAGATCCAAGGTAGGCTTTAAATCTAGGATCGAGCACGGTGGCCAAAATGTAGTGCTCTGATTTCAACAGATTGACCACCCGTGAATCCTTGTTAAGCGAATTAAGGGCTCCATCCACAAGTCCCACATGCCTAGCGGAATCGCTCCGTGTTAGCTCCTCCTTCAATGTCTCCAGCTTCTTCTGCAAAAGCCTGATGAGGGGAATGACCTGACTCAGGCTGGCAGTGTCTGAACTGACTTCACGTGTGGCAAGTTCAAAGGGCAGCAGAACCTTGCACAATGTTGAAATCATTCTCCACTGCGCTTGAGACAGGTGCATTCCACCTCCTATATCGTGCTCAATTGTATAGGCTTGAATGGCCTTTTGCTGCTCCTCCAACCTCTGAAGCATATAGAGGGTTGAATTCCACCTCGTTACCACTTCTTGCTTCAGATGATGGCAGGGCAGGTTCAGTTGTTTTTGGTGGTGCTCCAGTCTTCTGTACGTGGTGCCTGTACGCCGAAAGTGTCCCACAATTCTTCTGGCCACCGACAGCATCTCTTGCACGCCCCTGTCGTTTTTTAAAAAATTCTGCACCACCAAATTCAAGGTATGTGCAAAACATGGGACGTGCTGGAATTTGCCCATATTTAATGCACACACAATATTGCTGGCGTTGTCCGATGCCACAAATCCACAGGAGAGTCCAATTGGGGTAAGCCATTCCGCGATGATCTTCCTCAGTTGCCGTAAGAGGTTTTCAGCTGTGTGCGTATTCTGGAAACCGGTGATACAAAGCGTAGCCTGCCTAGGAAAGAGTTGGCGTTTGCGAGATGCTGCTACTGGTGCCGCCGCTGCTGTTCTTGCGGCGGGAGTCCATACATCTACCCAGTGGGCTGTCACAGTCATATAGTCCTGACCCTGCCCTGCTCCACTTGTCCACATGTCCGTGGTTAAGTGGACATTGGGTACAGCTGCATTTTTTAGGACACTGGTGACTCTTTTTCTGAGGTCTGTGTACATTTTCGGTATCGCCTGCCTAGAGAAATGGAACCTAGATGGTATTTGGTACCGGGGACACAGTACCTCCAACAAGTCTCTAGTTGGCTCTGCAGTAATGATGGATACCGGAACCACGTTTCTCACCACCCAGGATGCCAAGGCCTCAGTTATCCGCTTTGCAGTAGGATGACTGCTGTGATATTTCATCTTCCTCGCAAAGGACTGTTGGACAGTCAATTGCTTGGTGGAAGTAGTAAAAGTGGTCTTACGACTTCCCCTCTGGGATGACCATCGACTCCCAGCAGCAACAACAGCAGCGCCAGCAGCAGTAGGCGTTACACGCAAGGATGCATCAGGGGAATCCCAGGCAGGAGAGGAATCGTCAGAATTGCCAGTGACATGGCCTGCAGGACTATTGGCATTCCTGGGGAAGGAGGAAATTGACACTGAGGGAGTTGGTGGGGTGGTTTGCGTGAGCTTGGTTACAAGAGGAAGGTATTTACTGGTCAGTGGACTGCTTCCGCTGTCACCCAAAGTTTTTGAACTTGTCACTGACTTATGATGAATGCGCTGCAGGTGACGTATAAGGGAGGATGTTCCAAGGTGGTTAACGTCCTTACCCCTACTTATTACAGCTTGACAAAGGCAACACACGGCTTGACACCTGTTGTCCGCATTTCTGTTGAAATACTTCCACACCGAAGAGCTGATTTTTTTGGTATTTTCACCAGGCATGTCAGTGGCCATATTCCTCCCACAGACAACAGGTGTCTCCCTGGGTGCCTGACTTAAACAAACCACCTCACCATCAGAATCCTCCTGGTCAATTTTCTCCCCAGCGCCAGCAACACCCATATCCTCCTCATCCTGGTGTACTTCAACACTGACATCTTCAATCTGACTATCAGGAACTGGACTGCGGGTGCTCCTTCCAGCACTTGCAGGGGGCGTGCAAATGGTGGAAGGCGCATGCTCTTCACGTCCAGTGTTGGGAAGGTCAGGCATCGCAACCGACACAATTGGAGTCGGACTCTCCTTGTGGATTTGGGATTTCGAAGAACGCACAGTTCTTTGCGGTGCTACTGCTTTTGCCAGCTTGAGTCTTTTCATTTTTCTAGCGAGAGGCTGAGTGCTTCCATCCTCATGTGAAGCTGAACCACTAGCCATGAACATAGGCCAGGGCCTCAGCCGTTCCTTGCCACTCCGTGTGGTAAATGGCATATTGGCAAGTTTACGCTTCTCCTCCGACAATTTTATTTTAGGTTTTGGAGTCCTTTTTTTACTGATATTTGGTGTTTTGGATTTGACATGCTCTGTACTATGACATTGGGCATCGGCCTTGGCAGACGACGTTGCTGGCATTTCATCGTCTCGGCCATGACTAGTGGCAGCAGCTTCAGCACGAGGTGGAAGTGGATCTTGATCTTTCCCTAATTTTGGAACCTCAACATTTTTGTTCTCCATATTTTAATAGGCACAACTAAAAGGCACCTCAGGTAAACAATGGAGATGGATGGATACTAGTATACTTATGGATGGACTGCCGAGTGCCGACACAGAGGTAGCTACAGCCGTGGACTACCGTACTGTGTCTGCTGCTAATATAGACTGGATGATAATGATATGAAATCAATATATATATGTATATATAATATCACTAGTACTGCAGCCGGACAGGTAGATATATATTTATTAGGTAATGATGACTGATGACGGACCTGCTGGACACTGTCAGCTCAGCAGCACCGCAGACTGCTACAGTAAGCTACTATAGTAGTATGTATCAAGAAGAAAGAAAAAAAAAAAACACGGGTAGGTGGTATACAATTATGGATGGACTGCCGAGTGCCGACACAGAGGTAGCTACAGCCGTGGACTAACGTACTGTGTCTGCTGCTAATATAGACTGGATGATAATGATATGAAATCAATATATATATGTATATATAATATCACTAGTACTGCAGCCGGACAGGTATATATATTTATTATGTAATGACTGATGACGGACCTGCTGGACACTGTCAGCTCAGCAGCACCGCAGACTGCTACAGTAAGCTACTATAGTAGTATGTATAAAGAAGAAAGGAAAAAAAAAAAAACACGGGTAGGTGGTATACAATTATAATATTATATATATATTAATTATATACAAATATATATATATATATATATATATATATATATATTAAACTGGTGGTGATTATTAAACTGGTGGTCAGGTCACTGGTCACACTATCAGCAACTTGCAAGTAGTACTCCTAAGCATACAATCACAATATATATTATACTGGTGTGGCACTCTGGCAGCAAAAGTGTGCACTGTACGTTATATGTAGTATGTACTCCTGAGTCCTGAGTCCTGCTCTCAGACTCTAACTGCTCCCCACTGTCAGTGTCTCCCCCACAAGTCAGATAATACAATACAGTCACACTATCTATCACTTCACTTCAGCAAGTACTAGTAGTAGTAGTACTCCTCCTAATGCTCCCCAAAATTACTACTGTGTCTCTCTCTAGTGAGACTGTCTCACTCTCTTCTCGAATCTCTATAAACGGAGAGGACGCCAGCCACGTCCTCTCCCTATGAATCTCAATGCACGTGTGAAAAATGGCGGCGACGCGCGGCTCCTTATATAGAATCCAAGCCTCGCGAGAATCCGACAGCGTGATGATGACGTTCGGGCACGCTCGGGTTAACCGAGCAAGGCGGGAGGATCCGAGCCTGCTCGGCCCCGTGTAAAAAACCCTGAAGTTCGGGCGGGTTCGGATTCCGAGGAACCGAACCCGCTCATCTCTAGTTTCTAGGTACTGCGCGTATGCCATGGGCTACATGCACCCCACCCTATGAGTGGTGAGCGCAGACACCTCACCCCGCTTCTGGGGTGGCAAGTGCTGTGGTTTTATTATTTGTTGGTATATATATAATATATATTCCTGAGGCCATGTGGGAAGTAAAATGGAGACTTGCCTTATGATTGCCCGGCAGGCACTGGGAAGCTGCTACAGAAGCCTGAGAAGTTCAGAAATAAAGTTATGGGGCTGGCCACTAGAAAACGCTTACCTGCCATGGATACATGTGACATAGAAATGAGACGGATAATATACAGGTATATATGCCGAATTCATGACAGTCCTGGACTGGTGCAATTGGAATGGAGCACATGACTCCAGGTGGTGAGGTAGCAATGCTAGCCACTGTACCACCCTATATGTATACTGCAAACCATTGGACCATCACATATATGTAACATGTTTACAACTGTGCCGCCCTATACATATGCTACTCATTAAACAACCGGCTCTCCGACCCGCTGGAAACAGTACTTTAATAATTGTTATAATTTTTGATTATTGTATTTTTTGGGATATCTGGTACTTAGGTCGTCATGAGCTTTTTACATTATTATTATTATTATTTAATTTTTTTTGGAGCTTTTTCATAACCTGGAGTTCCCAGTTTCACACCTCTCCATGTAGAAGGCATTTATATGTATACAGTTATTATAACTAATAATAATATTATAACTAATAGGCAGCGCGGTGGCACAGTGGTCCACATTATGTGTATGGAGGGCACAGTGATTAGCAATATACAGATGCTCCTCACTTAACGACTGAGTCCCGTTCCTATAACTAGGTCGTTAAACAAATTGCTCGTTAAATGAGGATCTGCATACTGAATACAGGGATCGTTTTTATTTATTCTGAATAAAGAAAAGAGCTGAATGGAACTGCACCCTGATAACGTTCTCTTTCTGTGCGTAACTCAGTAACATATTTTCCTATTAATAGGCTGCATTTTTGTTGATAACCCTAATACCAGCAACTGTTCCCTAATTGTTCCAAATATACTGTTACAGCTGAACACACGGCAGCTGCTGTGCATGGGATTCTCAGTACATGAAGCGCTACACACACACACGCTCTGTTAAATCAGTGGCGCACACAGGGGGGGTTTCCGAGTACCTGGAAACCCCCCCTGAAGAGTTGAATTTCTATTTTGAGACGGAGACAGCTGTGTCTCCGTCTCAACAAAAGCAGCGACCGCGTTCGCGATTGCCTCGGCGGAGCTGTAGCAGCAGAGAGCTATTGAGCTCTCTGCTTACAGAATGTCCCTGGTAGAGATGGCTACTGACTCACTGGGGTATATTTACTAAGGTCCCGATTTTGACCGAGATGGGGTTTTTTCTTCAAAGTGTCATCTCGGGAATTTACTAAACTCAAATCTCGGCAGTGATGAGGGCATTCGTATTTTTTTAGAAGTCAAAGAAAAAACTTACGAATGAATACACCATCGGTCAAATACGCCTGTTATTTGGTAGAACTCGGTAATTTACTAAAAAGTGTAATTCACAAACACTGCCGGCAATAACCAAACACTGCCGTGAAAAAATACAAATCGTAAAAAAAATTCTAAAATAAAATAGACCTGCTTTTTTTTACCGTGTTCTGATATAGGCATGCACGGATCCATGAGATCCGTGCATGTTTATCAGTGGGAAGGGGTGGGAAAGTGTTAAATTTGCTGGAAAAAAATGCGTGGGGTCCCCCCCACTAAACAAAACCAGCCTCGGGCTCTTTGAGCCGGTCCTGGTTCACAAAATTTGGGGGGGGGAAATGACAGGGGTTCCCCCATATTTCATAAACCAGCACCGGGCTCTGCGCCTGGTCTTGGTTCCAAAAATATGGGGGACAAAAAGCGTAGGGGTCCCCCGTATTTTTGAAACCAGCACCGGGCTCCACTAGTCAGGTACATAATGCCACAGCCGGGGGACACTTTTATATTGGTCCCTGCGGCCCTGGCATTACATACCCAACTAGTCACCCCTGGCCGGGGTACCCTGAAGGAGTGGGAACCCCTTAAATCAAGGGGTCCCCCCTCCAGCCACCCAAGGGCCAGGGGTGAAGCCCGAGGCTGTCCCCCCCATCCAAGGGCTGCGGATGGGGGGCTGATAGCCTTTTGTGAAAATGTGAATATTGTTTTTAGTAGCAGTACTACAAGTCCCAGCAAGCCTCCCACGCAATCTGGTACTTGGAGAACCACAAGTACAAGCATGCGGTGGCAAACCGGGCCCGCTGGTACCTGTAGTACTACTACTAAAAAAATACCCCAAAAAAACAGGACACACACACACACCGTGAAAGTAAAATTTTATTACATACATGCACACCACCATACATACATACTTACCTATGTTCACACGTGGCTCGGTCCTCTTCTCCATGTAGAATCCGAGGGGTACCTGTGAAAAAAATTATACTCACATAATCCAGGGTATCGTCTTTCCTTTGTATAATCCACGTACTCGGCAAAAAAATAAAACGGAAACCCGACCACGCACTGAAAGGGGTCTCATGTTTACACATGAGACCCCTTTCCCCAACTGCCAGGACCCCCCCTGACTCCTGTCAAAGAGGGTCCCTTCAGCCAATCAGGGAGCGCCACGTCGTGGCACTCTCCTGATTGGCTGTGTGCTCCTGTAGTGTCTGTCAGGCAGCACACGGCACAGATACAATGTAGCGCCTATGCGCTCCATTGTAGCCAATGGTGGGAACTTTGCAGTCAGCGGTGAGGTTACTTTCGGTCAACCGCTGACCGCAAAGTTCCCACCATTGGCTACAATGGAGCGCATAGGCGCTATATTGTATCTCTGCCGTGTGCTGCCTCACAGACACTACAGGAGCACACAGCCAATCAGGAGAGTGCCACGACGTGGCGCTCCCCGATTGGCTGAAGGGACCCTCTATGACAGGAGTCAGGGGGGTCCTGGCAGTTGGGGAAAGGGGTCCCATGTGTAAACATGGGACCCCTTTCAGTGCGTGGTCGGGTTTCCGTTTTATTTTTTTGCCAAGTACGTGGATTATACAAAGAAAAGAAGATACCCTGGATTATGTGAGTATAATTTTTTTCACAGGTACCCCTAGGATTCTACATGGAGAAGAGGACCGAGCCACGTGTGAACATAGGTAAGTATGTATGTATGGTGGTGTGCATGTATGTAATAAAATTTTACTTTCACGGTGTGTGTGTCCTGTTTTTTGGGGGTATTTTTTTAGTAGTAGTACTACAGGTACCAGCGGGTCCGGTTTTCCACCGCATGCTGGTACTTGTGGTTCTCCAAGTACCAGCTTGCGTGGGAGGCTTGCTGGGACTTGTAGTACTGCTACTAAAAACAATATTCACATTTTCACAAAAGGCTATCAGCCCCACATCCGCCACCCTTGGATGGGGGGGACAGCCTCAGGCTTTACCCCTGGCCCTTGGGTGGCTGGAGGGGGGGACCCCTTGATTTAAGGGGTTCCCACTCCTCCAGGGTACCCCGGCCAGGGGTGACTAGTTGGGTATGTAATGCCAGGGCCGCAGGGACCAGTATAAAAGTGTCCCCCGGCTGTGGCATTATGTACCTGGCTAGTGGAGCCCGGTGCTGGTTTCAAAAATACGGGGGACCCCTACGCTTTTTGTCCCCCGTATTTTTGGAACCAGGACCAGGCGCAGAGCCCGGTGCTGGCTGATGAAATATGGGGGAACCCCTGTCATTTTTTCCCCCATATTTTTTCAACCAGGACCGGCTCAAAGAGCCCGAGGCTGGTTATGCTTAGGAGGGGGGACCCCACGCATTTTTTTTTCTGTTTTTACACTAAACACACCCTTTCCCATAGATAACCATGCACAGATCTCACTGATCCCTGCATGGTTATCCAAACTTGACAGGAAAAAGCAGGTCTATTTTTTTGCTGCTTTTTTTAACGATTCGCAAAAAAATAGACCCGCACTTGAGCACTCAGAGACTAACACCCAAATACGAATGAATAGTGAATGCCCGTATTGTATGAAATAACAGCCGCGTTTGACCGATGGTCTATTCATTCGTATTTCAGAACTTTGCCGTTAAATCCATTACGAATAGACCAGACACTGCCGAGATTTGTGCTTAGTGAATTCCCGGATTGGGACTTTGAAAAAAAAAACACAAATCGGACAAACTCGATTTTTTTAGTAAATATTGGCCAAAGTCTTATCACGTGACTCTCTTTTCCATGGATACAAATATTCTTAGGAATATAAAGGCGTATAGTTTCACTAACTGACTTACTTTTTCTGTGAATACAAATACAGTTACCATTGTTATTCGTTGTTGCTGTGTTATATGGCAATCGGCTCATTCTGCACATCTTCCCCAAAATACTTACCTGGTGTCCGCTGACACTATCTCAGGAAAATAGCATTACTGTGTAGGTTTTATTAATCCGAGACACTGATGTTACACGGAGACCACCGTCCGAGAACTGAATGCTACTACTTGGCGCCCAGCGCCACCATGTGGACAGTCTAGATAGTTGTGTAAATCTAGTACCAAACCCGTTCTGATCTGATAATTCTTAAAGTGGATAATTATACTGCAATGCTTGATTTTTGCTATTACCGCATCCCTTAATGTTAATGCTTGTGTTGCTGATGTATGTGTTTCACTCTTAACGCAACTGGCCTTATAGCGGTGACTAATCGTCTCCTTACTAATAAAATTGTTGTCACCGTTGATTTGTCTGCGGGGTCCTCTTTGGGGTGTTCATTCTTCTGCCACAGGCTCCGACGGAAGAAATCATGAGAGGCATAGAACCAGCCAGCATCGTCAGGAGAAAGCAGGTACGACGACACTCTCACACAGGGGTACTATTACAGCAGCGCTTCATGTAATGAGAATCCCATGCACAGCAGCTGCCGTGTGTTCAGCTGTAACAGTATATTTGGAACAATTAGGGAACAGTCACTGGTATTAGGGTTATCAACAAAAATGCAGCCTATTAATAGGAAAATATGTTACTGTAATTTAGACCCCGCCAATCCTATCAGATACCTTCCAACACCCGCCGCATCCGCCGAGCGAGGGACTCCCGAGACCGAAACCCGGAAATGCCGGCATCGCAAAGGGCAGCTGTTTTCGGAAGAGCTGTACTATGTGATACTAATCGCAAATGTTAGTACATATTAGAGATGTGCACTTGAAATTTTTCGGGTTTTGTGTTTTGGTTTTGGGTTCGGTTCCGCGGCCGTGTTTTGGGTTCGACCGCGTTTTGGCAAAACCTCACCGAATTTTTTTTGTCGGATTCGGGTGTGTTTTGGATTCGGGTGTTTTTTTCAAAAAACACTAAAAAACAGCTTAAATCATAGAATTTGGGGTCATTTTGATCCCAAACTATTAACCTCAAAAACCATAATTTCCACTCATTTTCAGTCTATTCTGAACACCTCACACCTCACAATATTATTTTTAGTCCTAAAATTTGCACCGAGGTCGCTGGATGACTAAGCTAAGCGACCCTAGTGGCCGACACAAACACCTGGCCCATCTAGGAGTGGCACTGCAGTGTCACGCAGGATGTCCCTTCCAAAAAACCCTCCCCAAACAGCACATGACGCAAAGAAAAAAAGAGGCGCAATGAGGTAGCTGTGCGAGTAAGCTAAGCGACCCTAGTGGCCGACACAAACACCGGGCCCATCTAGGAGTGTCACTGCAGTGTCACGCAGGATGGCCCTTCCAAAAAAACACTCCCCAAACAGCACATGACGCAAAGAAAAAAAGAGGCGCAATGAGGTAGCTGTGTGAGTAAGCTAAGCGACCCTAGTGGCCGACACAAACACCTGGCCCATCTAGGAGTGGCACTGCAGTGTCACGCAGGATGGCCCTTCCAAAAAACACTCCCCAAACAGCACATGACGCAAAGAAAAAAAGAGGCGCAATGAGGTAGCTGTGTGAGTAAGCTAAGCGACCCTAGTGGCCGACACAAACACCTGGCCCATCTAGGAGTGGCACTGCAGTGTCACGCAGGATGGCCCTTCCAAAAAACACTCCCCAAACAGCACATGACGCAAAGAAAAAAAGAGGCGCAATGAGGTAGCTGTGTGAGTAAGCTAAGCGACCCTAGTGGCCGACACAAACACCTGGCCCATCTAGGAGTGGCACTGCAGTGTCACGCAGGATGGCCCTTCCAAAAAACACTCCCCAAACAGCACATGACGCTAAGAAAAATGAAAGAAAAAAGAGGTGCAAGATGGAATTGTCCTTGGGCCCTCCCACCCACCCTTATGTTGTATAAACAGGACATGCACACTTTAACCAACCCATCATTTCAGTGACAGGGTCTGCCACACGACTGTGACTGAAATGACGGGTTGGTTTGGACCCCCACCGAAAAAGAAGCAATTAATCTCTCCTTGCACAAACTGGCTCTACAGAGGCAAGATGTCCACCTCATCATCATCCTCCGATATATCACCGTGTACATCCCGCTCCTCACAGATTATCAATTCGTCCCCACTGGAATCCACCATCTCCGCTCCCTGTGTACTTTGTGGAGGCAATTGCTGCTGGTCAATGTCTCCACGGAGGAATTGATTATAATTCATTTTAATGAACATCATCTTCTCCACATTTTCTGGAAGTAACCTCGTACGCCGATTGCTGACAAGGTGAGCGGCGGCACTAAACACTCTTTCGGAGTACACACTTGTGGGAGGGCAACTTAGGTAGAATAAAGCCAGTTTGTGCAAGGGCCTCCAAATTGCCTCTTTTTCCTGCCAGTATAAGTACGGACTGTCTGACGTGCCTACTTGGATGCGGTCACTCATATAATCCTCCACCATTCTTTCAATGGGGAGAGAATCATATGCAGTGCCAGTAGACGACATGTCCGTATCCGTAATCGTTGGCAGGTCCTTCAGTCCGGACCAGATGTCAGCATCAGCAGTCGCTCCAGACTGCCCTGCATCACCGCCAGCGGGTGGGCTCGGAATTCTGAGCCTTTTCCTCGCACCCCCAGTTGCGGGAGAATGTGAAGGAGGAGATGTTGACAGGTCGCGTTCCGCTTGACTTGACAATTTTCTCACCAGCACGTCTTTGAACCCCAGCAGACTTGTGTCTGCCGGAAAGAGAGATCCAAGGTAGGTTTTAAATCTAGGATCGAGCACGGTGGCCAAAATGTAGTGCTCTGATTTCAACAGATTGACCACCCGTGAATCCTTGTTAAGCGAATTAAGGGCTCCATCCACAAGTCCCACATGCCTAGCGGAATCGCTCTGTGTTAGCTCCTCCTTCAATGTCTCCAGCTTCTTCTGCAAAAGCCTGATGAGGAGAATGACCTGACTCAGGCTGGCAGTGTCTGAACTGACTTCACGTGTGGCAAGTTCAAAGGGCAGCAGAACCTTGCACAACGTTGAAATCATTCTCCACTGCGCTTGAGACAGGTGCATTCCACCTCCTATATCGTGCTCAATTGTATAGGCTTGAATGGCCTTTTGCTGCTCCTCCAACCTCTGAAGCATATATAGGGTTAAATTCCACCTCGTTACCACTTCTTGCTTCAGATGATGGCAGGGCAGGTTCAGGCGTTTTTGGTGGTGCTCCAGTCTTCTGTACGTGGTGCCTGTACGCCGAAAGTGTCCCACAATTCTTCTGGCCACCGACAGCATCTCTTGCACGCCCCTCTCGTTTTTTAAATAATTCTGCACCACCAAATTCAAGGTATGTGCAAAACATGGGACGTGCTGGAATTTGCCCATATTTAATGCACACACAATATTGCTGGCGTTGTCCGATGCCACAAATCCACAGGAGAGTCCAATTGGGGTAAGCCATTCCGCGATGATCTTCCTCAGTTGCCGTAAGAGGTTTTCAGCTGTGTGCGTATTCTGGAAAGCGGTGATACAAAGCGTAGCCTGCCTAGGAAAGAGTTGGCGTTTGCGAGATGCTGCTACTGGTGCCGCCGCTGCTGTTCTTGCGGCGGGAGTCCATACATCTACCCAGTGGGCTGTCACAGTCATATAGTCCTGACCCTGCCCTGCTCCACTTGTCCACATGTCCGTGGTTAAGTGGACATTGGGTACAACTGCATTTTTTAGGACACTGGTGAGTCTTTTTCTGACGTCCGTGTACATTCTCGGTATCGCCTGCCTAGAGAAGTGGAACCTAGATGGTATTTGGTAACGGGGGCACACTACCTCAAGAAATTGTCTAGTTCCCTGTGAACTAACGGCGGATACCGGACGCACGTCTAACACCAACATAGTTGTCAAGGCCTCAGTTATCCACTTTGCAACAGGATGACTGCTGTGATATTTCATCTTCCTCGCAAAGGACTGTTGGACAGTCAATTGCTTACTGGAAGTAGTACAAGTGGTCTTCCGACTTCCCCTCTGGGATGACCATCGACTCCCAGCAGCAACAACAACAGCGCCAGCAGCAGTAGGCGTTACACGCAAGGATGCATCGGAGGAATCCCAGGCAGGAGAGGACTCGTCAGAATTGCCAGTGACATGGCCTGCAGGACTATTGGCATTCCTGGGGAAGGAGGAAATTGACACTGAGGGAGTTGGTGGGGTGGTTTGCGTGAGCTTGGTTACAAGAGGAAGGGATTTACTGGTCAGTGGACTGCTTCCGCTGTCGCCCAAAGTTTTTGAACTTGTCACTGACTTATTATGAATGCGCTGCAGGTGACGTATAAGGGAGGATGTTCCGAGGTGGTTAACGTCCTTACCCCTACTTATTACAGCTTGACAAAGGCAACACACGGCTTGACAAATGTTGTCCGCATTTCTGTTGAAATACTTCCACACCGAAGAGCTGATTTTTTTGGTATTTTGACCAGGCATGTCAATGGCCATATTCCTCCCACGGACAACAGGTGTCTCCCCGGGTGCCTGACTTAAACAAACCACCTCACCATCAGAATCCTCCTTGTCAATTTCCTCCCCAGCGCCAGCAACACCCATATCCTCCTCATCCTGGTGTACTTCAACACTGACATCTTCAATCTGACTATCAGGAACTGGACTGCGGGTGCTCCTTCCAGCACTTGCAGGGGGCGTGCAAATGGTGGAAGGCGCATGCTCTTCACGTCCAGTGTTGGGAAGGTCAGGCATCGCAACCGACACAATTGGAGTCGGACTCTCCTTGTGGATTTGGGATTTCGAAGAACGCACAGTTCTTTGCTGTGCTTTTGCCAGCTTGAGTCTTTTCATTTTTCTAGCGAGAGGCTGAGTGCTTCCATCCTCATGTGAAGCTGAACCACTAGCCATGAACATAGGCCAGGGCCTCAGCCGTTCCTTGCCACTCCGTGTGGTAAATGGCATATTGGCAAGTTTACGCTTCTCCTCCGACGATTTTATTTTAGATTTTTGAGTCCTTTTTTTACTGATATTTGGTGTTTTGGATTTTACATGCTCTGTACTATGACATTGGGCATCGGCCTTGGCAGACGACGTTGCTGGCATTTCATCGTCTCGGCCATGACTAGTGGCAGCAGCTTCAGCACGAGGTGGAAGTCGATCTTGATCTTTCCCTATTTTTGGAACCTCAACATTTTTGTTCTCCATATTTTAATAGGCACAACTAAAAGGCACCTCAGGTAAACAATGGAGATGGATGGATACTAGTATACTTATGGATGACGAGCGACTGCCGACACAGAGGTAGCTACAGCCGTGGACTACCGTACTGTGTCTGCTGCTAATATAGACTGGATGATAATGAGATAAAATTAAAATTATATATATATCACACTAGTACTGCAGCCGGACAGGTATATATTATGTAATGACGGACCTGCTGGACACTGTCTGTCAGCACTGCAGACTCCTAAAGTAAGCTACTAGTATCAAGAAGATAGGAAAAAAAATAAACCACGGGTAGGTGGTATACAATTATGGATGGACGAGCGACTGCCGACACAGAGGTAGCTACAGCCGTGGACTACCGTACTGTGTCTGCTGCTAATATAGACTGGATGATAATGAGATAAAATTAAAATATATATATATATATCACACTAGTACTGCAGCCGGACAGGTCAGGTATATATTATGTAATGACGGACCTGCTGGACACTGTCTGCAGAATGCGTTTATAAAAACACCACACGACGAGTGTTTAACTTTTTCAGGCAGACAATCACAATTATACTGGTGGTCAGCAGACAATCACAATACTGGTGGTCAGTGGTCACTGGTCAGTCACACTGGCAGTGGCACTCTGGCAGCAAAAGTGTGCACTGTACTTAAAATATGTACTCCTGCTATAACTGCTCCCCAGTCTCCCCCACAATTAAGCTGTGTGAGCAGTGAGCACTCAGCAGAGTCAGATAATGATATACAGTATTACATATGATGCAGCACACTGGGCAGAGCACAGATATGGTATGTGACTGTGTCACACTGTGTATCGTTTTTTATCAGGCAGAGAACGGATTAATTAAACTGGTGGTCAGTCACTGGTCACACTATCAGCAGCAAGTAGTACTCCTCCTAATATGCTCCCAAAAATTTGTGTCTCTCTCTAGTACTCTAAACGGAGAGGACGCCAGCCACGTCCTCTCCCTATCAATCTCAATGCACGTGTGAAAATGGCGGCGACGCGCGGCTCCTTATATAGAATCCGAGTCTCGCGATAGAATCCGAGCCTCGCGAGAATCCGACAGCGGGATGATGACGTTCGGGCGCGCTCGGGTTAACCGAGCAAGGCGGGAAGATCCGAGCCGCTCGGCCCCGTGTAAAAAAACCTGAAGTTCGGGCGGGTTCGGATTCCGAGGAACCGAACCTGCTCATCTCTAGTACATATGTGATTAGTATCAATGCAATGTGTGGAGGGATGTGCCACCATTGGTTAGTACATCCCGCCCCAGGTTACAGCGAGGAAGCACAGCGATCAGCTGACTGGGGTCAAAGGGGGAACACAGCAATCAGCTGACTGGGGTCACAGAGGGAACACAGCGTTCAGAAGACCGGTGTCACAGAGGGAACACAGCGATCAGCTGACCGGGGTCACAGAGGGAACACAGCGATCAGATGACCGGGGTCACAGAGGGAACACAGCGATCAGCTAACCAGGGTCACAGAGGGAACACAGCGATCAGATGACTGGGGTCACACAGGGAACACAGCGATCAGATGACCGGGGTCACAGAGGGAACACAGCAATCAGCTTACTGGGGTCACAGAGGGAACACAGCGTTCAGATGACCGGGGTCACAGAGGGAACACAGCGATCAGCTGACCAGGGTCACAGAGGGAACACAGCGATCAGATGACTGGGGTCACAGAGGGAACACA
This sequence comes from Pseudophryne corroboree, assembly GCF_028390025.1. Lineage (NCBI taxonomy): Eukaryota > Metazoa > Chordata > Amphibia > Anura > Myobatrachidae > Pseudophryne > Pseudophryne corroboree. Next base: position 837,255,986 of record NC_086449.1, on the reverse strand, counting down.
GCAATCAGCTGACTGGGGTCACAGAGGGGACACAGCAATCAGCTGACTGGGGTCACAGAGGGAACTCAGCGATCAGATGACCGGGGTCACAGAGGGAACACAGCGATCAGCTAACCAGGGTCACAGAGGGAACACAGCGATCAGATGACTGGGGTCACACAGGGAACACAGCGATCAGATGACCGGGGTCACAGAGGGAATACAGCGATCAGCTAACCAGGGTCACAGAGGGAACACAGCGATCAGATGACTGGGGTCACACAGGGAACACAGCGATCAGATGACCGGGGTCACAGAGGGAACACAGCAATCAGCTTACTGGGGTCACAGAGGGAACACAGCGTTCAGATGACCGGGGTCACAGAGGGAACACAGCGATCAGATGACCGGGGTCACAGAGGGAACACAGCGATCAGCTAACCAGGGTCACAGAGGGAACACAGCGATCAGATGACTGGGGTCACACAGGGAACACAGCGATCAGATGACCGGGGTCACACAGGGAACACAGCGATCAGATGACCGGGGTCACACAGGGAACACAGCGATCAGCTAACCAGGGTCACAGAGGGAACACAGCGATCAGATGACTGGGGTCACACAGGGAACACAGCGATCAGATGACTGGGGTCACACAGGGAACACAGCGATCAGATGACTGGGGTCACACAGGGAACACAGCGATCAGATGACCGGGGTCACACAGGGAACACAGCGATCAGATGACCGGGGTCACACAGGGAACACAGCGATCAGCTAACCAGGGTCACAGAGGGAACACAGCGATCAGATGACTGGGGTCACACAGGGAACACAGCGATCAGATGACTGGGGTCACACAGGGAACACAGCGATCAGATGACTGGGGTCACACAGGGAACACAGCGATCAGATGACTGGGGTCACACAGGGAACACAGCGATCAGCTAACCAGGGTCACAGAGGGAACACAGCGATCAGATGACTGGGGTCACACAGGGAACACAGCGATCAGATGACTGGGGTCACACAGGGAACACAGCGATCAGCTAACCAGGGTCACAGAGGGAACACAGCGATCAGATGACTGGGGTCACACAGGGAACACAGCGATCAGATGACTGGGGTCACACAGGGAACACAGCGATCAGATGACCGGGGTCACACAGGGAACACAGCGATCAGCTAACCAGGGTTACAGAGGGAACACAGCGATCAGATGACTGGGGTCACACAGGGAACACAGCGATCAGATGACCGGGGTCACAGAGGGAACACAGCAATCAGATGACCGGGGTCACAGAGGGAACACAGAGATCAGCTAACCAGGGTCACAGAGGGAACACAGCGATCAGATGACTGGGGTCACACAGGGAACACAGCGATCAGATGACCGGGGTCACAGAGGGAACACAGCGATCAGCTAACCAGGGTCACAGAGGGAACACAGCGATCAGATGACTGGGGTCACACAGGGAACACAGCGATCAGATGACTGGGGTCACACAGGGAACACAGCGATCAGATGACCGGGGTCACAGAGGGAACACAGCGATCAGCTAACCAGGGTCACAGAGGGAACACAGCGATCAGATGACTGGGGTCACAGAGGGAACACAGCAATCAGCTGACTGGGGTCACCGAGGGAACACAGCAATCAGCTAACCAGGGTCACAGAGGGAACACAGCGATCAGATGACTGGGGTCACACAGGGAACACAGCGATCAGATGACTGGGGTCACACAGGGAACACAGCGATCAGATGACCGGGGTCACACAGGGAACACAGCGATCAGCTAACCAGGGTCACAGAGGGAACACAGCGATCAGATGACTGGGGTCACACAGGGAACACAGCGATCAGATGACCGGGGTCACAGAGGGAACACAGCAATCAGATGACCGGGGTCACAGAGGGAACACAGCGATCAGCTAACCAGGGTCACAGAGGGAACACAGCGATCAGATGACTGGGGTCACACAGGGAACACAGCGATCAGATGACCGGGGTCACAGAGGGAACACAGCGATCAGCTAACCAGGGTCACAGAGGGAACACAGCGATCAGATGACTGGGGTCACACAGGGAACACAGCGATCAGATGACTGGGGTCACACAGGGAACACAGCGATCAGATGACCGGGGTCACAGAGGGAACACAGCGATCAGCTAACCAGGGTCACAGAGGAAACACAGCGATCAGATGACTGGGGTCACACAGGGAAGACAGCGATCAGATGACCGGGGTCACAGAGGGAACACAGCGATCAGCTAACCAGGGTCACAGAGGGAACACAGCGATCAGATGACTGGGGTCACACAGGGAACACAGCGATCAGATGACTGGGGTCACACAGGGAACACAGCGATCAGATGACTGGGGTCACAGCGATCAGATGACCGGGGTCACAGAGGGAACACAGCGATCAGCTAACCAGGGTCACAGAGGGAACACAGCGATCAGATGACTGGGGTCACAGAGGGAACACAGCAATCAGCTGACTGGGGTCACCGAGGGAACACAGCGATCAGCTAACCAGGGTCACAGAGGGAACACAGCGATCAGATGACCGGGGTCACAGAGGGAACACAGCAATCAGCTAACCAGGGTCACAGAGGGAACACAGCGATCAGATGACTGGGGTCACACAGGGAACACAGCGATCAGCTAACCAGGGTCAAGGAGGGAACACAGCGATCAGCTAACCGGGGTCACAGAGGGAACACAGCGATCAGATGACTGGGGTCACACAGGGAACACAGCGATCAGATGACCGGGGTCACAGAGGGAACACAGCGATCAGCTAACCAGGGTCACAGAGGGAACACAGCGATCAGATGACTGGGGTCACACAGGGAACACAGCGATCAGATGACCGGGGTCACACAGGGAACACAGCGATCAGATGACTGGGGTCACACAGGGAACACAGCGATCAGATGACCGGGGTCACAGAGGGAACACAGCGATCAGCTAACCAGGGTCACAGAGGGAACACAGCGATCAGATGACTGGGGTCACACAGGGAACACAGCGATCAGATGACTGGGGTCACACAGGGAACACAGCGATCAGATGACCGGGGTCACAGAGGGAACACAGCGATCAGCTAACCAGGGTCACAGAGGGAACACAGCGATCAGATGACTGGGGTCACATAGGGAACACAGCGATCAGATGACCGGGGTCACAGAGGGAACACAGCGATCAGCTAACCAGGGTCACAGAGGGAACACAGCGATCAGATGACTGGGGTCACACAGGGAACACAGCGATCAGATGACTGGGGTCACACAGGGAACACAGCGATCAGATGACTGGGGTCACACAGGGAACACAGCGATCAGCTAACCAGGGTCAAGGAGGGAACACAGCGATCAGCTAACCGGGGTCACAGAGGGAACACAGCGATCAGATGACTGGGGTCACACAGGGAACACAGCGATCAGATGACCGGGGTCACAGAGGGAACACAGCGATCAGCTAACCAGGGTCACAGAGGGAACACAGCGATCAGATGACTGGGGTCACACAGGGAACACAGCGATCAGATGACCGGGGTCACACAGGGAACACAGCGATCAGATGACTGGGGTCACACAGGGAACACAGCGATCAGATGACCGGGGTCACAGAGGGAACACAGCGATCAGCTAACCAGGGTCACAGAGGGAACACAGCGATCAGATGACTGGGGTCACACAGGGAACACAGCGATCAGATGACTGGGGTCACACAGGGAACACAGCGATCAGATGACCGGGGTCACAGAGGGAACACAGCGATCAGCTAACCAGGGTCACACAGGGAACACAGCGATCAGATGACTGGGGTCACACAGGGAACACAGCGATCAGATGACCGGGGTCACAGAGGGAACACAGCGATCAGCTAACCAGGGTCACAGAGGGAACACAGCGATCAGATGACTGGGGTCACACAGGGAACACAGCGATCAGATGACTGGGGTCACACAGGGAGCACAGCGATCAGATGACCGGGGTCACAGAGGGAACACAGCGATCAGCTAACCAGGGTCACAGAGGGAACACAGCGATCAGATGACTGGGGTCACAGAGGGAACACAGCAATCAGCTGACTGGGGTCACCGAGGGAACACAGCGATCAGCTAACCAGGGTCACAGAGGGAACACAGCGATCAGATGACCGGGGTCACAGAGGGAACACAGCAATCAGCTAACCAGGGTCACAGAGGGAACACAGCGATCAGATGACAGGGGTCACACAGGGAACACAGCGATCAGATGACTGGGGTCACACAGGGAACACAGCGATCAGATGACTGGGGTCACAGAGGGAACACAGCAATCAGCTGACTGGGGTCACCGAGGGAACACAGCGATCAGCTAACCAGGGTCACAGAGGGAACACAGCGATCAGATGACCGGGGTCACAGAGGGAACACAGCGATCAGCTAACCAGGGTCACAGAGGGAACACAGCGATCAGATGACAGGGGTCACACAGGGAACACAGCGATCAGATGACTGGGGTCACACAGGGAACACAGCGATCAGATGACCGGGGTCACAGAGGGAACACAGCGATCAGATGACTGGGGTCACACAGGGAACACAGCGATCAGATGACCGGCGTCACAGAGGGAACACAGCGATCAGCTAACCAGGGTCACAGAGGGAACACAGCGATCAGATGACTGGGGTCACACAGGGAACACAGCGATCAGATGACTGGGGTCACACAGGGAACACAGCGATCAGATGACCGGGGTCACACAGGGAACACAGCGATCAGCTAACCAGGGTCACAGAGGGAACACAGCGATCAGATGACTGGGGTCACACAGGGAACACAGCGATCAGATGACCGGGGTCACAGAGGGAACACAGCGATCAGATGACCGGGGTCACACAGGGAACACAGCGATCAGCTAACCAGGGTCACAGAGGGAACACAGCGATCAGATGACTGGGGTCACAGAGGGGACACAGCAATCAGATGACCGGGGTCACAGAGGGTACACAGCGATCAGCTGACTGGGGTCACAGAGGGAACACAGCAATCAGCTGACTGGGGTCACAGAGGGAACACAGCGATCAGATGACTGGGGTCACACAGGGACTCACGGATCATGTGAGGTAGTTGTTAGCGGGGGATAGGCAGGGGTATCCGGGGGTGCATGCGTAGACACACTTTAAGGGAATGTTTTGCAAAAACTACCCTAAACAAAGTATTTGGAGGGGGTTTGCAGGGACCGAGCTTTCTCACAAACGCTGTCCCTGAGTGCCGTATTTAATACATTCTTGCGAGTTGGCTGTGCCCCAATTTATAAAACATAATGTTTGGCAGTGTCCCCAAGCCTACAGGAGAGGATGGTGTAACAGAGATACCCCTATACCAGCACCCGGCAGACAAGCAGGGTTACAGGCACGAGCTAAATAAGCACATGATTCCCCCATTGCACGTGGTCCCTGCCAGGCATGGGATTATATAAGGTAATAACCTCTCTACAGCATCAGCTGTTTGGCAACTGCAATTAATATAAAGTCCGTGATTTCTCCTATTTTCAAGTTAATTATCAAAAGCCAGGTCAGAGTCCACCCCGCTCGTTATCCACACTCTCACCTGGGACCCTGGACTCCGGCGGCTTCCACTGTAAGTAGCAGATTACACCAGATTGTTTTCCGTTTGTGAATTAAGTGTTATAAATGGAGAAAAATAATACGATTTATTTATTATTAATTTATTTACATTTTCCTGTATAGCGCAGCATATTCCGCTGTGCATTACAATTGGAGACAACAATGATGATAATAACAGACAGACATAGAGGCAGGAGGACCCTGCTCGCAATGGAAATAGGAATTGATACACAAGGATAGGTGCTAGCTATTGCTTTTTTATTATTATCACAACCGTTGTGGGGATTACTGTATATAAAGGAGTCTGATTGGGGGTGTAGAATGTGTTAGAAAGTGGGAGTATGTGTGTACTTACAGTATGTCACCCCAGCTACAATGAGGGTTAAGTATTACGTACTCATCAGCAATAATGTCTCCTAGGTTGCAGTGATTGTGATGAGGTGTAATTAGTGAGCAAGCCACTAGAGGGCAGTGTGAGAGGATACAATGGGTGACTGGGGCTAATTCAGACCTGATCGTAGCCGTGCAAGCTACGATCAGCCACCCTGACATGCAGGGGGACGCCCAGCACAGGACTAGTCCATCGCGCATGTCTGGCCCTCCTCCCGCCACACAGGTGCGATAGCATTGCACTGCGGCGATGCTATTGCACTCAGCGAGTAAGTCCCTACCTGCGCAGGCAACTTTTCGCCGCATGCCGGGTCGCAGCGGCTGCGTGTGACATCAGGCAGCAGCCGCGGACCGTTGCCCGGACTGTGCCCTCAAAACGGTGGCCGAATGCCGCAGGCCCACTCCCTCCCACCCAGAGAACCCCTCTGCCTGTCAATCAGGCAGAGGCGATCGCTGGGCTGAGATGCTGATCGCATCTCTGGCATGCACATGCGCACTGCGGCGCATGCGCAGTTCAGGCCTGATCGCCCACTGTGCGAAAACGCAGAGTACCGATCAGGTCTGAATTAGCCCCATTGTTACACACTGTAATTGTAGATCGCAGGGGGGGACTTTAGTGACATGGGAGTCAGTTTTGTTCACTCGCTGCACTGTGATCTACCGTCCTCTGTAAGGTGACCTGTGACACATTAGAGAACCCACAGATCATACAGGACACCGGCTGCGCTGTGATCTACCGTCCTCTGTAAGATGACCTGTGACACAGTAACCCTGGGAGAACCCACAGATCATACAGGACACTGGCTGCGCTGTGATCTACCGTCCTCTGTAAGGTGACCTGTGACACAGTAACCCTGGGAGAACCCACAGATCATACAGGACACCGGCTGCGCTGTGATCTACCGTCCTCTGTAAGGTGACCTGTGACACAGTAACCCTGGGAGAACCCACAGATCATACAGGACACTGGCTGCGCTGTGATCTACCGTCCTCTGTAAGGTGACCTGTGACACAGTAACCCTGGGAGAACCCACAGATCATACAGGACACTGGCTGCGCTGTGATCTACCGTCCTCTGTAAGGTGACCTGTGACACAGTAACCCTGGGAGAACCCACAGATCACACAGGACACTGGCTGCGCTGTGATCTACCGTCCTCTGTAAGGTGACCTGTGACACAGTAACCCTGGGAGAACCCACAGATCATACAGGACACTGGCTGCGCTGTGATCTACCGTCCTCTGTAAGGTGACCTGTGACACAGTAACCCTGGGAGAACCCACAGATCACACAGGACACTGGCTGCGCTGTGATCTACCGTCCTCTGTAAGGTGACCTGTGACACAGTAACCCTGGGAGAACCCACAGATCACACAGGACACTGGCTGCGCTGTGATCTACCGTCCTCTGTAAGGTGACCTGTGACACAGTAACCCTGGGAGAACCCACAGATCACACAGGACACTGGCTGCGCTGTGATCTACCGTCCTCTGTAAGGTGACCTGTGACACAGTAACCCTGGGAGAACCCACAGATCATACAGGACACTGGCTGCGCTGTGATCTACCGTCCTCTGTAAGGTGACCTGTGACACAGTAACCCTGGGAGAACCCACAGATCATACAGGACACCGGCTGCGCTGTGATCTACCGTCCTCTGTAAGGTGACCTGTGACACAGTAACCCTGGGAGAACCCACAGATCATACAGGACACTGGCTGCGCTGTGATCTACCGTCCTCTGTAAGGTGACCTGTGACACAGTAACCCTGGGAGAACCCACAGATCATACAGGACACTGGCTGCGCTGTGATCTACCGTCCTCTGTAAGGTGACCTGTGACACATTATCCCTGGGAGAACCCACAGATCACACAGGACACTGGCTGCGCTGTGATCTACCGTCCTCTGTAAGGTGACCTGTGACACAGTAACCCTGGGAGAACCCACAGATCATACAGGACACCGGCTGCGCTGTGATCTACCGTCCTCTGTAAGGTGACCTGTGACACAGTAACCCTGGGAGAACCCACAGATCATACAGGACACCGGCTGCGCTGTGATCTACCGTCCTCTGTAAGGTGACCTGTGACACATTAGAGAGCCCACAGATCGCACAGGACACTGGCTGCAGGTCGCACTTATTGTGCAGGATTCCGGTTGGGGTGAAGCACATTGTGCTTGTCTCATGCTGAGCACGTTATAGGGACTGATTCTGAGGTACAGTAGGAGAAAAAGTAAAAAACCTGCAACTTTGCACCTGGAAACAAACCATGCTGCACTGTGAGGGGGGCAAATACAATTATCATCAGGGGCGTAACTAGGTGTGTGCGGAGGGGGCACCGCACAAAGCGCTGAAGGGTAGGGGGGCACTTGTCAATTATCTGTTTCAATTACTTTAAGTTGTAGCTGTCCCTCTTTTTGAAGCCCAGCATCTTCTGTCCGCCCCTGTCTCCTTGTCAAGGTGAAACAATCAATCAAAACTACATACCTATTATAGAAGACAGAACAGGACCCATCACCCTCGTGCAGCGGCTGGAAGTCTGACATCAGCAGGGGTCGGGGGAAGTGACACAGTCGGACCACCAGCCGCCGCATGAGGGTGATGGGTCCTGTTCTATCCACCATAAAAGGTATGACTTTTAGATTGATTGTGTCACCTTGACAAAGGGGCGTCTCAGCCCCGATACGTTGGACACTTTGATGTGAATACACTATGCTTTTTCAAACCTCTGAGTGCCGCTGCATGTGTGTGCCAATATATATATATATATATATATATATATATATATATATATATATATATAGAAAAAGCAGATAAGATCAGAGCGACCACCGGTGGTAAAAGCAATTTAAAACTAGAGATAAAAATTTGAAAGCAAAAACGGGATTTATTTAAAACGAACGTAATCAGTTAAAAAATATATATACACTTTTAGACACACATGGCAACATATATATAAAAAAAATGCGTATTTTTCTAAAAAAGAATTTTTTCGTTTAAAAATAAACCATAAAAATACTCAGAAAAATGACACATAAAAGAACACAAATGTGTGCTAAAAACAGGTCCTCATAGTCATAGTATGTGCACCATGCGAGGCATTAATGTATCTAGAATTAGTTAAAAAAGAGAGGTGGTGAATAGAGTAAACAGCTTATCTTGAGGGTTTTCAGTAATGGCAGGAATCACCCTGGGTGAAGACATATTTTTCAAACCAGCACCGGGCTCCACTAGCCAGGGAGATAATGCCACAGCCGGGGGACACTTTTATATTGGTCCCTGCGGCCGTCCCATTACCCCCCCAACTAGTCACCCCTGGCCGGGGTACACTGGAGGAGTGAGGACCCCTTAAATCAAGGGGTCCCCCCCCCCCAGCCACCCAAGGGCCAGGGGTGAAGCCCGAGGCTGTCCCCCCCCATCCAATGGGCTGCGGATGGGGGGGCTGATAGCCTTTCAATAGTAATATTGTTCTTTACAGGTGGCCTACAGGTCCCAGCAAGCCTGCCCCAGCATGCTGGCACTTGGAGAACCACAAGTGCCAGCATGCCCAGACATAATTGGCCCGCTGGCACCTGTAAAGAAAATATTGAAAAAAAAACACAACACATTCTTTAAAAAATCCTTTATTAAACTGGGTCTTCACCTGGGGGCGGCGGCCTTTAAGCTCTTTTGCATGGCCGCCGCCTTCCCAGGGCTTCCGGCGTCTTCACCTGGGGGGGCGCCACTTCCCCAGGGCTTCTGGGGTCTTGCACCGGCGTCTTCACCTGGTGGGCGGCGGCTGCTAAGCTCTTTTGCATAGCCGCCGCCCATCCAGGACTTCCACGACGTCTTCACCTGGGAGGCGGCGGCCTTTAAGCTCTTTTGCATGGCCGCCGCCTTCCCAGGACTTCCAGCATCTTCACCTGGTGGGCGGCGGCTGCTAAGCTCTTTTGCATAGCCGCCGCCCATCCAGTACTTCCACGGCGTCTTCAGGATTCAGAAGCTCTTCTCCGCTCCTCCTCCGCCGTCGGACTGAAAGCCGCTGCCTCGCGCTGACTTATATAAGTCAGCGGGAGGGGGCGGGGCGATGACGCGGCGAGCCGTGATTGGCTCGCGGCGGCCATCTTGAATTTCAAAAATGACGCTGAGGCGCCATTTTTGAAACTGGTACCGCTCCGCTGCCAAACTCTGCAAGATAAAGATAAAGGTAAATTTCCCCCGCCCGCTGCCGCAACCCGCCGCCGCCCGCACCGCCGCCCACACCACCACCGCAACCCACTGCCGCCCACACCGCAACCCGACGCCGCCTGCACCGCCGCCGCAACCCGCCGTCGCCCACACCGCCACCGCAACCCGCCGCCGCCCGCACCGCCGCCACAACCCGCCGCCGCCCGCACCACCGCCGCCTGCAAAATCGCTATCGCTGGGAAAAATCGCTGGCCTCTTAAAGTATAGCGATTTTGACTAACTTTAGCAGCGACATAGCCAAAATTGACTTGCCTGCACTGACTATTTTTCCCAGCGATAGCGACCTAGCGGGGACGCGCATCGCTATCGCTGCCTGTATACACACGGAGCGATCTGCACTAACTTTCTGAGCGATTTTGACTATATAGTCAAAATCGCTCAGTTATATCGCTCCGTGTGTATGCACCTTTAGTTTCTGAGTGCTCAAGTGCGGGTCTGTTTTTTTTCGAATCGTTGAAAAAAGCAGCAAAAAAATAGACCTGCTTTTTCCAGTCGAGTTTGGATAACCATGCACGGATCAGTGAGATCTGTGCATGGTTATCTATGGGAAAGGGTCTGTTTAGTGTAAAATCAGTAAAAAAAAATTGCGTGGGGTCCCCCCTCCTAAGCAAAACCAGCCTCGGGCTCTTTGAGCCGATCCTGGTTGAAAAAATATGGGGGAAAAAATGACAGGGGTTCCCCCATATTTAATCAACCAGCACCGGGCTCTGCGCCTGGTCCTGGTTCCAAAAATACGGGGGAAAAACAGCGTAGGGGTCCCCCGTATTTCTGAAACCAGCACTGGGCTCCACTAGCTGGGGAGATAATGCCACAGCCGGGGGACACTTTGATATCGGTCCCTGCGGCCGTACCATTAAAACCCCAACTAGTCACCCCTGGCCAGGGTACCCTGGAGGAGTGGGGACCCCTTCAATCAAGGGGTCCCCCTCCTCCAGCCACCCAAGGGCCAGGGGTGAAGCCCGAGGCTGTCCCCCCCATCCAAGGGCGGCGGATGGGGGGCTGATAGCCTTGTTTAAAAATTGTGAATATTGTTTTTAGTAGCAGTACTACAAGTCCCAGCAAGCCTCCCCCGCAAGCTGGTACTTGGAGAACCACAAGTACCAGCATGAGGTGGAAAACCGGGCCCGCTGGCACCTGTAGTACTACTACTAAAAAAATACCCCAATAAAAACAGGAGACACACACCTTGAAAGTATAAGTTTATTACATACATCCACACCTCCAAACATACATACTTACCTATGTTCACACGAGGGTCGGTCCTCTTCTCCATGTAGAATCCATGGGGTACCTGTGGAAAAAATTATACTCACATAATCCAGTGTAGATCGGTCCTCTTCTGTTCTCTGTATAATCCACGTACTTGTCAAAAAAATAAAATGCAAACCCGACCACGCACTGAAAGGGGTCCCATGTTTACACATGGGACCCCTTTCCCCGACTGCCAGGACCCCCCCTGACTCCTGTCAAAGAGGGTCCCTTCAGCCAATCAGGGAGCGCCACGTCGTGGCACCCTCCTGATTGGCTGTGTGCTCCTGTAGTGTCTGTCAGGCAGCACACGGCAGTGATACAATGTAGCGCCTATGCGCTCCATTGTAACCAATGGTGGGAACTTTGTGGTCAGCGGTTGACCGAAAGTAACCTCACCGCTGACCACAAAGTTCCCACCATTGGTTACAATGGAGCGCATAGGCGCTACATTGTATCACTGCCGTGTGCTGCCTGACAGACACTACAGGAGCACACAGCCAATCAGGAGGGTGCCACGACGTGGCGCTCCCTGATTGGCTGAAGGGACCCTCTATGACAGGAGTCAGGGGGGGTCCTGGCAGTCGGGGAAAGGGGTCCCATGTGTAAACATGGGACCCCTTTCAGTGCGTGGTCGGGTTTGCATTTTATTTTTTTGACAAGTACGTGGATTATACAGAGAACAGAAGAGGACCGATCTACACTGGATTATGTGAGTATAATTTTTTCAACAGGTACCCCATGGATTCTACATGGAGAAGAGGACCGACCCTCGTGTGAACATAGGTAAGTATGTATGTTTGGAGGTGTGGATGTATGTAATAAACTTATACTTTCAAGGTGTGTGTCTCCTGTTTTTATTGGGGTATTTTTTTAGTAGTACTACAGGTGCCAGCGGGCCCGGTTTTCCACCGCATGCTGGTACTTGTGGTTCTCCAAGTACCAGCTTGCGGGGGAGGCTTGCTGGGACTTGTAGTACTGCTACTAAAAACATTATTCACAATTTTTCAACAAGGCTATCAGCCCCCCATCCGCCGCCCTTGGATGGGGGGGGGGACAGCCTCGGACTTCACCCCTGGCCCTTGGGTGGCTGGAGGGGGGGGACCCCTTGATTGAAGGGGTCCCCACTCCTCCAGGGTACCCCGGCCAGGGGTGACTAGTTGGGGTTTTAATGGTACGGCCGCAGGGACCGATATCAAAGTGTCCCCCGGCTGTGGCATTATCTCCCCAGCTAGTGGAGCCCGGTGCTGGTTTCAGAAATACGGGGGACCCCTACGCTGTTTGTCCCCCGTATTTTTGGAACCAGGACCAGGCGCAGAGCCCGGTGCTGGTTGATTAAATATGGGGGATCCCCTATCATTTTCCCCCCCATATTTTTTCAACCAGGATCGGCTCAAAGAGCCCGAGGCTGGTTGTGCTTAGGAGGGGGGACCCCACGCAATTTTTTTCAAGATTTTAAAGACTTTAATGAACTTTTTAAGGTACACAATGAAGCCCAGCACGGATCTCACAGATCCGGCCGGGATTCCTTGTGTTTTTTCAGGCAGTGTTTTACTCATCACTCCCGAAAAACACTGCCTGATATTACGAATCACATCGACATCGGAAAAAACGATTGTGCAAAACTCGGCAGCTTAGTGAATGACCGTATCAGGATTCAAAAAGTTGCAGTAAAATGCACCCGATACCATTCGAGTTCAAACACCCTTCAAAATGGACAAAACACGAATATTAGTAAATAAACCCCCCTGAGAGAGTACAAGAAAAGCAAAAGTAGTGCAAAAAGCGAGTAGGAGGTATATGTTATGCTTGTGAGGAGGGCAGTTTAGGGAGAACCCAATGCATTTCACCCATAGGACTTCATCAAGGGGTAATGGTGAGCTGGGACAGGGATCTTACTTATACCCTTAGCAATTAGGTGACTGAGTATGACCTCACTTCCTCTTAGGGAGATGTGCAGAAAATGCATGCTTAAACATTTCTATTAATCCAGTGTGGATGTAAAGGGACTCAATGTGAAGAACATTTATTAATTATAGTTAGAAAACAAGTAGTTTTAAACATGTGTTTCTGTATTTCATGGAAACTCGGTACTTTCAGTTGTAACCTTTAAAAATGTGTTTGTTCAGTAGGTCATTGCTCCTGTTGCCAGCAAGTGGCCAGGCGACAGGTTGCAGGTCTGGGGTTACGTCAGGAGACATTTGGAATCTGTACTTATTGTGCTTATTGGAATGTTGTGCTGCTGTTTAAAGACTGCCTGTAAAACCTTACCTGCAAACATAGGCGTGCGCAGCACATTTTATTAGGGGGTGCACCATCGGAGGGGTGTGTCTAGCACCACCTTTTGGGCGTGTCTAGCACCATCTATTGACGGTCAACGCAATATAAAATATCCACCCTTGTACCAATCCTAATAAAGCAGATACATTGTCAGATGTTGTGGTGTGCACCAAACAAACACCCCTGATGGCACTCACTGCAATTACACTGCTCCTCCTCAGCCTGGTCTGGCTCCCCCTCTCTTTCCCCTGCAAGCTGCAGCAGCTTACTTACAAGTCAGTCACTCACTGACACTGACAGTCGCAGACTAGTACTGCTGCTGCTGGAAAAACGAGTGATGTGTCAATGCTGCTGCCGGCCGCCTGCCTGTATTGAATTTGTCTTCCTAAGAGGAACGCTGGCTGCATGCTGCTCCTCATCAGTGGCTGGCGTTGGCACAGCATAGAAGGAGAGAGGTGGGCATGTGGCGGGTGTGGCAGGTGGGCTTGCGAGCATGTTTTTGTACATGTAGGTGGAGCTGGGAGTTTGAAAGCCGGTGGCAGTGGCATCCTTGATTAACCCAGGCGTCCGGTCAGTAATGCAGTCCTGACAGGGTGCAGCGCAGAGGGGACAGTAATCTGCTTGCTCGGCGATCATTGTATCAGCCATGTGAGATCGGGGTGCCAGACATTAGGGGGTGCCTGTGCGCACCAGGCACCCCCCCTGCGCACACCTATGCCTGCAAATCCAGCATGTATTGTGTAACTTTCCTGAGGTGGAAACAAAGTGAGCTGGAGTGTACATTTGGCACCTGAACAGGGACGACAATTACTGGATGGTATCCACAGCAAAACCTGAAACTTTTAACAAGAAGAAGAGCATGGACATTCTGTGCGATGATCCAAGATCTCCCCTCAGGTCCACATCCTCTCCAGTTAATGAGGTACTGAAAACGTCCATAGCAGATTCGGGAGTCCAGGATCTTTTCAATCTCTAATTCGACACCACATTGAGTGTGCACCTTAGGACCAGAAGGAGGTTGAGACTGAAACCGATTCAGGATCAGAGGCTTGAGTAGGGAGACATGGAAGGAGTTTGGAATGCGGAGATAAGGAGGAAGTTTGAGATGAAAGGCGACAGGGTTGATTACCTGCTGAATGGTGAATGGACTAATGTAACGGGGTGCAAATTTCATAGATGGTACTAAGGCGAAGGTTTCATGTGGAGAGCCACGCTCTATCACCCGCTTGAAGATGAGGAACAGCTTTTCTCTTCCGATCCGCAAATAGTTTGTACCGCTTTGAAGACTTTTTAATGCAGAATGGACTGATTTCCTAATTGAAGAAAAGTCGATATGGACTGGAATTTTGGGACTCATGGATGTTGACCAAAAATGGTAAAGAAGGGTATTGAATCCGAAGAGGAATGATAAGTATTTCTGTAAGAGAATTTGGCCCAGGGGAGCAAGTCGTCCCAATTATCTTGAGAGGAGGAAAGAAACATGCAGAGGAATGTCTCTAAATCTTGGTTGATAAAGCTGATTATCTTACAGGACAGAAAAAGCATTAACTTTGACATATATTTGTGCAGGCCGCTGCGACCGCTAAGCCTGTGTGTGTAACCCCTAACAGATACGTACACATTGCATAAGCACGCCGTCACGCTGTAAGCACGGAGTAGCTACACGTGAGGCGGAATACACTTTATAACCCCTAGCAGGAAAGGAACATGACACCAATTGTATTTAAATATGTTGGGGTCCGACCCACCAACAGTTATTTACTAACAGGGGATTACAATAATAATACAATCACAATAAGAGATACAGGCTACAATCAATGATACATACATTTGTTCGCAAGTGCCACCCGGTCCTGGTCCTCGGTCAATCAAGATAGATGACTTTCAGAGAATGTGTGGCCAGCCAGGCAGCTTGCCTTTTTATACATTTGTTCAGTTCATGATACAATAGACACTGTATGCTATTCTTCCATTGGTTCAGGGGTGGGACATATCCTGTGCACTGGGGATCATTGGTCAGCTCAAGCGGTGGGCGATGACTAAGTCTTGAGATGTGATTTCTGTTGTTTGCATCTAAGTTCCCGCTCCATGACCAGTTAAACCCATCACATTAATCATACATAAATCTGGTATTATTAATATCTTATTGTTGCTATATGTGACAATATTCTCAGACCCACCAGATTACTGCTTTATGTGACCCTGAACAATATGATCCCACACATATGATTATCCATTTCCATCCTCAAGATATATATATATATATATATATATATATATATATATATATATATATATATATATATATATATATATATATACACACACACACATATACACATACATACACTCACATATATTCCTGCTATTACAATTTGTTAGGAAGTATATATATATATATATATATATATATATATTTATTTATATATCAAAAGAAGGAGAATGCTCTCATAGTGCAAATCAATTTAATTCACAAACCACATATATGCACAGGATAGGTCAAATGAATAGCAGTGGACTTGTACCTTGATAGCCCACTCTGGGCTGTGTATCACATGAAAAGTAAAACCACAAGGCAAAAGCTGCAGCCCGCTGCACCTGGATCTGGGACCACGCACCGCACCAGCTTCAGCGACCGATCCGTCAGGACACCTGTACCGGGTGAAGTCGGGGATGACAGCTTATGTGGAACAAGAAGCGCCTGGTAAGCTCCACCTCAATGCATTTTGTAATCACTTCAGGAGTGACGAAGTGATTACGAAATGCATTGAGGAAGATTTCGTTGATGAAGTGCTGGAACACTGCTGGTGCATTACTGAGACCGAATGGCACTGCCAAATACTCGTAATGCCCATTGTGAGTGTTAAATGCGGTCTTCCATTCATCGCCAGCTCGAATACGAATTAAATTATATGCCCATCTTAGATCCAGGCTCCTTTAACCCGATTGAAAAGTTCAGTAATTAGGGGTAGCGGGTAACGATTCTTGACTGTAATATCATTTAACCCCCTGTAATCGATACAGAGTCCTCCATCCTTTTTAATAAAGAAGAAAATTGCTTCTGCAGGCAAAGACGAGGGATGTATGAATGCTCTCTCAAGGTTCTCCTTGATATACTCAGACATGGCAGCTGTTTTGGGAATGGACAAAGGATTGTTATGAAGCACCTGTATTCTGTAAGCAGACACCAGGTGGTTGGTGCGACCCAGAACAGAGGCGTGTAGTCTAACACACAGGGGGGTGTTCACCAGGGAACCCCACAAGGGGATTTGGGCTTCACTGCCCCTGATGTGCAGGTCGCGGCCCCCTGCCTGGGTCACCTGGTATCTGCACAGGAGTCCACAAGGTATAAGCAGAATAATTTACCTGGAGAAATGCAGCTGGTAAGGCAGGGGTTAATTGGAGAGTGACTGACAGCAGGGGTTAATTGCAGAGGTTTGATGAGAGCTGAGCTGGGACACAGAGGGAAACTTACACTTGCAGGCTGTAAGTTCTGGATAGCAGAGCTGGAATTTGGCAGGATTCACAGGAGTTTGTTTGGAGTCTGGATACAGAATTGCAGGTACTGAATGGAGATGAACATGCAGAAAGGTCTGTGTGATTAGACTGGCTGGAATGGTGCACGGATATCTTGAAGCAGGGATCCCAAAGAAGAAGAAGGACACACTGGATATATCATTGTAGTAGATACAGGTCCAAGATGAACTGGATGCAGGACTAGCAGGAACACTGGGACCAGTTACCAGGACACAGGATACTGGGAACTTGCACAGCGTGCAATGGCCACGTGCTGAGATCACAGAAACAGACTCTAAGGAGTCCAGACTAGAACCTGACTCTCTCTGATACTGAACTCTATCACTGTCACCGTGGTATGCGGATACTCCCTAGCTAAAGGGAGACAGACCAATCACATGATCGTCAGGCTGAAGTTGCAGGTAATGAGGTCCAGGTGATCAGTTGCTAGGGAACGAGAAAAACAAAAAGGGAGCAGCCGGATCCAGGTGCTAATCACTGCAGAAATCAGAACTGACAGATTTGCAGCTGCTGCACACATAACAAGGATAAGTTTTTCCTCTGGGTGGAGATTTGCCAGGTGTAAGGTCAATGGGGCAGTCCCATTCTCTATGCGTTGATAATTTTTCAGCTCCCTTACTAAACACATCAGCAAATGGATGTTATTGCTCAGGGAGATCATCAGGAATAGGTCCAATTGAGGATTATGCTGCTGGAGCCAAGGAAGCCTGAGAGCGAGAGGATGAGTTGCTCTGGAGATAACTAAGAATAATAGAGCCTCGGAATGTAACAAGCCTACCTGGAGGGTTAAATTGCAAGTCTCTTGGAGACTAGTCCGATGAGGTATAGGACTACCGTCTACTGCCATGAGAGTAATGGCTTGAGAAAGCTTCCTAGTAGGTATCTGATGTTTGCACACTAGGTCAGGCGAAATGAAATTTTTCTGCAGCGCCAGAATCCAGAATCTAGAAGAGCAGGAAAAGTTTCAGAACCAGTGGGAAGCTGAAGAGAAACAGAGATAATGGAATCCATCTTGGTCAGAGTTTTTTACACTTCCTAGCTTCGACCCTCCTCCGGAGACTAGGAATGCCCGTTTCCCGGATGCCTGGAACAGGTTGTCAGTTGGTGGTCACTTTCTCCACAGTACATACAGGGATTCATCTGATGACGACATTGTTTCTCTTGCATACAATTTAGAGCGATTTATCTGCATAGGCTCAACAGAAGAAGGAAGGCGAGGAGGTGGACGCAGCTTAACTCGGACGAGATTAAATTTTTCATGAATCCTCTCTCTCAGGCAAAGATCGATTTTATTACATAAAGACATAACATCTTTGAGAGTAGAAGGCATATCTCTAGAGGATAGCTCATCTTTAAGTTTTTCAGAGAGACCATGCCAGAAAGCCACTGTCAAGGCTTCCTCGTTCCATCGGAGTTCAGATGCCAGAGTTTGAAAGTCAATTATATACTGTCTGACTGTTCTAGAGCCTTGGCGGATTCTCATGTTATCATTGGATGCGGACGTTGAGCATCCAGGCTCGTCGAAGATTCCGCAAAAAGACTGTAGGAACCTTGAGTAGTCACGGAGAATGGGATCTGATCGCTCCCACAGAGAAGATGCCCACTCAAGGGCTTTTCCGGACAGGAGAGAAACGATGAATGCCACCTTAGACTTAGAGGAGGGAACATTTTCAGGTAGAAGCGTGAAATGCACATCACAGAGATTTAGAAATCACCTACAGAGCTTGGGATTTCCATTGAATTTCTCTGGCGTAGGGAGGCGGATAGCCTTGGAAGATGCAGAAGGACCTTGGTAAACTTCACGGGCAGTAGATTAAGACAAGGGTATAGCCAAAGATGCTTGAAGCCTGTCTTGCCATGCATTGAGGTCCTGTAAGCCTTTTACCATCTGTCGCTGCATTCTAGACCCTCCAGGCATGCCACTATAGCTTGCAACACGCCGGCACTTAAACCAGCACTGCCTGCCAGATCCATTGGGTCAGTGCTTACTGTCATGCCTGTTGGTACTTGTGGAACCGGACGAGGTCTAGTAGCTAGTTGGCTGGTGTCCAAGGACAGAATAGTGCAGCCTTGATATACAGTATGACCTGCTCATATACTGTAGATGTGGCAGTTTTGGCTAAAGTCTATGGCTGGCCACAGGTGTTTGTATAACTACAAGGAAATAGAACACTGGGGATACCAGTGCATTGATAGTTGAATTACACTTGTGGTAGAAACTGATAGCTGGAAGCTGGGATTGAACCAGCAGTTCAGGATAGCTGGAAGCTGGGATTGAACCAGCAGTTCAGGATATCTGGATAGCAGAAGCTGGGATTGAACCAGCACTACAGGATAGCTGGAAGCTGGGATTGAACCAGCAGTACATGATATCTGGATAGCCAGAAGCTTGGATTGAACCAGCAGTACAGGATAACTGGATAGCTGGAAGCTGGGATTGAACCAGCAGTACAGGATAACTGGAAGCTTGGATTGAACCAGCAGTACAGGATATCTGGATAGCCAGAAGCTGGGATTGAACCAGCAGTACAGGATAGCTGGAAGCTGGGATTGAACCAGCAGTACTGGATAGCTGGATAGGCAGATGTTGGGATTGAACCAGCAGTACAGGGATAGCTGGATAGCAGAAGCTGGGATTGAACCAGCACTACAGGATAGCTGGAAGCTGGGACTGAACCAGCAGTACAGGATATCTGGATAGCCAGAAGCTTGGATTGAACCAGCAGTACAGGATAACTGGATAGCTGGGATTGAACCAGCAGTACAGGATAGCTGGAAGCTTGGATTGATCCAGCAGTACAGGATATCTGGAGAGCCAGAAGCTGGGATTGAACCAGCAGTACAGGATAACTGGATAGCTGGAAGCTGGGATTGAACCAGCAGTACAGGATAGCTGGAAGCTGGGCTTGAACCAGCAGTACTGGATAGCTGGAAGCTGGGATTGAACCAGCAGTACAGGATAGCTGGAAGCTGGGATTGAACCAGCAGTACTGGATAGCTGGAAACTGGGATTGAACCAGCAGTACAGGATAGCTGGAAGCTGGGATTGAACCAGCAGTACTGGATAGCTGGATAGTTGGAAGCTGGGATTGAACCAGCAGTACAGGATAGCTGGAAGCTGGGATTGAACCAGCAGTACTGGATAGCTGGATAGTTGGAAGCTGGGATTGAACCAGCAGTACAGGATAGCTGGAAGCTGGGATTGAACCAGCAGTACTGGATAGCTGGATAGTTGGAAGCTGGGATTGAACCAGCAGTACAGTATAGCTGGAAGCTGGGATTGAACCAGCAGTACTGGATAGCTGGAAGCTGGGATTGAACCAGCATTACAGGATAGCTGGAAGCTGGGATTGAACCAGCAGTACTGGATAGCTGGATAGTTGGAAGCTGGGATTGAACCAGCATTACAGGATAGCTGGAAGCTGGGATTGAACCAGCAGTACTGGATAGCTGGATAGTTGGAAGCTGGGATTGAACCAGCAGTACAGGATAACTGGAAGCTGGGATTGAACCAGCAGTACTGGATAGCTGGATAGTTGGAAGCTGGGATTGAACCAGCAGTACAGGATAGCTGGAAGCTGGGAATGAACCAGCAGTACTGGATAGCTGGAAGCTGGGATTGAACCAGCAGTACTGGATAGCTGGAAGCTGGGATTGAACCAGCAGTACTGGATAGCTGGAAGCTGGGATTGAACCAGCAGTTCAGGATATCTGGATAGCAGAAGCTGGGATTGAACCAGCAGTGCTGGATAGCTGGAAACTGGGATTGAACCAGCAGTACAGGATAGTTGGAAGCTGGGATTTAACCAGCAGTACTGGATAGCTGGAAGCTGGGATTGAACCAGCAGTACAGGAGATTGAACCAGCAGTACTGGATAGCTGGTAGCTGGGATTGAACCAGCAGTACTGGATAGCTGAATAGCTGGAAGCTGGGATTGAACCAGCAGTACTGGATAGCTGGAAGCTGGGATTGAACCAGCAGTTCAGGATATCTGGATAGCAGAAACTGGGATTGAACCAGCAGTGCTGGATAGCTGGAAGCTGGGATTGAACCAGCAGTACAGGATAGCTGGAAGCTGGGATTGAACCAGCAGTACTGGATAGCTGGGTAGCTGGTCTTGAACCAGCAGTACTGGATAGCTGGAAGCTTGGATTGAACCAGCAGTACAGGATAGCTGGAAGCTGGGATTGAACCAGCAGTGCTGGATAGTTGGAAGCTGGGATTGAACCAGCAGTACAGTATAGCTGGAAGCTGGGATTGAACCAGCAGTACAGTATAGCTGGAAGCTGGGATTGAACCAGCAGTACAGGATAGCTGGAAGCTGGGATTGAACCAGCAGTACTGGATAGCTGGATAATTGGAAGCTGGGATTGAACCAGCAGTACAGGATAGCTGGAAGCTGGGATTGAACAAGCAGTACTGGATAGCTGGATAGTTGGAAGCTGGGATTGAACCAGCAGTACAGTATAGCTGGAAGCTGGGATTGAACCAGCAGTACTGGATAGCTGGAAGCTGGGATTGAACCAGCATTACAGGATAGCTGGAAGCTGGGATTGAACCAGCAGTACTGGATAGCTGGATAGTTGGAAGCTGGGATTGAACCAGCATTACAGGATAGTTGGAAGCTGGGATTGAACCAGCAGTACAGGATAACTGGAAGCTGGGATTGAACCAGCAGTACTGGATAGCTGGAAGCTGGGATTGAACCAGCAGTACTGGATAGCTGGAAGCTGGGATTGAACCAGCAGTACTGGATAGCTGGAAGCTGGGATTGAACCAGCAGTTCAGGATATCTGGATAGCAGAAGCTGGGATTGAACCAGCAGTGCTGGATAGCTGGAAGCTGGGATTGAACCAGCAGTACAGGATAGCTGGAAGCTGGGATTGAACCAGCAGTACTGGATAGCTGGAAGCTGGGATTGAACCAGCAGTACTGGATAGCTGGAAGCTGGGATTGAACCAGCAGTACTGGATAGCTGGAAGCTGGGATTGAACCAGCAGTACAGGATAGCTGGAAGCTGGGATTGAATCAGCAGTTCAGGATATCTGGATAGCAGAAGCTGGGATTGAACCAGCAGTGCTGGATAGCTGGAAGCTGGGATTGAACCAGCAGTACAGGATAGCTGGAAGCTGGGATTGAACCAGCAGTACTGGATAGCTGGAAGCTGGGATTGAACCAGCAGTGCTGGATAGCTGGAAGCTGGGATTGAACCAGCAGTACAGGATAGCTGGAAGCTGAGATTGAACCAGCAGTACTGGATAGCTGGAAGCTGAGATTGAACCAGCAGTACTGGATAGCTGGAAGCTGGGATTGAACCAGCAGTACTGGATAGCTGAATAGCTGGAAGCTGGGATTGAACCAGCAGTACTGGATAGCTGAATAGCTGGAAGCTGGGATTGAACCAGCAGTACTGGATAGCTGGAAGCTGTGATTGAACCAGCAGTTCAGGATATCTGGATAGCAGAAGCTGGGATTGAACCAGCAGTTCAGGATATCTGGATAGCAGAAGCTGGGATTGAACCAGCAGTTCAGGATATCTGGATAGCAGAAGCTGGGATTGAACCAGCAGTTCAGGATATCTGGATAGCAGAAGCTGGGATTGAACCAGCAGTTCAGGATATCTGGATAGCAGAAGCTGGGATTGAACCAGCAGTGCTGGATAGCTGGAAGCTGGGATTGAACCAGCAGTACAGGATAGCTGGAAGCTGGGATTGAACCAGCAGTACAGGATAGCTGGAAGCTGGGATTGAACCAGCAGTACTGGATAGCTGGAAGCTGGGATTGAACCAGCAGTACAGGATAGCTGGAAGCTGGGATTGAACCAGCAGTACTGGATAGCTGGAAGCTGGGATTGAACCAGCAGTACAGGATAGCTGGAAGCTGGGATTGAACCAGCAGTTCTGGGTAGCTGGAAGCTGGGATTGAACCAGCAGTACAGGATAGCTGGAAGCTGGGATTGAACCAGCAGTACAGGATAGCTGGATAGCTGGAAGCTGGGATTGAACCAGCAGTACAGGATAGCTGGAAACTGGGATTGAACCAGCAGTACAGTATAGCTGGAAGCTGGGATTGAACCAGCAGTACTGGATAGCTGGAAGCTGGGATTGAACCAGCAGTACTGGATAGCTGGAAGCTGGGATTGAACCAGCAGTACTGGATAGCTGGAAGCTGCGATTGAACCAGCAGTACAGGATAGCTGGAAGCTGGGATTGAACCAGTAGTACTGGATAGCTGGAAGCTGGGATTGAACCAGCAGTACAGGATATCTGGAAGCTGGGATTGAACCAGCAGTACTGGATAGCTGGAAGCTGGGATTGAACCAGCAGTA
This sequence comes from Pseudophryne corroboree, assembly GCF_028390025.1. Classification (NCBI taxonomy): domain Eukaryota; kingdom Metazoa; phylum Chordata; class Amphibia; order Anura; family Myobatrachidae; genus Pseudophryne; species Pseudophryne corroboree. The sequence goes on along the minus strand of NC_086449.1, from coordinate 837,232,369 downwards.
CTGGATAGCTGGATAGCTGGAAGCTGGGATTGAACCAGCAGTACTGGATAGCTGGAAGCTGGGATTGAACCAGCAGTGCAAGTTTGCAGATATCCTGGAGGGTGGTCTTCAATTTGTCGGCTGTCGGGGTCCCGGCGCACAGTATACCAGTGCCGGATTCCCGACAGTCGGTATACCGACACCGTTTCTCCCTCCTGTCCATGACTCCCCTGGAGGGAGAATAGGCTAATTTGCGCTCGCCACGCTGTTGGTATGCCAGCGGTCGGGAAAAAAGGGGAAGCGCCAATTCTCTTTCTGGTACACTGTCACCCCAGCATGTCACTGCTCTGATCCACTGGTGTCACCCCAGCATGTCACTGCTCTGATCCACTGGTGTCACCCCAGCATGCCGCTGCTCTGATCCACTGGTGTCACCCCAGCATGCCGCTGCTCTGATCCACTGGTGTCACCCCAGCGTGTCACTGCTCTGAGCACTGTTATCATCCAAGAGTGCCGCTGCTCTGATCCACTGGTGTCACCCCAGCATGTCACTGCTCTGAGCCACTGGTGTCACCCCAGCGTGTTATGCTCTGAGCACTGTTATCACCCCAGCGTGTCGCTACTCTGATCCACTGCTGTCACCCCAGCGTGCCGCTGCTCTGATCCACTGCTGTCACCCCAGCGTGCCGCTGCTCTGATCCACTGCGGTCACCCCAGCGTGCCGCTGCTCTGATCCACTGCTGTCACCCCAGCGTGCCGCTGCTCTGATCCACTGCTGTCACCCCAGCGTGCCGCTGCTCTGATCCACTGCTGTCACCCCAGCGTGCCGCTGCTCTGATCCACTGGTGTCACCCCAGCATGACGCTTCTCTGAGCCACTGGTGTCACCCAAGCGTGATACTGCTCAGAGCCACTGGTATTACACTAGCGTGCCGCTACTCTGAGCCACTGGTGCCACCCCAGCATGTCACTACTCGGAGACACTAGTGTTACACCAGCGTGCCGCTACTCTGAGCCACTAGTATTACACCAGCGTGCCGATACTCTGAGCCACTAGTATTACACCAGCGTGCCGATACTCTGAGCCACTAGTATTACACCAGCGTGCCGATACTCTGAGCCACTAGTATTACACCAGCGTGCCGATACTCTGAGCCACTAGTATTACACCAGCGTGCCGATACTCTGAGCCACTAGTATTACACCAGCGTGCCGATACTCTGAGCCACTAGTATTACACGAGCGTGCCGATACTCTGAGCCACTAGTATTACACCAGCGTGCCGCTACTCTGAGCACTCTGCACCATCTGTCATTTCATCCTTTCATCTGGTCACAAGAAGATTAGATTGTATTTCCAACTCCACATAATCTGCTTCTACTCCCAGACTCCCTGATCACTGGGGCACAGCTGGAGCCTGGTGCACTTGGTGTAGAGGTGTAATAAGAGGGTGCAGCAGCCTGCCCAGTCCTATATTAGAGTATTGTTCTTTTACTTCTCACCCTCAGTTCCCTTTTGGCCGCAGTCTATAGGATCCGGACCCTCTGTACAATACAGACGCATGACTTGGTGGTGATTGGACATACCATGGATCGCAGTGGGCGGGGTGACTGGGCCCCATTAGCACAGCTGGAGGATGCGGCACACACAGAGCAGTCGTAGTCTCAGTCTCTATGTCACTGATTAGACGGTGATACTGTGACTATATGTTATTATTATCCTGTTGTATTATGCTGCTATTGAGCTGCATTGTGCTTATGTTTTGCAGAAGGGAGAATAAAACAGTATTAGTCTGAAGTAGAAGATAATGGTGACACAAACTCCAGTCCCTGCGCAGAAGCGATGCCGCGTCTCCAAACTCCATGTAAGTAGCCGGAATACCTCCACAGAGTCTAATGTGCTACATAATATATGTATAATGCTGGTGAGTAACGGTCAGCACATGATTACCTCCACAGAGTGTAATGTGCTACATAATATATGTATAATGCTGGTGAGTAACGGTCAGCACATGATTACCTCCACAGAGTGTAATGTGCTACATAATATATGTATAATGCTGGTGAGTAACGATCAGCGCATGATTACCTCCACAGAGTCTAATGTGCTACATAATATATGTATAATGCTGGTGAGTAACGGTCAGCACATGATTACCTCCACAGAGTGTAATGTGCTACATAATATATGTATAATGCTGGTGAGTAACGGTCAGCACATGATTACCTCCACAGAGTCTAATGTGCTACATAATATATGTATAATGCTGGTGAGTAACGGTCAGCGCATGATTACCTCCACAGAGTGTAATGTGCTACATAATATATGTATAATGCTGGTGAGTAACGGTCAGCACATGATTACCTCCACAGAGTGTAATGTGCTACATAATATATGTATAATGCTGGTGAGTAACGGTCAGCACATGATTACCTCCACAGAGTCTAATGTGCTACATAATATATGTATAATGCTGGTGAGTAACGGTCAGCACATGATTACCTCCACAGAGTCTAATGTGCTACATAATATATGTATAATGCTGGTGAGTAACGATCAGCGCATGATTACCTCCACAGAGTCTAATGTGCTACATAATATATGTATAATGCTGGTGAGTAACGGTCAGCACATGATTACCTCCACAGAGTCTAATGTGCTACATAATACATGTATAATGCTGGTGAGTAACGGTCAGCACATGATTACCTCCACAGAGTGTAATGTGCTACATAATATATGTATAATGCTGGTGAGTAACGGTCAGTGCATGATTACCTCCACAGAGTCTAATGTGCTACATAATATATGTATAATGCTGGTGAGTAACGGCAGAGCCGTAACTAGGGGGGGGCTAGGGGGGCAGGCGACCTGGGCGCGAAAAGAGAGAGGGCGCTGTCGCGAGGCGGTAACCGGTGAGGCATGCAGTGCAGGGGTTGAAGACGCGCTGCCCCCGCTCCGCTGCGCCGGGACGCTCCGGAGATCTGCTTCCCGGAAATACATGTATGAGGCGGTAACCAGGGCATGCAGTGCAGGACGGCGCAGTCGGGTTGAAGAGGCCCCGTCCCCGCTCTGCTGCACCAGGACAGTCAAGTAATCTGCTACCCGTCGGAGACACATGTACGTAGAGGCGTCACTTCACACACATGCAAGCCTCTGCCAGCGCTGTGTGTGTGACGCTTCAGAAACTGAGAGGAGGGGGCCCTGACTGATTTAGCAGATAAGCGCTAGAAGTCTGGAAAGGTAGGGACAGGCGGACAGCTATATATGTAAAATATGTGTGCTGTGTACTGTAACCGTGTGTGTGTGTGTGTGTGTGTGTGTGTGTGTGTGTGTGTGTGTGTGTGTTGGAGCAGGGAGTAGTGCAGTGTAACCCTGTGTGTATGTGTGTTAGAGCAGTGCAGTGTAACCGTGTGTGTGTGTGTGTGTGTGTGTGTGTGTGTGTGTGTGTGTGTGTGTGTGTGTGTTGGAGCAGTGAGCAGTGCAGTATAACCCAGTGTGTATGTGTGTTGGAGCAGTGCAGTGTAACCTTGTGTGTGTTGGAGCAGTGCAGTGTAACCTGTGTGTGGGTGTGCTGGAGCAGTGCAGTGTAACCCTGTGTGTGCTGGAGCAGTTCAGTGTAACCCAGCATGTGAGTGCTGGAGCAATGCAGTGTAACCCTCTGCGTGGGTGTGTGCTGGAGCATTGCAGTGTAACCGTGTGTGTGTGCGTATGTGTGTGTCTACTGGAGCAGTTCAGTGTAACCCGATGTGTGTGCTGGAGCAGTGCAGTGTAACCCAGTGTGTGTGTGTACTGGAGCAGTGCAGCGTAACCAGGTGTTGTGTGTGTGTGTGCGCGCGCGTGCGTGTGTGTATGCTGGAGTACCCGGGGTGGGTACTTAATTTGTATGTATAGGAGGGGTGTATTTAATCACAGTATATTGGGGTATGTGTATATACAAGGGCGTACTGTGTATTGATGGTGTGTACATGTACAGGAGGATGTATTTCTGTATATTTGGGGGGGGGGGGGGGCGCCAAATGACTGCCTTGCCCCGGGTGACAGAAACCCTAGTTTCGGCCCTGGTAACGGTCAGCACATGATTACCTCCACAGAGTCTAATGTGCTACATAATATATGTATAATGCTGGTGAGTAACGGTCAGCACATGATTACCTCCACAGAGTGTAATGTGCTACATAATATATGTATAATGCTGGTGAGTAACGGTCAGCGCATAATTACCTCCACAGAGTGTAATGTGCTACATAATATATGTATAATGCTGGTGAGTAACGGTCAGCACATGATTACCTCCACAGAGTCTAATGTGCTACATAATATATGTATAATGCTGGTGAGTAACGGTCAGCGCATGATTACCTCCACATAGTCTAATGTGCTACATAATATATGTATAATGCTGGTGAGTAACGGTCAGCGCATGATTACCTCCACAGAGTCTAATGTGCTACATAATATATGTATAATGCTGGTGAGTAACGGTCAGCACATGATTACCTCCACAGAGTGTAATGTGCTACATAATATATATATAATGCTGGTGAGTAACGATCAGCACATGATTACCTCCACAGAGTGTAATGTGCTACATAATATATGTATAATGCTGGTGAGTAACGGTCAGCGCATAATTACCTCCACAGAGTGTAATGTGCTACATAATATATGTATAATGCTGGTGAGTAACGGTCAGCACATGATTACCTCCACAGAGTCTAATGTGCTACATAATATATGTATAATGCTGGTGAGTAACGGTCAGCGCATGATTACCTCCACATAGTCTAATGTGCTACATAATATATGTATAATGCTGGTGAGTAACGGTCAGCGCATGATTACCTCCACAGAGTCTAATGTGCTACATAATATATGTATAATGCTGGTGAGTAACGGTCAGCGCATGATTACCTCCACATAGTCTAATGTGCTACATAATATATGTATAATGCTGGTGAGTAACGGTCAGCGCATGATTACCTCCACAGAGTGTAATGTGCTACATAATATATGTATAATGCTGGTGAGTAACGGTCAGTATATGATTACCTCCACAGAGTGTAATGTGCTACATAATATATGTATAATGCTGGTGAGTAACGGTCAGCACATGATTACCTCCACAGAGTCTAATGTGCTACATAATATATGTATAATGCTGGTGAGTAACGGTCAGCACATGATTACCTCCACAGAGTGTAATGTGCTACATAATATATGTATAATGCTGGTGAGTAACGGTCAGCACATGATTACCTCCACAGAGTCTAATGTGCTACATAATATATGTATAATGCTGGTGAGTAACGGTCAGCACATGATTACCTCCACAGAGTGTAATGTGCTACATAATATATGTATAATGCTGGTGAGTAACGGTCAGCACATGATTACCTCCACAGAGTCTAATGTGCTACATAATATATGTATAATGCTGGTGAGTAACGGTCAGCACATGATTACCTCCACAGAGTCTAATGTGCTACATAATATATGTATAATGCTGGTGAGTAACGGTCAGCGCATGATTACCTCCACATAGTCTAATGTGCTACATAATATATGTATAATGCTGGTGAGTAACGGTCAGCACATGATTACCTCCACAGAGTGTAATGTGCTACATAATATATGTATAATGCTGGTGAGTAACGGTCAGCGCATGATTACCTCCACAGAGTCTAATGTGCTACATAATATATGTATAATGCTGGTGAGTAACGGTCAGCACATGATTACCTCCACAGAGTAATGTGCTACATAATATATGTATAATGCTGGTGAGTAACGGTCAGCGCATGATTACCTCCACAGAGTCTAATGTGCTACATAATATATGTATAATGCTGGTGAGTAACGGTCAGCGCATGATTACCTCCACAGAGTGTAATGTGCTACATAATATATGTATAATGCTGGTGAGTAACGGTCAGTGCATGATTACCTCCACAGAGTCTAATGTGCTACATAATATATGTATAATGCTGGTGAGTAACGGTCAGCACATGATTACCTCCACAGAGTCTAATGTGCTACATAATATATGTATAATGCTGGTGAGTAACGGTCAGCGCATGATTACCTCCACAGAGTGTAATGTGCTACATAATATATGTATAATGCTGATGAGTAACGGTCAGCGCATGATTACCTCCACAGAGTCTAATGTGCTACATAATATATGTATAATGCTGGTGAGTAACGGTCAGCGCATGATTACCTCCACAGAGTCTAATGTGCTACATAATATATGTATAATGCTGGTGAGTAACGGTCAGCGCATGATTACCTCCACAGAGTGTAATGTGCTACATAATATATGTATAATGCTGGTGAGTAACGGTCAGCACATGATTACCTCCACAGAGTCTAATGTGCTACATAATATATGTATAATGCTGGTGAGTAACGGTCAGCACATGATTACCTCCACAGAGTCTAATGTGCTACATAATATATGTATAATGCTGGTGAGTAACGGTCAGCACATCATTACCTCCACAGAGTGTAATGTGCTACATAATATATGTATAATGCTGGCGAGTAACGGTCAGCACATGATTACCTCCACAGAGTGTAATGTGCTACATAATATATGTATAATGCTGGCGAGTAACGGTCAGCACATGATTACCTCCACAGAATGTATAATGCTGGTGAGTAACGGTCAGCGCATGATTACCTCCACAGAGTGTAATGTGCTACATAATATATGTATAATGCTGGTGAGCAACGGTCAGCGCATGATTACCTCCACAGAGTGTAATGTGCTACATAATATATGTATAATGCTGGTGAGTAACGGTCAGCGCATGATTACCTCCACAGAGTGTAATGTGCTACATAATATATGTATAATGCTGGTGAGTAACGGTCAGCGCATGATTACCTCCAGAGTCTAATGTGCTACATAATATATGTATAATGCTGGTGAGTAACGGTCAGCACATGATTACCTCCACAGAGTCTAATGTGCTACATAATATATGTATAATGCTGGTGAGTAACGGTCAGCGCATGATTACCTCCACAGAGTCTAATGTGCTACATAATATATGTATAATGCTGGTGAGTAACGGTCAGCACATGATTACCTCCACAGAGTGTAATGTACTACATAATATATGTATAATCCTGGTGAGTAACGGTCAGCACATGATTACCTCCACAGAGTCTAATGTGCTACATAATATATGTATAATGCTGGTGAGTAACGGTCAGCGCATGGTTACCTCCACAGAGTGTAATGTGCTACATAATATATGTATAATGCTGGTGAGTAACGGTCAGCACATGATTACCTCCACAGAGTCTAATGTGCTACATAATATATGTATAATGCTGGTGAGTAACGGTCAGCACATGGTTACCTCCACAGAGTCTAATGTGCTACATAATATATGTATAATGCTGGTGAGTAACGGTCAGCGCATGATTACCTCCACAGAGTGTAATGTGCTACATAATATATGTATAATGCTGGTGAGTAACGGTCAGCGCATGATTACCTCCACAGAGTCTAATGTGCTACATAATATATGTATAATGCTGGTGAGTAACGGTCAGCACATGATTACCTCCACAGAGTCTAATGTGCTACATAATATATGTATAATGCTGGTGAGTAACGGTCAGCGCATGATTACCTCCACAGAGTGTAATGTGCTACATAATATATGTATAATGCTGGTGAGTAACGGTCAGCGCATGATTACCTCCACAGAGTCTAATGTGCTACATAATATATGTATAATGCTGGTGAGTAACGGTCAGCACATGATTACCTCCACAGAGTCTAATGTGCTACATAATATATGTATAATGCTGGTGAGTAACGGTCAGCGCATTATTACCTCCACAGAGTGTAATGTGCTACATAATATATGTATAATGCTGGTGAGTAACGGTCAGCGCATGATTACCTCCACAGAGTGTAATGTGCTACATAACATATGTATAATGCTGGTGAGTAACGGTCAGCGCATTATTACCTCCACAGAGTCTAATGTGCTACATAATATATGTATAATGCTGGTGAGTAACGGTCAGCGCATGATTACCTCCACAGAGTCTAATGTGCTACATAATATATGTATAATGCTGGTGAGTAACGGTCAGCGCATGATTACCTCCACAGAGTCTAATGTGCTACATAATATATGTATAATGCTGGTGAGTAACGGTCAGCGCATGATTACCTCCACAGAGTCTAATGTGCTACATAATATATGTATAATGCTGGTGAGTAACGGTCAGCGCATGATTACCTCCACAGAGTCTAATGTGCTACATAATATATGTATAATGCTGGTGAGTAACGGTCAGCACATGATTACCTCCACAGAGTGTAATGTGCTACATAATATATGTATAATGCTGGTGAGTAACGGTCAGCACATGATTACCTCCACAGAGTGTAATGTGCTACATAATATATGTATAATGCTGGTGAGTAACGGTCAGCGCATGATTACCTCCACAGAGTGTAATGTGCTACATAATATATGTATAATGCTGGTGAGTAACGGTCAGCACATGATTACCTCCACAGGGTGTAATGTGCTACATAATATATGTATAATGCTGGTGAGTAACGGTCAGCACATGATTACCTCCACAGAGTGTAATGTGCTACATAATATATGTATAATGCTGGTGAGTAACGGTCAGCACATGATTACCTCCACAGAGTGTAATGTGCTACATAATATATGTATAATGCTGGTGAGTAACGGTCAGCGCATGATTACCTCCACAGAGTCTAATGTGCTACATAATATATGTATAATGCTGGTGAGTAACGGTCAGCACATGATTACCTCCACAGAGTGTAATGTGCTACATAATATATGTATAATGCTGGTGAGTAACGGTCAGCACATGATTACCTCCACAGAGTGTAATGTGCTACATAATATATGTATAATGCTGGTGAGTAACGGTCAGCGCATGATTACCTCCACAGAGTGTAATGTGCTACATAATATATGTATAATGCTGGTGAGTAACGGTCAGCACATGATTACCTCCACAGAGTGTAATGTGCTACATAATATATGTATAATGCTGGTGAGTAACGGTCAGCACATGATTACCTCCACAGAGTGTAATGTGCTACATAATATATGTATAATGCTGGTGAGTAACGGTCAGCGCATGATTACCTCCACAGAGTCTAATGTGCTACATAATATATGTATAATGCTGGTGAGTAACGGTCAGCACATGATTACCTCCACAGAGTCTAATGTGCTACATAATATATGTATAATGCTGGTGAGTAACGGTCAGCACATGATTACCTCCACAGAGTGTAATGTGCTACATAATATATGTATAATGCTGGTGAGTAACGGTCAGCACATGATTACCTCAGCTTCATGAATGCCAGATTACATTACAGAGCTACACAGGCTCGCTGGCCACCTCTGACCTTCTGGCTGCTGCTCCCTAATTACCTCCAAATTCTGAGTGAATTCTCTATGACGCCAAATACCACTTCAATATTTCCTGATTGTCCCAAATTTGCCCTGTATGACCTGAAATCCCCAGAATGTCTTTTAATACACATTGGGGGTCATTCCGACCCGATCGCTCGCTGCAGTTTGTCGCAGCGCAGCGTTCGGGTCGGAACTGCGCACGCGCCGGCGCAGCAGTGCGCCAGCGCATGGCAGCCGTCGTTGCCTAGCAATCGCCTCTGAGGCAGAGGCGGTCGCTGGGCGGGAGGGGGCAGGATGGCGGCATTAAGCCGCCATTTAGGGGGAGCGGTCCGGCCAACGCAGACTTGGCCGGACCATTATGGAAACCATTGCTGGACTTACACACTGGAAAGACGGACATCTCTCACCCCCAAGATTGGACAGGGATATTGTAGATGCGGCTTGATCGGAGCTCAGCTTAATGGTCCTTTTATCCAACTGGAACAACTTTGCTTTGTATTTAGCAAACGAAACATTGAAAAACTAGACAGGTGTGAATCCCCCCTCCCTTGCCCCTTCCGCTTCGTGAGACCCTGCAGTAGATTGAGACGCGCTGGGGGCTGCAGGAGCGCTTCCGTACATTGCAGTGTAAACAAAAAACCTTAAAATGCCCGCCACCGGGGAGACAGGCGCTAGAGGTCAAATGTGATCTCTAGCGTCTGTCTCCTCCTTGGTGGCGGACATTTTTGGTCGGTTTTTACACTGTAAAGTATGAAGCACTTCCACAGCCCCCAGCGCGTCTCAATCTACTGCAGGGGCTGCGATATACATACATACACAGAAGCATGCTGGCAATCAATCCCAATTGCAGTATACACTGGTCTCGGTGTCTTCTTTAGACCATGGCAGTAGATGGGTATATAGATATTATACGTAGCGGCACTCTGAGGACTTTTCAACTAAATAAAAATATATGTGTCAAGCACCTTAAATCGTATCAACATTTTAGTTTTTCTCATGAAAACTTTTGTTAGAACGGGCTTGGCGAAAATTTGAATTAATAAAACTGAAATGATATGATTTAAGGTATATCTACACTTAGTTTAAATGTCCTTAGAGTGCCTCTTCATATAATGTATGTGTGTGTAATATATATATATATATATATATATATATATATATATATATATATATATATATATATATATAAAAAAGGGGGGAGGTACAGCGCCACTTGCGAGATATGATCTCAGTAAAAAGAATCAACCTTAAAAAGAGGGGGTTATAATTACCTAAAATTTACCATAAAAAAACACACATAACCTCATTAAAAGGTGTCTGCCGGGCCCTAAAGATGCAGTGCCGGTACCGCACTGCTGGAGTTATGGAGAGTTGAAGAGATAGGGTTCGGCGCTCAGTGTTGCTAAAAAATGCTAAAAGGCACAAGAATATATATATGTTTATAAAATTTATTTTCTAAAAAAAAAAATTTTTTTAATATATATGAGAGTCAAAAAAGGGATACATAAAAACATAAAAGTATGGTTCAAATAAAATTTTTCAAGTAAAATTTTTACAAGGATAAGAGGATCAACTTAACTTTAAGAAACAGCAGGGGATTGGTGCAGGAAACCCAACGCGTTTCGTCTCAAACAGACTTCTTCAAAGGGTAGGAACATACTGAGCTTCCCTGTCTATTTATAGCCAGAGTACCTGGTGAAGGGGTTGTGACATCACTGGTGGTCACATGATGCAATTATATAGTGCAGGCTTTTAGAATGCTTTTTAGTGCCAATAGATTATATAGGCTAGCAAGTCAGAGCAGAATTAGTAGGTTTTAGGATCAAAGAACGAGTTTTTTCAAGGCTAAAGTCCATAAAAACATTGATTTTAGTATATGAGTGGCATTTCCGCCACACTTCCGGTGACGGATGACGGACCTTCGTCACTTCCGCCCCACTTCCGGTCCGTGATTGCGCATGCGCCCGCGGCGTCTCCCGGCTTTCAGGGTGTTCACTGTACTGGTGTTCACGGCTCTCCTCGGCAGGCGTCAGAATGTACAGGAGGGTTATGTCTCCAAGGACCTATGCGGCGGCGGCCATCTTTGCTGGGATTCCGTCCATTGGATTCCTACAGTACGGCAGCCATCTTTTGGAAGCTCTTTTTAGATCCAGATAATTTTCAGTTACACCCGTGTCCATGGCAACGAAAATAGAAAGAGAATATATGGTAATATCTTTGCAACAGATATTATCTAAACATTCAAAACGATTTCTTTATATGTGGATATGCGATCATCAGCAAAGAATATGAGAATAAATTATAACATGTCCCATTTTTAAATAAATAAATAAAGTGCTAGTGAAATGCTAATTATGAGGTACTATGTAGCAGGACCTCAAGGTTGAAGGAGATGAAATATAATATACATAGGAGTGTAAGATAAGCAGAAGTGTTTTTTTGAAATAATATATTTCACTAATATGTTCATTATAAGTGGCAGTGCAAAGTGTTGATTAGGATTATAATGGTGGAAAGCGCAGAGGTTTCGTGACCTTGTGGCGTTAATTTTAAAAAAGGGGTGAGATTGCAAACATTATAAGTTGGTATTATACTGGCGCCATTTGTTAAAACATTACAGTACCCAATCTTCTCAGGTATTCCCCTCCCCTGGTACTGATCAGGCCCAAACACTGCTTAGCTTCCAAGATCGGACGAGATTGGGCGTCCCAGTGTGGTTTGACTGTACGCGAAAAAAATTGGACATCACAATACCGTGTTATTTTATTTGCTTTATTGTGGGCAGTAGATAACTAAGAAGTGTGAAGTGAGGGAGGTATAGGGGGGAGCAGTGGATAACTAGAAACCGTGTAATACTTATACGATACTGCACCTCATAAAAAAGGGGCAATTTCGTAACCCTCATTGAGGCCGACTGGGTGTAGAGTCTGCAACTGGAAAATCCAATAAATTTCTCGTCTTGAAAGTTTGTTTCCTAGGTCTCCTCCTCTCTCGCCCAAGCAAACGTGTTCAATTGCCTTAAAAGTAAGGTCCTCTGGATTGGAGTTGTGTTTACATGCAAAATGTCGAGAAACTGCGTGGCTAACAACCTTGTTCTTGATATTCCTTATGTGCTCTTGAATCCGTTTTGATGTTTTTTTCTTTACCACTGTTAAATTAAATTGTTTCTTTGATTTTACATACCCAGACTAAAGCCCTCTATTCCCTTGGGCATCAGCCTTAGTAGATGACGTTGACGGACTTGTTTCGTCATGACTGTTAGCAGCACCTGCAGCACTAGTATGTGCTTCCTGCACTCTCAACTGCCCGTCCTCCATATCTATCAACAAACACGAACTAAGTGGGGTACAGCACAAATCACAATTTGGTAAAAAAAATGTACCACCTACAGTGTCACGGAATACGTATATGAGTCAGAAATAGTAATTTCACACTAAGGTTTAATTTTACCTGCAGTGTCACACAATACGTGTATGATTATACACTGCAGTCTGACCAGCACTATCACAGAAAAATAATAGTATGGTACACTGGGGTTTAGCACAAAAAATAATATAAATATATATATATATATATAGTGCAAAAGACCCGGCACTCCTCTCGCTCCCCAGCGTGTCAGAAATGTGCTCCCGTGCCCTCACCTTCTAGGACCTGGATCCCATAGATAGCAGTAGGAATAAGTGCGGCACTGGGAGTCTTGAAATGAAAAGTGAAAAAGCCGTGTCTCTCTTTATTTCATCTACGTTTCGGGGACGCAGCCCCTTCATCAGGATAACCACAAAGTGTAATAAAACGTGTTTAAATACCATTAGAAAGAGGAGGTACTCACCGCCGCCTCCAGCCACGCTGCCCGGGTCCCGGTGCTGACGTCACTCCGCCCACCAGAAGTGACGCGGCTCCGGTCCGTGCGGCTAGCGCACTGAGGCTAGGGTAAAAGTAACCATGACAACAAGTTACAACAAAATAGCAGCTGCGCTAACACGATGCACTTTATACGAGTTAGCGCAGCTGCTATTTTGTTGTAACTTGTTGTCATGGTTACTTTTACTCTAGCCTCAGTGCGCTAGCCGCACGGACCAGAGCCGCGTCACTTCCGGTGGGCGGAGTGACGTCAGGACCGGGACCCGGGCAGCGTGGCTGGAGGCGGCGGTGAGTACCTCCTCTTTCTAATGGTATTTAAACACGTTTTATTACACTTTGTGGTTATCCTGATGAAGGGGCTGCGTCCCCGAAACGTAGATGAAATAAAGACACAGCTTTTTCACTTTTCATTTCAAGACTCCCAGTGCCGCACTTATTCCTACTGCTATATATATATATATATTTTTTTTTTTATAAATCATATATTCACCTTTTAGAACTGCAGCAGAGCATCATAGATTGGTAGAGGACCCCTAGATTGGCAGTGTACCCCTTTATGTACAATAAAGAATGGACCACCTAGTGACACAATACGTGTATAATTATACACTGCGGTCTGACCGGCACTTTAACAGAAAAATAATAGTATAGTACACTGAGGTTTGGCAACAAATAAATAAATAAATATATATATATATACATACATACATTTTTTATTTTAAATATTAGATTTAGCTTTTAGAACTGGTGTAGAGCGCCATAGATTGGTAGAGAACCCCTAGATTGGTAGAGGACGCCTTTATGTACAACAAAGCATGGACCACCTAGTGTCACAAATCAATACGTCTTTGATTATACAATGCGGTCTGACTGGCAGTGTCACAGAAAATAATAGTATAGTACACTGGGGTTTAGCACAAAATATATATATATATATATATATTTTTTAAATCATATTTTTAGCTTATATAACTGGTGCAGAGCATCATAGATTGGCAGAGGACCCATTTATGTACAATAAAGCACAGACCACCGGGGTACCCCTAGAGGACACATTAGCCGCAGCACCCTGGAACCCCTTTAACAGCCCCAGTCCCTTGAAGGGCAAAACTGGACAACAGAGCACCCCTGACACGTCCGTTCAATACAAGGTCCACAGCCGGAGTAAAAAGACGTGATCACCTGGGGCCTTATATAGTATCCAAAACCCGCAAGAATCCGACAGTGGGAGGATTAAATTTTGCCTCAATTTGGGATCTGAGTCACGTGAGAAAACCCGAGCCAGACTCTGTTCGTAATGTTCGGGTGGGTCTGGTGAAACCTATGGTAGATGCGGCTGCTGGAGGGAATGCGGGGATCACTGCCTGCTGCGGTGCCTCCTATATACATTCAGGGTATGTTTGTGGCTAACCCCTGACAACGGGTATTTCAGGGAAATAGCTGTAATATTGCTTTTATACTTAAATGGATTTTTTTTCATAAATGGGTCCCACGGAGAAAGAGAGAAAGATTTGAAATTACAAGTTATACAAGAGGTATGTAGTAATATAAAATGCTCCATTGCTTAACGGTGATATAACAATAAAAAAGATACATTTATTAGTTCTGTATTTTTAGGCTTAGTTAACATGGGAAAGGTTAAAACGGAATAAGAGAGATAAGGACAGTGTGGATGCAGGGGCATTGCGGCATACCCAGCATTCCATAAGAGTAACTTACCAAATATGCTGTCAAGGGGCATAAGTTCATACCAGGTGCCTGGAGGTGACGTTGATGGTGGTGCCCTCCTTTGCCTCCCTGGCGTTCATCAGTGCATCTGCAGTAGTGCAAGTGAGGGGGCAAAGCAGGTAGTAATGTAATCACAATGAAATCACATTACTTTGCAGTAATCGCCAGTACTGGCATCCAACAGGAAAAAAATTAAAACCACATTGTCCGCCACTGGAAAAAACAGAAACCATATTCTCTCCAATAGGAAAAAACAAAATCATATTGTCTACCACAGGAAAAAAAAATAAAACATAGTCTCCAATAGGAAAAAATAAAACCACACTGTCCACTACTGGAAAAAAATTAAAACCACTTTTGCCCCTACAGAAAAAAAAAAATACATCAATATTGTCCACCACAGAAAAAAAAACATAAAATCACATTGTCCACAACTGGAAAGAAACACAATACAGTATCACAGGATGCCACAGGGGAAAAAAAACACTGTCAGCTATTGGGGGAAAAAAAAATCACTCCCACTGTAAAAAATAATAAAAATACATTGTCTACCACTTTAAAGAAAAAAATAAAAACACATTGTCCACCACTGGAAAACATCAAAACACATTCACCCCCACAGGAAAAAGATCGAAACACATTGTCTGCCACTGGAAAAAATTAAAACACTGTTTGTCCCCAACAGGAAAAAAATTAATACAACATTGTCTGCCACTGAAAAAAAAACCCATTTAACCACACAGAAAAAAAATAAAAACACACTGTCCACCATATGACAAAATAAAACCACATTGTCCACCACAGGAAAAAAAATGAAAACACATTGTCTACCACAAGAGAAAAAATCAAATCACATTTGCACCCACAAGAAAAATAAATAAAAACATATTGTCCACCACAGGAAAAATTTAAAAACACATTGTCCACCACAGGAAAAAATTTAAACACAGTGTCTGCCACTGGAAAAAATAAAAACACATGCGCCACACGGGAAAAAATATAAAACACATTGCTACAGGAAAAAACTTTAAACAAATTGTCTGCCATTGGAAAAAGTTAAAACACATTGTCCACCATTGGAAAAAATTAAACCACATTCACCTCACAGGGAAAAAAAACTGCATTGTCCACCACAGGAAAAAATTAAAACACATTGACCCACTGTCACGACGTCATTACTTGCCTTTCAGATGTCTCCTGAGGCTGGCTCAGCGTTCCAAGGCCGGATCTCATCTGTGTCCACATTCTGCATATCCCTCCTGTCACGCTGAGACGCTGTCACAGCGGCGCCATGTTTGAATCCTGCATGGCGTCTCCTGTCCTCTGCAGCCGGCGCCGCCATTACTGTTATGTTTCCACATGGTTTCCAAACCAGCTTTCCTTCCAAGTTCTAACATGGGCGCAGCCATGTTGGATCCAATCACATGTCTCAGTTCCACCAATCCACTGCCTCTGGAAATCTGCATAATTGCCCAGCCAATGCCTACATTGCTGCAGGTATAAGTATCCTGTGCCTGGGCCAGGAAATCGTCAGTGCTTTGTTTGTCATACATTGTTCCAGTCTATCTCTACTGTGGTTGTTTTTCCAGGTTCCAGCTCCTGTCTCCAGCATCCACTAAAGAGACCCGCACCTGCCTACCATCCTGCGGTGCAGCCTGACTCTGCAGTCCTCCGTGGCTGATCCAGTTTCCAGCTTCCAGCTATTGCATCTGCTTCCAGCAGTATCCACTACCACCGGTAATCATCCTTCAACTCCTCTATTTCCATGCTCCCTAGCATCTTACTATATTCACTCCGTGTTTCATCACCTGGCTGGTTCCACCCAGCATTCATTCAGTGACTTTATCATCTGGCTGATCCCATTCCGCATCCACTCCGTGTCTTACCACCTGGCTGGTTCTATCCAGCAAATACAACAGCTGATTCAAGTTACCAACTTCATCTGTTCCATCTAATGGCATGTTCCTCGGATATCTTCACTACTACAGCCAGGCCTGGTAAGGTTATTCCATCTAAGGACTTTAACAGCTGTTCTTAACCTACCAGTGCCCTGTGAAACCATTTCATGGTCAGAGTGGTCCAGGAATTATATTATTTATTTTCTCTATCGTCCTAAGTGGATGCTGGGGTTCCTGAAAGGACCATGGGGAATAGCGGCTCCGCAGGAGACAGGGCACAAAAGTAAAGCTTTTACAGGTCAGGTGGTGTGTACTGGCTCCTCCCCCTATGACCCTCCTCCAGACTCCAGTTAGATTTTTGTGCCCGGCCGAGAAGGGTGCAATTCTAGGTGGCTCTCATAAAGAGCTGCTTAGAGAGTTTAGCTTAGGTTTTTTATTTTACAGTGATTCCTGCTGGCAACAGGATCACTGCAACGAGGGACAGAGGGGAGAAGAAGTGAACTCACCTGCGTGCAGGATGGATTGGCTTCTTGGCTACTGGACATGAAGCTCCAGAGGGACGATCACAGGTACAGCCTGGATGGTCACCGGAGCCACGCCGCCGGCCCCCTCACAGATGCTGAAGCAAGAAGAGGTCCAGAATCGGCGGCTGAAGACTCCTGCAGTCTTCTTAAGGTAGCGCACAGCACTGCAGCTGTGCGCCATTTTCCTCTCAGCACACTTCACACGGCAGTCACTGAGGGTGCAGGGCGCTGGGGGGGGGGCGCCCTGGGAGGCAAATGAAAACCTTTAAAAAGGCTAAAAATACCTCACATATAGCCCCAGAGGCTATATGGAGATATTTACCCCTGCCTAAATGTACTAAATAGCGGGAGACGAGCCCGCCGAAAAAGGGGCGGGGCCTATCTCCTCAGCACACGGCGCCATTTTCTGTCACAGCTCCGCTGGTCAGGAAGGCTCCCAGGTCTCTCCCCTGCACTGCACTACAGAAACAGGGTATAACAGAGAGGGGGGGCAAAATAAATGGCAATATATTAATATAAAAGCAGCTATAAGGGAGCACTTAATCATAAGGCTATCCCTGTCATATATAGCGCTTTTTGGTGTGTGCTGGCAGACTCTCCCTCTGTCTCCCCAAAGGGCTAGTGGGTCCTGTCTTCGTATAGAGCATTCCCTGTGTGTCTGCTGTGTGTCGGTACGTGTGTGTCGACATGTATGAGGACGTTATTGGTGTGGAGGCGGAGCAATTGCCAAATATGAGGATGTCACCTCCTAGGGGGTCGACACCAGAATGGATGCCTTTATTTGTGGAATTACGGGATAGCGTCAACTCGCTTAAGCAGTCGTTTGCCGACATGAGGCGGCCGGACACTCAATTAGTGCCTGTCCAGGCGCCTCAAACACCGTCAGGGGCTGTAAAACGCCCCTTGCCTCAGTCGGTCGACACAGACCCAGACACAGGCACTGATTCCGGTGGTGAAGGTGACGAATCAACCGTATTTTCCAGTAGGGCCACACGTTATATGATTTTGGCAATAAAGGAGATGTTACATTTAGCTGATACTACAGGTACCACTAAACAGGGTATTATGTGGGGTGTGAAAAAACTACCAGTAGTTTTTACCGAATCAGAAGAATTAAATGACGTGTGTGATGAAGCGTGGGGTGCCCCGATAAAAAACTGCTAATTTCAAAGAAGTTATTGGCTTTATACCCTTTCCCGCCAGAGGTTAGGGAGCGCTGGGAAACACCTCCTAGGGTGGACAAAGCGCTAACACGCTTATCAAAACAAGTGGCGTTACCCTCTCCTGAGACGGCCGCACTTAAAGATCCATCAGATAGGAGGATGGAAAATATCCAAAAAGGTATATACACACATGCAGGTGTTATACTACGACCAGCTATTGCGACTGCCTGGATGTGCAGTGCTGGGGTAGTTTGGTCAGAGTCCCTGATCGTAAATATTGATACCCTGGACAGGGACAATATTTTACTGTCGTTAGAACAAATAAAGGATGCATTTCTTTATATGCGTGATGCACAGAGAGATATCTGCACACTGGCATCACGGGTAAGTGCTATGTCCATTTCGGCCAGAAGAGCTTTATGGACACGACAGTGGACAGGCGATGCGTAGAGGAGTTATTTGGGGTCGGTCTATCGGATTTGGTGGCCACGGCTACGGCCGGGAAATCCACCTTTCTACCTCAAGTCACTCCCCAACAGAAAAAGGCACCGACCTTTCAACCGCAGCCCTTTCGTTCCTTTAAAAATAAGAGAGCAAAGGGCTATTCATATCTGCCACGAGGCAGAGGACGAGGGAAGAGACAGCAACAGGCAGCTCCTTCCCAGGAACAGAAGCCCTCCCCGGCTTCTACAAAAGCCTCAGCATGACGCTGGGGCTTCGCAAGCGGACTCGGGGGCGGTAGGCGGTCGTCTCAAGAATTACAGCGCGCAGTGGGCTCACTCGCAGGTAAATCCCTGGATCCTGCAGATAATATCTCAGGGGTACAGGTTGAAATTAGAGACAGAGCCACCTCGCCGTTTCCTGAAGTCTGCTTTACCAACGTCCCCCTCAGAAAGGGAGACGGTTTTGGAAGCCATTCACAAGCTGTATTCTCAGCAGGTGATAGTCAAGGTACCTCTTCTACAACAAGGGAAGGGGTATTATTCCACTCTTTTTGTGGTACCGAAGCCGGATGGCTCGGTAAGGCCTATTCTAAATCTGAAGTCCTTGAACCTGTACATAAAGAAGTTCAAGTTCAAGATGGAGTCACTCAGAGCAGTGATAGCGAACCTGGAAGAAGGGGACTTTATGGTATCCTTGGACATCAAGGATGCGTATCTCCACGTTCCAATTACCCCTCACACCAGGGGTACCTCAGGTTCGTTGTACAAAACTGTCACTATCAGTTTCAGACGCTGCCGTTTGGTTTGTCCACGGCACCTCGGGTCTTTACAAAGGTAATGGCCGAGATAATATTTCTTCTTCGAAGAAAAGGCGTATAAATTATCCCATACTTGGACGATCTCCTAATAAGGGCAAGGTCCAGAGAACAGCTAGAGATGGGTTTAGCACTATCTCAAGAGGTGCTAAAGCAGCACGGATGGATTCTGAATATTCCAAAATCCCAATTAATGCCGACAACTCGTCTGCTGTTCCTGGGGATGATTCTGGACACAGTTCAGAAAAAGGTTTTTCTTCCCGAAGAAAAAGCCAAGGAGTTATCTGACCTGGTCAGGAACCTCCTAAAACCAGGAAAGGTGTCTGTACATCAATGCACAAGAGTCCTGGGAAAAAATGGTAGCTTCTTACGAAGCAATCCCTTTCGGCAGATTCCATGCAAAGGGATCTGTTGGACAAATGGTCAGGGTCGCATCTTCAGATGCACCTGCGGATAACCCTGTCGCCGAGGACAAGGGTATCCCTTCTGTGGTGGTTGCAGGAGGCTCATCTATTGGAGGGCCGCAGATTCGGCATGCAGGATTGGATCCTGGTGACCACGGATGCCAGCCTGAGAGGCTGGGGAGCAGTCACACAGGGAAGAAATTTCCAGGGAGTGTGGTCGAGCCTGAAAAAGTCTCTTCACATAAGCATTCTGGAACTAAGAGCAATCTACAATGCTCTAAGCCAGGCGGAACCTCTGCTTCAAGGAAGACCGGTGTTGATCCAGTCGGACAACATCACGGCAGTCGCCCATGTAAACAGACAGGGCGGCACAAGAAGCAGGAGGGCAATGGCAGAAGCTGCCAGGATCCTTCGCTGGGCGGAGAATCACGTGATAGCACTGTCAGCAGTATTCATCCCGGGCGTGGACAACTGGGAAGCAGACTTCCTCAGCAGACACGACCTTCACCCGGGAGAGTGGGGACTTCATCCAGAAGTTTTCCACATGCTATTAAACCGTTGGGTAAAACCAATGGTGGACAGGATGGCGTCTCGCCTCAACAATACACTGGACAGGTATTGCGCCAGGTCAAGAGATCCGCAGGCAATAGCTGTGGACGCGCTGGTAACACCTTGGGTGTACCAGTCGGTATATGTGTTTCCTCCTCTGCCTCTCATACCAAAGGTATTGAGGATTATACGGCAAAGAGGAGTAAGACTAGTGGCTCCGGATTGGCCAAGAAGGACTTGGTACCCGGAACTTCAAGAGATGGTCACGGACGATCCGTGGCCTCTACTTCTGAGAAGGGACCTGCTTCAGCAGGGTCCTTGTCTTTTTCAAGACTTACCGCGGCTGCGTTTGACGGCATGGCGTTTGAATGCCAGATCCTAAAAGGAAAAGGCATTCCAGAAGAAGTCATTCCTACCTTGATAAAGGCAAGGAAGGAAGTCACCGCGAAGCATTGTCGCCGTATTTGGCGAAAATATGTTGCGTGGTGCGAGCAGCGGAGTGCTCCGATGGAGGAATTTCAACTGGGTCGTTTTCCTACATTTCCTGCAATCAGGATTGTCTAGGGGTCTCAAATTGGGATCTATTAAGGTTCAAATTTCGGCCCTATCAATATTCTTCCAAAAAGAATTGGCCTCAGTCCCTGAGGTCCAGATTTTTATCAAAGGAGTACTGCATATACAGCCTCCTGTGGTGCCTAAGGTGGCACCGTGGGATCTAAATGTAGTTTTAGATTTCCTCAAATCCAATTGGTTTGAACCACTAAAGAATGTGGATTTGAAATATCTCACATGGAAAGTGACTATGTTACTGGCCCTGGCTTCGGCCGGGAGAGTATCTGAACTGGCGGCTTTGTTTTATAAAAGCCCTTATTTAATTTTCCATTCGACATAGGGCAGAGCTGCGGACGCGTCCGCATTTTCTCCCTAAGGTGGTATCAGCGTTTCACCTGAACCAGCCTATTGTAGTGCCTGCGGCTACAGACGACTTGAAGGACTCCAAGTTGTTGGACGTTGTCAGAGCCTTAAAAATATACATTTAAAGGACGGCTGGAGTCAGAAAATCTGACTCGCTGTTTATACTGTATGCACCCAACAAGTTGGGTGCACCTGCTTCTAAGCAGTCGATTGCTCGTTGGATTTGTAACAAAATTCAACTTGTACATTCTGTGGCAGGCCTGCCACAGCCTAAATCTGTTAAGGCCCATTCCGCAAGGAAGGTGGGCTCATCTTGGGCGGCTGCCCGAGGGGTCTCGGCATTACAACTCTGCCGAGCAGCTACGTGGTCAGGGGAGAACACGTTTGTAAATTTTTACAAATTTGATACCCTGGCAAAGGAGGACCTGGAGTTCTCTCATTCGGTGCTGCAGAGTCATCCGCACTCTCCCGCCCGTTTGGGAGCTTTGGTATAATCCCCATGGTCCTTTCAGGAACCCCAGCATCCACTTAGGACGATAGAGAAAATAAGAATTTACTTACCGATAATTCTATTTCTCGGAGTCCGTAGTGGATGCTGGGCGCCCATCCCAAGTGCGGATTATCTGCAATACTTGTACATAGTTATTGTTAACTAATTCGGGTTATTGTTTAGGAAGCCATCTTTCAGAGGCTCCTCTGTTATCATACTGTTAACTGGGTTTAGATCACAAGTTGTACGGTGTGATTGGTGTGGCTGGTATGAGTCTTACCCGGGATTCAAAATCCTCCCTTATTGTGTACGCTCGTCCGGGCACAGTACCTAACTGGAGTCTGGAGGAGGGTCATAGGGGGAGGAGCCAGTACACACCACCTGACCTGTAAAAGCTTTACTTTTGTGCCCTGTCTCCTGCGGAGCCGCTATTCCCCATGGTCCTTTCAGGAACCCCAGCATCCACTACGGACTCCGAGAAATAGAATTATCGGTAAGTAAATTCTTATTATTGCCATTATTTAACCTTGAATGCTGTCTGTTTACACGGAGTCTGTGAATAAACTTTTATTTTGACTATTACCTGGTTGTCATGGTCACACCTTCGGGTTTCATTTAAACACTTACATGTCCAGGGGTCTGATTAAACCTCCCCGGTTTAAGTTCCTCTCAGCCCCTACAACTGAGGCTTTCTCCTGTCAGCCAAAACCCTCAGTTGTGACAGTAAGCACTGACCATATGAATCCAGCCGGAGACCATGATCAAGCGGTTAGGCCGATGCAAGAACTGGCAGCCCGACTTGAACATCAGGAGGCTGCACAAAGCCATATCATCTGCTGTCTCCAGGATCTCTCTACGCGGCTGGATGGGATTCAAACGACCCTCCGTGAACCTGACACGTCCGGTGCGTCCACCACAGTGACACCAGCTGTAACCCCACCCACCTTGCCCATTTCCATTACACGTCTTCATCTTCCAACGCCAGCAAAATTTGACGGATCTCCAAGGTTCTGCAGGGGATTTCTCAACCAATGCGAAATCCATTTTGAGCTTCAACCTGGCAATTTCCCCAGTGACCGTACTAAAATTGCCTATATCATCTCCCTTCTCAGCGGCTCAGCCCTTGACTGGGCATCACCTTTATGGGAGAAGTCTGATCCCCTGCTGTCCTCCTATACTGACTTTGTGGCAACATTCAGGCGCATCTTCGACGAGCCAGGCTGGGTAACCTCTGCTTCATCTGAGATTCTGCGTTTACGCCAGGGAATACGTATTGTGGGACAGTATCTAATACAGTTCCAAATCCTGGCATCCGAACTGGCATGGAACGACGAGGCCCTGTATGCTGCATTCTGGCATGGCTTATCTGAGCGCATCAAGGATGAGTTAGCTACCAGAGACTTGCCCTCTAAGTTGGATGAGCTAATTTCATTATGCACGAAGGTTGATCTACGGTTCAGCGAAAGAGCAATTGAGCGGGGAAGGTCATCCACTCCAAAATCCTCTGCTCCTCCTCCTCGTCAACTGTCTCCGTCCGAAGATGAGCCCATGCAAATTGGTCGTTCCCGTCTATCCCCTGCTGAGCGCCGAAGACGTCTTTCCGAGTTCCTCTGTCTCTACTGTGCAGCTCCGTCTCACGCAATCAATGCCTGTCCCAAACGTCCGGGACTTCAAGTCCTAGCTCACCAAAGAGAGGGCCGGCTAGGAGTAATGCTCTCCTCTCCATCTCCTCGTGATTGTAATCTCCCAGTCTCGCTTCAAATTGCTCAACGTTACAGGAACGTCATTGCCCTCCTTGATTCCGGAGCAGCTGGGAATTTCATAACCGAAGCTTATGTTAAACGGTGGTCCCTACCCACCGAGAGACTTTCCTCGTCCATCTCCTTGACTGCCGTGGATGGCAGCAAGATATTTGACGCAGTTATTTCTCTAAGGACTCTACCAGTTCGTCTGAGAGTGGGAGTTCTTTATGCAGAATTTATTTCCTTCCTAGTGATTCCAAGAGCCACACATCCAGTGGTTTTGGGCCTTCCATGGCTCCGCCTCCACAATCCATCGATTGACTGGACGACTACGCAGATACTAGCATAGGGTCCCTCCTGTGCTGAGACCTGTTTGTCCAAAGTGCTTCCTGTTTGTTCTTATTTCCCCAGGTCGTCTGATGTTCCACCTCCTCCATATCAAGACTACACGGACGTGTTCAGTAAAGCTTCTGCTGATATCCTTCCTCCTCATAGAGAATGGGACTGCCCAATTGATCTCATTCCAGGGAAGGTTCCACCTCGAGGCCGAACTTATCCGTTGTCTCTGCCTGAGACGCACTCCATGGAGGAGTACATCAAAGAGAACCTGGCGAAGGGTTTTATCCGACCTTCTTCTTCTCCAGCTGGCGCAGGCTTCTTCTTCGTTAAGAAGAAAGACGGTGGTCTGTGGCCGTGCATCGACTACAGAGGTCTGAACGACATTACCGTCAAGAACCGGTATCCTTTACCCTTGATTACAGAGCTCTTCGACAGAGTCAGCATAGCAACTATCTTTACAAAGTCGGATTTGAGGGGTGCCTACAATCTCATCCGGATCCGTGAGGGTGACGAGTGGAAGACCGCCTTTAACACCCGTGATGGACATTATGAGTACCTCGTCATGCCCTTCGGATTGAGCAATGCTCCAGCTGTCTTCCAGCATTTCGTCAATGAGATCTTCAGAGACATCTTATACCACCATGTCGTGGTATATCTAGATGATATCCTCATCTTTGCCAATAATCTAGAGGAACATCGTTTTTGGGTAAAGGAGGTTCTGTCCCGTCTCCGTGTCAATCATCTCTATTGCAAATTGGAGAAATGTGTTTTTGAAGTTAAATCCATTCCGTTTCTAGGTTACATTGTGTCCGGTTCCGGACTAGAGATGGATCCTGAGAAACTACAAGCAATCCAGAATTGGCCGATACCCTTAACCCTCAAAGGGGTCCAGAGGTTCTTAGGGTTCGCCAATTATTACAGAAAGTTTATACGAGACTTTTCCACCATTGTGGCGCCTATCACTGCATTAACCAAGAAGGGTGCTAACCCGTCCAAGTGGTCTGAAGAAGCTACGCAAGCTTTTCATCTCCTAAAGCAACGTTTCATCTCTGCACCAGTTCTGAAACAGCCCGACATCGACTCTCCTTTCATCTTAGAGGTGGATGCCTCCTCCGTTGGAGTAGGAGCGGTGTTATCCCAGAGGGCTAAAGATGGCCATCTACATCCTTGCAGTTTCTTCTCCCGGAAGTTCTCCCCAGCTGAGCGCAACTATGCCATTGGCGACCAGGAGTTGCTAGCCATCAAGCTCGCTCTAGAGGAGTGGAGATATCTGTTGGAGGGAGCTTCTCATTCAATTACTATACTTACCGACCACAAGAATCTTTTATATCTGAAAAGCGCACAATGTCTTAACCCTCGTCAGGCCAGATGGGCACTTTTCTTTTCCAGGTTTGACTTTAAACTCCAGTTCTGTCCGGGTTCTCAGAATCGCAAGGCCGATGCCCTTTCCCACTCATGGGAGCAAGAAAATGAGTCGGAGTCTGCGGACAAGCATCCTATTATTAATCCGTTGGCATTCTCCACGGTAGGGATGGACTCTACGCCTCCACCAGGGAAAAGTTTTGTGAAGCCGGTATTAAGGAAGAAGCTCATGCATTGGGCCCATGCTTCCCGTTTTGCCGGACATACAGGCATTCAGAAAACCCTTGAATTTATTTCTAGGTCCTACTGGTGGCCAACTCTGAAGAAGGACGTCATGGAGTTTATTGCTTCTTGCCCGAAGTGTGCCCAACACAAAGTCTCCCGCCAGTCGCCTGCAGGGCAACTGGTTCCATTATCTGTTCCCCGTCGACCGTGGACCCATTTGTCCATGGACTTTGTTACAGACCTGCCTATGTGCAACAAGTTTAATACCATCTGGGTGGTAGTTGACCGGTTCACCAAGATGGCACATTTCATACCCCTCACCGGTCTTCCGTCAGCTTCCAAGTTGGCTCAAGTGTTTATCCAAAGATCTTCCGACTTCACGGTCTTCCTGAAGAGATCATCTCCGATCGTGGAGTACAATTCGTAGCCAAATTTTGGCGAAGTTTGTGTCAAGCCCTCCAAGTCAAGTTAAAGTTTTCTACAGCTTACCATCCTCAGACCAATGGTCAGACCGAGAGGGTGAATCAGGACTTGGAGGCCTTCCTCCGCATTTATGTGTCTTCCTCCCAAGATGACTGGGTTCAACTCCTTCCTTGGGCCGAGTTTAGCCACAATAATCAATACCATTCCTCATCTTCTTCAACACCATTCTTCATCAACTATGGATTCCACCCTAAAGTTCCAGAATTCCAACCGCTTCCAGCAACTTCTGTTCCAGCAGTGGATGTCACCTTGCGTCAGTTTTCAAATAACTGGTAGAATGTCCGCGCGGCCCTGCTTAAAGCCTCCTTCAGGTACAAGAAGTTTGCCGATAGGAAGCGTAGAGCGGTTCCTGCTCTCAAGGTGGGTGATCGTGTATGGTTGTCCACGAAAAATTTGAGGTTGAGAGTTCCCAGCATGAAATTTGCACCTCGTTTCATCGGTCCTTTTAAAATTGAACAAGTCATCAATCCCGTTGCTTACAGACTCCAGTTACCTCCCTTCTTGAAAATACCCAGGACATTCCATGTTTCCCTGTTGAAACTGCTGATCCTGAATCGGTTTCATTCTGCACTTCCTCCATCTCCTAAAGTTCAGACTCAACGGGGAGTCGAGTATGAGGTGGCCAAGATTCTGGACTCACGTTTCCGTTACGGTCCGTTGCAGTATCTTATTGACTGGAAGGGCTATGGTCCTGAAGAACGCTCTTGGACCAATGCCTCAGATGTCCATGCTCCTGTCTTGGTCCGGAATTTCCACTCGAAGTTTCCTCTAAAGCCTAAGAAGTGTCCTGGGGCCACTCCTAAAGGGGGGGGTGCTGTCACGATCCGGGTATCTGGACGCCATTACTTGCCTTTCAGATGTCTCCTGAGGCTGGCTCAGCGTTCCAAGGCCGGATCTCATCTGTGTCGACATTCTGCATATCCCTCCTGTCACGCTGAGACGCTGTCACAGCGACGCCATGTTTGAATCCTGCATGGCGTCTCCAGTCCTCTGCGGCCGGCGCCGCCATTACTGTTATGTTTCCACATGGTTTCCAAACCAGCTTTCCCTCCAAGTTCTAACATGGGCGCAGCCATGTTGGATCCAATCACATGTCTCAGTTCCACCAATCCACTGCCTCTGGAAATCTGCATAATTGTCCAGCCAATGCCTGCATTGCTGCAGGTATAAGTATCCTGTGCCTGGGCCAGGAAATGGTCAGTGCTTTGTTTGTCATACCTTGTTCCAGTCTCTCTCTCCTGTGGTTGTTTTTCCAGGTTCCAGCTCCTGTCTCCAGCATCCACTAAAGAGACCCGCACCTGCCTACCATCCTGCGGTGCAGCCTGACTCTGCAGTCCTCCGTGGCTGATCCAGTTTCCAGCTTCCAGCTATTGCATCTGCTTCCAGCAGTATCCACTACCACCGGTAATCATCCTTCAACTCCTCTATTTCCACGCTCCCTAGCATCTTACTATATTCACTCCGTGTTTCATCACCTGGCTGGTTCCACCCAGCATTCATTCAGTGACTTTATCATCTGGCTGATCCCATTCCGCATCCACTCCGTGTCTTACCACCTGGCTGGTTCTATCCAGCAAATACAACAGCTGATTCAAGTTACCAACTTCATCTGTTCCATCTACTGGCATGTTCCTCGGATATCTTCACTACTACAGCCAGGCCTGGTAAGGTTATTCCATCTAAGGACTTTAACAGCTGTTCTTAACCTACCAGTGCCCTGTGAAACCATTTCATGGTCAGAGTGCTCCAGGAATTATATTATTTATTATTGCCATTATTTAACCTTGAATGCTGTCTGTTTACACGGAGTCTGTGAATAAACTTTTATTTTGACTTTTACCTGTTTGTCATGGTCACACCTTCAGGTTTCATTTAAACACTTACATGTCCAGGGGTCTGATTAAACCTCCCCGGTTTAAGTTCCTCTCAGCCCCTACAACTGAGGCTTTCTCCTGTCAGCCAAAACCCTCAGTTGTGACACCCACACAGGAAAAATGAAAGAAACATTGTCCACTACAGGAAAAAAATGAAAGCACATCGTCTGCCACTGGAAAAAATAAAACCACATTCGCCTCACAGGAAAAATAATAAAACTACATTATCTGCAACTGTAAAATATTAAAACCACATATCCCCCCACAGGAAAAAATATATAAATAAAACCACATTGTCCACCACCGGAAAAAATGAGAGCTCCAAAGCTCTAATATAACTGCCATAAAGCATGCTGAGGTAGAGAGGATAGGAGGATATGTAGCTCTGCCCTCCCACAGCATGCATTTAGGGGAAGGATAGATTTCTGCAAAGTTTCCAGTTTTTGATGTTGGTCACTCAGTTCTAGGATTCAATGCTCCCGATGACTGCCTTGTGGGTATCCCATAATAAAATGCTGTAACTAAGGATGTGGGTTGTGGTGTAACTAATCTCTGGACCTCCTGTAACGGTGGTAGAGCCGCCACCACCTGCATAACATATTTCATTTTATGACTGATACATTTCTTGTAATTCCAGGTATTCCTTGTTTCCTTGTCCTTCGCCTATATCACCAAAGCCCTGGCCCTCGCCTACTCTCGGAGTATGATCACTCAGATTGAAAGAAGGTTCAACATTCCCTCCTCTCTTGTTGGTGTGATTGACAGCAGCTTTGATATCGGTAAGGTATATACTGGGATTATTACTGATTTACAGCAGTGCTTGTGGTCCAGGGACCCCCAAATGATAACAGTGCTCAGGCAGGGCCGTCTTTTCGTATGGGCTCAATGGGCTATTGCCCAAGGGCCCCAGGAGTAAACGGGCCCTAGGCTGATAGCTGAGGGTCCCCTCTTTCCAGGGGTACCAGATTTTGAAAATCGGCCCAGGGGAACCATAGATATCCGACTTCAAAGCAATGGTCCCCATCCAAGCCTGTTAATTGCTCTTCCCAGCCAGATATCTCGGGTTCTGTCTGAGGGTATACTGCAAAAGCCGGGACTCTCCCCTTTTGGTGGACACTGGCAGCTTGTTTCTACTATGCCCAGAACCAGAGATATCAGCCTTCCAGCAGCTGGCCCCTGCTCCAGATCCACATGCCTGGGATGCAGTTTTATATATTTGTTGGTGGATTGCTCTGGCTACTGAACTCTAATCAACAAGTCCCCAGTACCTCCTGAAAGGTGTCCCCAGTACCTCCTGAAAGGTGTCCCCAGTACCTCCTGAAAGGTGTCCCCAGTACCTCCTGAAAGGTGAGACTCTCTAGTTTTCTTTATACCATTAAAGCTAAGAAATCTATTTCCAGGAACTGGAGATATCTGCAGTAAAGCAAGCTGCCCTCTCACCAGAAAATTATGAATATTAAGCCCACTCCACTATCGACCCCTCCCCTGTGTATTAAACACCTCCTACCACCCTGAAAGTCATGTGCCAGGGCCCCTTCATTCAGCCCAATGTCCCCTTCTACAGTTTAGTGTTCTCCCTCCCGCCCCATCTGTGCAGTAAAGGAGTAATTAGCAGAAATTATTTCTCCAGGTCCTACATGCTGAGCGAAAGATAGAACACCCCCTACCGCCCGCGGGACATCAAAGCTGCCGCTGATAGCACCCCCACCCCTACCGCTTATGGGTGGGTAGGAGTCCCAGTGCATTTCTGTGCCCAGGGGCCTACACTGCTGTTAAGACCGCTCTATACTCAGGGTGCCCCAGATAGACTTTCTAGCAAACCTTTTACTTTGGACTCCAGAAAGGGCTGTCTGCTCCCCCTTGAGTGCACCTGCAGGGTGATAGAGAGGAGACCCCTGAAGTACACCTGTCTCCTTCACCAACATGCATTATCACCTTGCTGGCTTATGGAATGTGATTTGCTGGAAACCAATTTGACTGCAGTAATTACAGTATCATATACAGCTCACCTACCTACAAACACCTAATGAGGCAGAATCCAGACAAAATAAACCACTCCCCTTATCCTCCTAAACTCCACCCCTGGACCATATAAACACGCCCACTGTGCACCCAATCCTGAACACCTTTTGTGAACGTTTCCATATTAGTGCAAGACCCTATGTCCTGGATTAGGACCTGGAGGAGGATGTGGCTCATCGCATTGAGTTGTAATCAATTAGGTTGTAAACAACACAGTCTGGTTCAAGTATTATGGCTATATAACATGCTACTTCAGAAATGCCGTTTATTATGGGGCAGTTATGATTATATTCTGCACAGGATGAGAGACACAGAGATTGGCTTTAGTGATATGTAGGGATCAGGGGCGTACCTAGAACTTTGTGGACCTCATAGCAACATTTTGAAGGGGTCCCTGTCCCAATGCTTCTATGTACCCAAACAAATAGTATATAACACATGTAACTTTGAAAGGCACGGTGTGCCCCCTCAGCTCTGGGCCCCATAGCAACTGCACTCCCTGCACCTATGGTAGCTACACTCTGTATATAACACATGTAACTGTGACAGGGAAGGTGGCCCCTCTCCGCTCTGGGCCCCATAGCAGCTGCACTCCCTGCATCTATGGTAGCTACACCCTTGGTAGGGATGTTCTACACGAGCAGTAGGGAACAAAGATCCTTCAAGGCAACTTTATAAAAAATCCTCACTGGTTACCTTTATAGCACACTATTCCTTTCATTCCTTTGTTTTAGGAAACTTATTGGTGATCACCTTTGTCAGCTACTTTGGTGCAAAGCTACATCGTCCCCGAATGATAAGTATCGGTTGTGTGGTCATGTTCCTGGGGAGCTGCATAACAGCGTTACCCCATTTCATCATGAATCGGTAAGATAAGCAATAATACACGTTATTAGATAATACAGAAAGTCATGATTTTCATTTACACCTATATAAAATGGGATTAGATACTTAGATAGTTGAATGGATAAGATGTTAGCTGCAGTATAGGTCACAGACAGTTGTAGTAAATGGAGTGCATTCAAATGAGGGAAATGTTACCAGTGGAGTGCCAAGGGATCTGTACTTGGACCAGTGCTTTTTAATATATTTGTTGGTGACATTGCAAACAGTATTAAATGGAAAGAATGCCTTTTTGCAGATGACACAAAGATATTTAAGAGGGTAGACACACCAGGAGGATCTAGGTAGACTAGAGGAATGGTCAAGAGAGTGGCAATTACAGTTTAATAGCAAAAAATTCTAAATCATGCACTTGGGTCTCAAAAACCCAAAGGCTAAATATAGTATTGATTGCACTATACTGGAAATTACTGAGGAGGAAAGGGATCTAGGAGTCTGTATTTCAGATGACATAAAGGTAGGTAAGCAATGTAATACAGCAATGAGGAAGGCTAGTCAGATGCTTGGTGCATTGGGAGAGGAATTAGCAGCAGAAAGAAAGAAGTAATAATGCCGCTGTATAAGTCATTGGTACAGCCTCATCTAGAATACTGTGTTCAGTTTTGGAGGCCATATCTCCGGGACAATATTAGTACATTAGAGACTGTACAAAGAAGGGCAACTAAAATGGTGCATGGCCGACATCACAAAACTTACCCAGAAAGACTAAAAAATCTCACTATGTATAGTGTGGAGCAGAGAAGGGACAGGGGGGACATGCCCTATACTAGACATTCTGGTAGTAGGAAGCATGCCCTATACTAGACATTCCAGTAGTAGGCAGAATGTGCTATACTAGTCATTCCAGCATTAGGCAGCATGCCTTATACTAGTCATTCAGATAGTAGGTAGCATGTCCTAAACTAGGCATTCCGGCAATAGGCAGCATGACCAATACTGGACATTCCGGTAGTAGGCAGCATACCCTATACGAGTCATTCTGATAGTAGGCAGCATGCCCTATACTAGGGATTCCGGTAATAAGTAGCATGCCCTATACTAGGCATTCCGGTAGTAGGCAGCATGCCCTATACTAGGCATTCCGGTAGTAGGCAGCATGCCCTATACTAGGGATTCCGGTAATAAGTAGCATGCCCTATACTAGACATTCCGGTAGTAGGCAGCATACCCTATACTAGTCATTCTGGTAGTAGGCAGCATGCCCTATACTAGTCATTCTGGTAGTAGGCAGCATGCCCTATACTATGAATTCCAGTAGTAGGCAGCATGCCCTACACTAGGTATTTCCGATAGTAGGCAGAATGCCCTATACTAGTCATTCCGGTAGTAGGTATCATGCCATATACTAGACATTCCGGTAGTAGGCAGCATGCCCTACACTAGGTATTCCGGTAGTAGGCAGCATGCCCTATACTAGTCATTCTGGTAGTAGGCAACATGCCCTATACTAGGCATTTCAGTAGTAGGCAGCATGCCCTACACTAGGTATTCCGGTAGTAGGCAGCATGCCCTATACTAGTCATTCCGGTAGTAGACAGCATACCCTATACTAGACATTCCGGTAGTAGATAGCATGCACTATACTAGACATTCCGGTAGTAGATAGCATGCACTATACTAGGCATTCTGGTAGTAGGCAGCATGCCCTATACTAGGCATTCCGGTAGTAGGTAGCATGCCCTATACTAGTCATTCTCGTATTAGGCAGCATGCCCTATACTAGGCACTCCGTAGTAGACAGCATGTCCTAGACTAGTCATTCCGGTAGTAGGCAGCATGCCCTATACTAGGCATTCCAGTAGTAGGCAGCATGCCCTAGACTAGTCATTCTGGTAGTAGGTAGCATGCCCTATACTAGACATTCCAGTAGTAGGCAGCATGCCCTAGACTAGTCATTCTGGTAGTAGGTAGCATGCCCTATACTAGGCATTCCAGTAGTAGGCAGCATGCCCTAGACTAGTCATTCTGGTAGTAGGTAGCATGCCCTATACTAGGCATTCCGGTAGTAGGTAGCATGCCCTATACTAGACATTCCAGTAGTAGGCAGCATGCCCTAGACTAGTCATTCTGGTAGTAGGTAGCATGCCCTATACTAGGCATTCCGGTAGTAGGTAGCATGCCCTATACTAGACATTCCAGTAGTAGGCAGCATGCCCTATACTAGACATTCCGGTAGTAGGTAGCATGCCCTATACTAGACATTCTGGTAGTAGGCAGCATGCCCTATACTAGGCTTTCCGGTAGTAGGTAGCATGCCCTATACTAGGCATTCCAGTAGTAGGCAGCATGCCCTAGACTAGTCATTCTGGTAGTAGGTAGCATGCCCTATACTAGGCATTCCAGTAGTAGGCAGCATGCCCTAGACTAGTCATTCTGGTAGTAGGTAGCATGCCCTATACTAGGCTTTCCGGTAGTAGGTAGCATGCCCTATACTAGACATTCCAGTAGTAGGCAGCATGCCCTAGACTAATCATTCTGGTAGTAGGTAGCATGCCCTAGACTAGTCATTCTGGTAGTAGGCAGCATGCCCTAGACTAGTCATTCTGGTAGTAGGTAGCATGCCCTATACTAGACATTCTGGTAGTAGGTAGCATGCCCTATACTAGACATTCCAGTAGTAGGTAGCATGCCCTATACTAGACATTCCAGTAGTAGGCAGCATGCCCTAGACTAGTCATTCTGGTAGTAGGTAGCATGCCCTATACTAGACATTCTGGTAGTAGGTAGCATGCCCTATACTAGGCATTCTGGTAGTAGGCAGCATGCCCTATACTAGGCATTCCAGTAGTAGGCAGCATGCCCTATACTAGGCATTCCGGTAGTAGGTAGCATGCCCTATACTAGACATTCCAGTAGTAGGCAGCATGCCCTATACTAGACATTCCGGTAGTAGGCAGCATGCCCTAGACTAGTCATTCTGGTAGTAGGTAGCATGCCCTATACTAGGCATTCCGGTAGTAGGTAGCATGCCCTATACTAGACATTCCAGTAGTAGGTAGCATGCCCTATACTAGACATTCCGGTAGCAGGTAGCATGCCCTATACTAGACATTCCGGTAGCAGGTAGCATGCCCTATACTAGGCATTCCGGTAGTAGGTAGCATGCCCTATACTAGGCATTCAAATAGTAGTTGCAAAGGGGTTGTTGGCCTGGAGAGATCCATCTCCTGCAGTAACTGGACCTGGTACATGGATGTGTTGGTGTGACGGTGGGATGTGATTGAATAGGCGCAGCATCCATCCATGTACTTCCACCTCTCTCTCCTATTACCGAGGAACTAAAGAACACTCAATCTGTTGAATACTGCGGGTGACAAAACCAGTTAATTGGGAGGTAAAACAATGAGTATACATACAGTAGTGGATCTTGCTATGGGCACACGGGATTTTTGCCTGGGGAACCGCCTTCCAGAGGGCGCCGCCGCCGTGGCAAGATCGGCTACTGGTGGTGTCCCCCCCTTCCCCCCCCCCCCCCCACGGTGCCGGTACTGCTGTGTGGTGCACGATGAAGTCATCGCGCACCGCACTGCATTGTGGGAGCGGCACTTAGACACTAGGGGTCATGATTGACCTCTAGTGTCTATGCGGTTCTATGGGAGAGACATCATGACGTCTCTCCCATAGATCAGAGGAGCGGCGCCAGCGGCCAGAGACGGAGGGCAGCAGCAGTCGGGCATCAGGAGCGGGGATGGTAAGTATTAATTTTTTTTATTTCTTTTTCTAAAAGCGGCACAAACGGGGGCAATACTACTGGGGCCACAAACGGGGGCAATACTACTGGGGCCACAAACGGGGGCAATACTACTGGGGCCACAAACAGGGGCAATACTACTGGGGCCACAAACAGGGGCAATACTACTGGGGCCACAAACGGGGGCAATACTACTGGGGGCACAAACGGGGGCAATACTACTGGGGGCACAAACGGGAGCAATACTACTGGAGGTACATTGATCACACCCCTTCATAAAGTCACGCCCCTATTTTCACTCGAGGCGCCACAAGGGCTAGATCCGGCCCTTTATACATAACAAGAAATGTATTATCATTATCTAATTGTCATTGAGCAATGCCTATTGGGATATCTCTGGCTGCACCATAACGTGATGTTGTTGTCCTGAATACACAGCTACCAGTATGAGAGAGCAACGGCCAACACATTGCAGAACGTGACCTCCCACGCCTCCCACGCTCACCTGTGTGTGGCAGGTCAGAGCCACGCCCGGGACCCCGAGTTTTCAGAAGGTGCCTTTTATAATTTTGTATTTTGTATTGGCTCAGTCATTCTCTCAGGGGGGATTGTGCCGCCAGACGTCACCGCCATGTGGGGCTGCACACGTTATTTCAGTAGACAATCTTGGCTCCTTTTCCAGGCACCTCTGTGGGGTGTGAGTAGTCAGATACTGGTCGTGAATTTCCTTTGCCCAATCGTTCCTGTGCTCTTTCTGGCGAGCGGCAGAATCCCCCCCCCCCCCCCCCTCAGTGTAATTGTTGTTTGACTAGCACTTACCCACTGAGCCACCTCTCTCCCTGCACAGAGTGCACAGCGGGATCCTCAGAGTCCTTGATGTGGATATTTGTACTTGCTGGGAATATTCTACAAGGAATTGGAGAGACGCCTATTGAGCCGCTGGGACTGTCGTACATTGATGACTTCGCAAAAGTGGAAAATTCTCCATTTTACATTGGTAACTAATAACTATAACGACTGAACGAGCATTTACCCGGAAGACATTGCGAATACAGCGCAGCGTATGGTGTGATTAGTGAGTGATGTCTCAGTGGGAGGAGTCTGTGGTCTGAGGGACAAGCACTGACCCAACCTCTGAATAAATAAAGTAATTATTAATAACGGGTCCTGTATAACACTGCTGTGAATGATAAATTACACTTAGGAGAGATCTCCATCTTAGTTGTCGGATGATGACATCTTATGTCTTATGCTGCGTTAGATTCCTCTGCGGATACTGCTGAGCCCCCTCTCACAGGGCGAGTGCTTGGCAACCAGACTATTGCTGAGGCGTTAGAGTGGGACGCTGCGCTAATCCCTCCGGTACCCAGGGAAGCCCAGGAGGCGCCACTAGCAGCATCTCTGCCTCTGACAAACAGAAAAAGACCAAGAGGCCTATTCACTAAGCCCCGTTACATGTGCGGAAACACTTTCTGCATGTATTAAGTTTCAGACCCATTCATCATTAGAGGCCCAATCATTTTAGGAGTGTGTGTGGGATAACTGACCCCTCTTCAGATGACCTTAGTTCCCTTCCCCCTCTCTGTCCTACTGGAAGAAGCTCCGCAGTGCATCCAGCGGCCTTCCCTCTGCGGATGCGCAAACTCACACATGCGCACAATGCTCGGCAGTAATTAGCGGTGACAGTGTTTGGGCTTCCCGCAACTGGAACAATACTGAATTGCTCTGGTATTCTAGTGTCCTCCACTGAAACTCACAGCGGGGTGAATATTTACTTATCCGGGACCAAGCTGCCCTCAGTAGTGAATAGGGTCCCATGACTCTATAAGAGCGCTCCCAACCCTTCTCTCCCAGGCGGATAGTAACATTTATAAATACATTATGATGTCATAGATCAGCTCTGTAACGTAATATGAGCCCTGTATTGCGGCATAGAAGGCAGAATGTGCCCCGGTGATGTTATTGTGTAGCAGAAGATATATCCTTGTGTCTTAGTAATTCTCTTCTTTCCTTTAGGAATAGTACAAACGCTGTCCATAGGGGGCCCTCTCCTGGGATCGTTCATGGCCGCATACTTCGCACGGCTCTATGTTGACATTGGCTTCATAAATCTGGGTAATACACAACAATACTTCTATAGTTTCTGTATTGTCACCGCGGTGGATGTATGTGGCCTGTACTCTGGGTCTACATACACTTGACCGATGTGCGTAGGACCTTCTGAGATTATTATTATTCTCTTCTATATATATGGTGCCACAAGGCGTCTGCAGCGCCTTACAGAGTACAACACAAACAGTATGAGCAAAACAAGAAAGAATGGCCCTCATTCCGAGTTGTTCGCTCTGAGTTTTTCATCGCATCGCAGTGAGAATTCTCTTAGTGCGCATGCGCAATGGTCGCACTGCGACTGCGCCAAGTAACTTTACTATGAAGAAAGTAAGTTTACTCACGGCTTTTTCATCGCTCCGACGATCGCATTGTGATTGACAGGAAATGGGTGTTACTGGGCGGATGCACGGCGTTTTAGGGGCGTGTGGCTAGAAACGCTACCGTTTCCGGAAAAAACGCAGGAGTGGCCGGGGAAACGGTGGGAGTGCCTGGGCGAACGCTGGGTGTGTTTATGACGTCAGCCAGGACCGAAAAGCACTGAACTGATCGCACAGGCAGAGTAAGTCTGAAGCTACTCTAAAACTGCTAACTCGTTTGTGATTGCAATATTGCGCATACATCGGTCGCAATTTTAAGATGCTAAGATACACTCCCAGTAGGCGGCGGCTTAGCGTGTGTAACTCTGCTACATTCGCCTTGCAAGCGAACAACTCGGAATGAGGGCCAAAGTGACTTACAGTACAGAATGTTACACAACATGGGTGGTGTGTGTGTGTGTGTGTGTGTGTGTGTGTGTGTGTGTGTGTGTGTGTGTGTGTGTGTGTGTGTATATATATATATATATATATATATATATACACTGCTCAAAAAAATAAATGGAACACTTAAACAACACAATGTATCTCCAAGTCAATCACACTTCTGTGAAATCAAACTGTCCACTTAGGAAGCAACACTGACTGACAATCAATTTCACATGCTGTTGTGCAAATGGAATAGACAACAGGTGGAAATTATAGGCAATTTGTCACGAACCTCGGGCAGCGGCGACCGCGCTTGTCCCTGCGGGTGGCCTGGTCTGCCCGGCGCCTCTCTTCCCCTGTCAGTCTCCGGCTTCAGCGGCGGGTCGGCGCTGCTCTCCGGCGGCTTCCCGGAAGCAAGGGCGCCGCCATCACAAGCAAGGGCAAGGAGGCGGAGCAGGTCTGACGTCACCTGCCTGCTCCGCCAATCAGGCTAGGGCGGGGAATTTAAAATCAGATACCAGGCAGAGATCCGATGCCTGAGTATCTTCGTTTCTCCTGTGGAAGCTATGATCCAGAGCTCCCTCGTCCCTGCAAGCATCCTGTGCTTCCAAGCATCCTGTCCCTGCAAGCATCCTGTGCTTCCAAGCATCCTGTCCCTGCAAGCATCCTGTGCTTCCAAGCATCCTGTCCCTGCAAGCATCCTGTGCTTCCAAGCATCCTGTGCCTACAAGCAACCTGTGCTTCCAAGCATCCTGTGCCTACAAGCACCTCCGTGCCTCCAGTT
Source organism: Pseudophryne corroboree (assembly GCF_028390025.1). Classification (NCBI taxonomy): domain Eukaryota; kingdom Metazoa; phylum Chordata; class Amphibia; order Anura; family Myobatrachidae; genus Pseudophryne; species Pseudophryne corroboree. Next base: position 837,193,878 of record NC_086449.1, on the reverse strand, counting down.
ACCTCCGTGTCTCCAAGCACCTCGTGCCTCCAAGCACCTCGTGCCTCCAAGCACCTCCGCGCCTCAAGCACCTCCGTGCCTCCAGTTACCTCCGTGCCTCCAGTTACCTCCGTGCCTCCAGTTACCTCCGTGCCTCCAAGCACCTCCGTGCCTCCAAGCACCTCGTGCCTCCAAGCACCCCGTGCCTCCAAGCACCTCCGCGCCTCAAAGCACCTCCGTGCCTCCAGTTACCTCCGTGTCTCCAAGCACCTCGTGCCTCCAAGCACCTCGTCCCTCCAAACACCTCGGTGTCTCCAAACACCTCCGTGCCTCCAAGCACCTCCGTGCCTCCAAACACCTCCGTGCCTCCAAGGGTCTCCCAGCACTCCCTGTACTCCCAGTACCTCAGTGCCTTCAATACCACAGTGTCTCCAATATCTCAGTACCCCAGCCTTCATTATTTCTACAAGTCTTGTCTTACAGGAGACCTACAAGAATTCCTCTGGGCCTCCCGCCTGCCGTCTTAGTTCTGCATGAGGAAGACCTACATCCGGCCATCTCTACTACGACCCAGTGGCGGTTCCTCTTCCCGGTCATCGGAAGAAGCCCCGAGTCCACAACACTCCCAAACCAGGTCAGTGATAGTATACTCAGGCCTCATGGACTCGGGGGATCGGAACACGGACTCTAGTGCCATCCAGAACCTGGCTTCTCGAGTGCAAAGTCAGGAAGCAGCACAAGGTCAGGTGATGCAGTACCTCCAGCAGTTGTCCGGGCGTCTGGATCAGATTCAGGCGTCTCTGGCCTCAGTAATTCCGGCTCCTGTTCCAGCAGTCGCACCAGTTGCCGTTGCCAGCAATGTTCAACCATCGGCCGGTGTCACTCCACGCCTTCAGTTGCCTACTCCGTCCCGCTATAATGGGAATCCCAAAAATTGTCGTGGTTTCTTGAACCAGTGCGAGGTACATTTCGAGCTACTTGCACACAACTTTCCTACAGACCGGTCCAAGGTAGCATATATTATTTCTCTGTTGGAAGGTTCTGCTTTGGATTGGGTGTCTCCATTATGGGAACGATCTGATCCCATGGTTTCCAACTACACCAACTTCATCTCGTCCTTTCGAAGGATTTTCGACGAGCCCGGCAGAATGACCACTGCTTCTTCCGATTTGCTCCGTGTTCGGCAGGGCGCCCGTTCCGTGGGCCAGTACGTGGTTCATTTCCAGACCATTGCTTCCGAACTACGCTGGAATAATGATGCCCTGAGAGCTGCCTTCTGGAACGGTCTTTCCGACCGGCTGAAAGACGAGCTGGTTACTAGAGATCTGCCGGATCCATTAGAAGATTTGATTTCCCTTTGCGTCAAGGTGGATCTTCGGATGCAGGAGCGTGGAAGAGAACGTAACCGTTCGGATCGTTCCAGGTTCCGGAATCCTACTCCTAGGCCGGTGGCCTCACCTAGCTCAGATGAGCCCATGCAAATTAACCGCTCCCGACTGTCTCCGGAAGAACGACAGCGTCGTCGTGAGGGTAAACTCTGCCTTTACTGTGGAGCCGCAGATCATTTTCTTAAATCTTGTAAAGTCCGTCCGGGAAACGGGCAGACCTAGCTTGTTCCGGAGGAGTCAAGCTGGGAGTTACGACAAAAGCTTCTCCAACTTCGGACTGCTTGCTTCCAGTAACTCTAGTCTCCAATTCAGTCTCCAGGTCTTGTGAAGCCCTATTGGATTCCGGAGCTGCAGGGAACTTCGTTTCTTCCTTCTGTGCCCAAAGTTTGGGTTTAAAGTTACGGCCTATCGAGCGGCCAATTTCACTGACGGCTATCAACGGGACTAGAATTTCCAAAGGTCTCATAATGTGGCGCACGGGGCCAGTTAAGCTGCGGGTCGGGGCTCTACATCAGGAAGATTTGGAACTCTTGGTAATCCCAGAAATGCCCCATGATCTGGTTCTTGGAATGCCTTGGCTGAAAAGTCATAACCCCCACATCGATTGGAAGTCGTCACAAATTCTGTCCTGGAGTTCCTTTTGTCACACTAATTGTCTTACTCCTGTTTGTCCGCTCCGTGTTACCTCCAAAACGGATGAAGAGCACATTCCGGAGGCATATCAAGGGTACAAGGACGTATTTTCGGAACAAGCTGCTGACCTGTTACCACCTCACAGGCCTTGGGACTGCCCTATTGACCTTGTCCCAGGGAAGACGCCACCTCGTGGTCGCACATATCCTCTGTCTCTTCCCGAGACTCAAGCCATGTCGGAGTATATTAAGTCCAATATGCTCAAGGGATTCATTCGCCCCTCTTCCTCCCCTGCTGGTGCAGGCTTCTTTTTCGTGAAGAAAAAGGACGGGGGGTTGAGACCATGCATCGACTACCGCGGCCTAAACGACATTACTATTAAGAATAAATACCCCTTGCCACTAATCACAGAGTTATTTGATAGGGTTCGTGGTGCCCGCATTTTTTCAAAACTCGACTTGAGAGGAGCTTATAATCTTATACGCATCCGAGAGGGGGATGAATGGAAGACTGCCTTTAATACCCGAGATGGGCATTACGAATACTTGGTGATGCCGTTTGGTCTTAGTAATGCTCCCGCGGTTTTCCAGGGATTCGTCAACGAAATCTTTCGTGATATGCTGTATCAGAGCGTTGTGGTATATCTGGACGACATACTGATTTTTTCCAAGAATCTTGTCGAACACAGGACTCAAGTCAAAGAGGTGCTACACCGTTTACAAGAGAATCATCTCTACGCCAAGCTTTCCAAATGTACCTTTGAAGTAACATCTATTCCGTTCCTCGGTTATGTCATCTCGGGGACGGAGCTTCGCATGGATCCGGAAAAGTTGTCGGCCATTCGTGATTGGACTCAGCCTCTTTCCCTGAAAGCAATACAAAGGTTCCTGGGCTTTGCGAACTACTACAGGAAATTCATTAAAGGTTTCTCCACCATTGTTGCACCCATTACTGCCCTGACGAGAAAGGGTTCTAATCCTAGTTTGTGGCCTCCGGAAGCCATTGTAGCTTTTTCTCGCTTAAAGTTAGCTTTCACGACGGCTCCAGTTCTCCAACAACCAAATTTCGAGGAACCCTTCTTCTTAGAAGTTGATGCATCTTCAGTCGGGGTGGGGGCTGTCCTCTCCCAGCATTCCTCTGATAAGAAATTACATCCGTGTGGCTTCCACTCTCGTAAATTCTCTCCAGCCGAACGAAATTACTCTATTGGAGACCAGGAACTCTTGGCAATCAAATCTGCCTTGGAAGAATGGAGATATCTTCTAGAAGGGGCTAAACATGTGTTTACCATCTACACGGATCACAAGAATTTACTGTACATCAAATCCGCACAATGTTTGAATCCTCGCCAGGCGAGATGGGCACTTTTCTTTTCCCGATTCTCGTTCATTATCAAGTACCGTGCCGGGACTCTCAATATTAAAGCAGATGCGCTTTCCCGTTCACAGGTTCCCACAGACGAGGATGAACCTCCGGAGCGGGGTTTAATTCTGAATCCAGTTTCTGTCTCTGCTGCTTTAACTACTCCAGCTCCTCCTCCTGGAAGAATGTCCGTACCAGCTAGATTCCGCCCAGGAATACTACGGTGGGTCCATAACTCCAAGTTTTCCGGTCATCCCGGCGCTCAGAAGATGTACAAGTTTCTGCAAAGGTCTTACTGGTGGAACACCATGAGGAAGGATGTACAAGATTGCGTTAATTCATGTCCCCAATGTACACAACATAAATCTCCTCGTCTGCCTCCTGCAGGGTTACTTCGTCCTCTGCCTATCCCTGTGAGACCCTGGACTCACATTTCCATGGACTTCATCACTGACTTGCCCTGTTCCAAGGGTTGCAACACCGTTTGGGTTATCGTTGACCGTTTTTCGAAGATGGCACACTTTGTGCCCTTGACTGGTCTTCCGACAGCACCGAAACTGGCTCTATTGTTTATCCGAGAACATTTTCGTTTGCATGGGTTGCCACAAGAGATTGTTTCTGACCGTGGAGTACAGTTCACCGCCAGGTTTTGGAAAGCCCTTTGTTCAACTCTACACATTAAACTTAAGTTTTCGTCGGCTTATCATCCCCAAACAAATGGACAAACGGAACGAGTCAATCAAGATCTAGAGACTTTTCTTCGGTTGTATCTCTCTCCTTCACAGGACAACTGGGTGGAGTTGTTGCCTTGGGCGGAGTTTGCCCATAACCATTTGTTTCATTCTTCCACTGGGGAATCACCATTTTTCGTCAACTACGGGTTCCATCCCCGTGTTCCGGAATTTCCAAGCCTTCCGATAATAGAGGTTCCTGCTGTAGCGTCCACTCTACGACACTTTGGACAAATTTGGAGAAAGGTTCATGCTAATCTTAAGCAGGTTTCTGTTCGGTACAAGTTCTTTGCAGATAAGAAACGGCAAGCCGCACCTCAATATAAAGTTGGGGACAGGGTATGGCTGTCCACACGGAATCTCCGGTTGAAGGTGCCCACCATGAAATTCGCTCCAAGGTTCATCGGTCCTTACCCTGTGCTACAAGTCTTAAATCCTGTGGTCTGTAAACTGGGTTTGCCTGCCCATCTTCGCATACCTAACGCCTTCCATGTTTCTCTACTCCGTCCCCTCATACTGAATCGATTCCACTCAGCACTCCCAAGGCCAACGTCCGTAGTGGCAGAAGCTGGAGCGGAGTTTGAAATCAAAGCTATTCTGGACTCTCGTTATCTTCATAAAAAATTACAGTACTTGGTGGACTGGAAGGGTTATGGACCTGAGGAGAGAAGTTGGATTGGGGCTACTGAAGTAACGGCTCCTCGTCTGATTCGGATCTTCCACTCCAGACATCCGACTAAGCCCGGGAAGTGTCCAGGGGCCACTCCTGGAGGAGGGGGTACTGTCACGAACCTCGGGCAGCGGCGACCGCGCTTGTCCCTGCGGGTGGCCTGGTCTGCCCGGCGCCTCTCTTCCCCTGTCAGTCTCCGGCTTCAGCGGCGGGTCGGCGCTGCTCTCCGGCGGCTTCCCGGAAGCAAGGGCGCCGCCATCACAAGCAAGGGCAAGGAGGCGGAGCAGGTCTGACGTCACCTGCCTGCTCCGCCAATCAGGCTAGGGCGGGGAATTTAAAATCAGATACCAGGCAGAGATCCGATGCCTGAGTATCTTCGTTTCTCCTGTGGAAGCTATGATCCAGAGCTCCCTCGTCCCTGCAAGCATCCTGTGCTTCCAAGCATCCTGTCCCTGCAAGCATCCTGTGCTTCCAAGCATCCTGTCCCTGCAAGCATCCTGTGCTTCCAAGCATCCTGTCCCTGCAAGCATCCTGTGCTTCCAAGCATCCTGTGCCTACAAGCAACCTGTGCTTCCAAGCATCCTGTGCCTACAAGCACCTCCGTGCCTCCAGTTACCTCCGTGTCTCCAAGCACCTCGTGCCTCCAAGCACCTCGTGCCTCCAAGCACCTCCGCGCCTCAAGCACCTCCGTGCCTCCAGTTACCTCCGTGCCTCCAGTTACCTCCGTGCCTCCAGTTACCTCCGTGCCTCCAAGCACCTCCGTGCCTCCAAGCACCTCGTGCCTCCAAGCACCCCGTGCCTCCAAGCACCTCCGCGCCTCAAAGCACCTCCGTGCCTCCAGTTACCTCCGTGTCTCCAAGCACCTCGTGCCTCCAAGCACCTCGTCCCTCCAAACACCTCGGTGTCTCCAAACACCTCCGTGCCTCCAAGCACCTCCGTGCCTCCAAACACCTCCGTGCCTCCAAGGGTCTCCCAGCACTCCCTGTACTCCCAGTACCTCAGTGCCTTCAATACCACAGTGTCTCCAATATCTCAGTACCCCAGCCTTCATTATTTCTACAAGTCTTGTCTTACAGGAGACCTACAAGAATTCCTCTGGGCCTCCCGCCTGCCGTCTTAGTTCTGCATGAGGAAGACCTACATCCGGCCATCTCTACTACGACCCAGTGGCGGTTCCTCTTCCCGGTCATCGGAAGAAGCCCCGAGTCCACAACACTCCCAAACCAGGTCAGTGATACAATTAGCAAGACACCCCCAATAAAGGAGTTGTTCTGCAGGTGGTGACCACAGACCACTTCTCAGCTCCTATGCTTTCTGGCTGATGTTTTGGTCACTTTTGAAAGCAGGCGGTGCTTTCACTCTAGTGGTAGCAGGAGACGGAGTCTACAACCCACACAAGTGGCTCAGGTAGTGCAGCTCATCCAGGATGGCACATCAATGCGAGCTGTGGCAAGAAGGTTTGCTGTGTCTGTCAGCGTAGTGTCCAGAGCATGGAGGCGCTACCAGGAGACAGGCCAGTACATCAGGAGATGTGGAGGAGGCCGTAGGAGGGCAACAACCCAGCAGCAGGACCGCTACCTCCGCCTTTGTGCAAGGAGGAACAGGAAGAGCACTGCCAGAGCCCTGCAAAATGACCTCCAGCAAGCCACAAATGTGCATGTGTTTACTCAAACGATCAGAAACACACTCCATGAGGGTGGTATGAGGGCCCGACGTCCACAGGTGGGGGTTGTGCTTACAGCCCAACACCGTGCAGGACAGTTGGCATTTGTCAGAGAACACCAAGATTGGCAAATTCGCCACTGGCGCCCTGTGCTCTTCACAGATGAAAGCAGGTTCTCACTGAGCACATGTGACAGACGTGACAGAGTCTGGAGACGCCAAGGAGAACGTTCTGCGGCCTGCAACATCCTCCAGCATGACCGGTTTGGCAGTGGGTCAGTAATGGTGTGGGGTGGCATTTCTTTGGGGGGCCGCACAGCCCTCCATGTGCTCGCCAGAGGTAGCCTGATTGCCATTAGGTATCGAGATAAGATCCTCAGACCCCTTGTGAGACCATATGCTGGTGCGGTTGGCCCTGGGTTCCTCTTAATGCAAGACAATGCTAGACCTCATGTGGTTGGAGTGTGTCAGAGGTTCCTGCAAGATGAAGGCATTGATGCTATGGACTGGCCCGCCCGTTCCCCAGACCTGAATCCAATTGAGCACATCTGGGACATCATGTCTCGCTCCATCCACCAAGTTGCACCACAGACTGTCCAGGAGTTGGCGGATGCTTTAGTCCAGGTCTGGGAGGAGATCCCTCAGTCGACCATCCGCCACCTCATCAGGAGCATGCCCAGGCATTGTAGGGAGGTCATACAGGCACGTGGAGGCCACACACACTACTGAGCCTCATTTTGACTTGTTTTAAGGACATTACATCAAAGTTGGATCAGCCTGTAGTGTGTTTTTCCACTTTAATTTTGAGGGTGACTCCATATCCAGACCTCCATGGGTTAATAAATGTGATTTCCATTGATAATTTTTGTGTGATTTTGTTGTCAGCACATTCAACTATGTAAAGAACAAAGTATTTAATAAGAATATTTCATTCATTCAGATCTAGGATGTGTTATTTTAGTGTTCCCTTTATTTTTTTGAGCAGTGTGTATGTATGTATATATATATATATGTGTGTGTGTGTATGTATGTACACTAGCGACCCACCCCAGCTTCGCACGGGAGCAGTTTTGAATTTACATGTACCACAACCTATATTCACTTTCCGTCTTGGCGTAATGGTAATACAATATTTACATTTTAAATAAAGAGGAGGAGCCATCTCCAGTGTGGAAAATAGCCTGGATGTTGTTTTGGATCTTGGGGACATCATTACATCATTCCTTAGTAAATAAGATGCACACTTGGATGTATATGAATATGTCCCCAGAAAAGAGGGGTATGGGATTTATCTCTATCAGCACCATGCAGGCTGTACATTTCATCCCTTGCATCGATCGCAACAGCTAGTGTTTCAGTGTGTGCTCTGTACAGCAAGGAGATGGAAAATGCTTGGTGCGCAGGGGAAAGAAGACTTATTAATACCCCTTGCCAGGCAGAAGCTGTACATACATAGAATTAGATAGATAGATGAGAGCGGATGAGATGGAAAAATGGATGTACAGTATAAATAGTATACTGACAGATAGAAGCCTTGTATGAGGGGGAAGGGGGGGCGCTGCTGCTGATCATCCCGGCAGCACAGCTACTGCAGTACCACTCTTGGCCATTGTGTGCAGTGTAGAGCACTACCATTCTTTTCTTACTGAAATTGCCACTCTTACTAAAATAATCACTGCTCGGCTCCCTTTTGTCATAGATGTTTCGCCTAGACCTTCCTTGACAAATGCTCTCTAAAATTGGGAAACCTGCATCAAAATCCATCCAGCGGTTCTCGAGATTAGACCAAACAGACAGACAGCGCCTACCAGGGACTTTATTTTACATATCTAGAGATATGGTATATAAACACTGCTGCAGCAGCTGTCATAGCACCCAAATGAGCAGCAAGGGTAAAGCACATGAGGGAAGACGGTCATGCTCGTGAGAGCTTACAGTTTACAGGGGTGATCCAGTTACTTGTCTGTGATCCTGTGTCCTAGGCATTAGCTGCCAGCATAACACATCTTTCTCTAGACATGGTCCATCTACAAGAACTGTCTCACATGTGTAAGATGCGGTTGGCCACAGCAACGAACATGTACAGTAATTTTTCCAATGCAATTTAGAAAGTTATCATTAGTTTGGGAGTGAGAGGTGGTTACCAAAGAAGAGTAAAGATGCGGGTAACAGGCAGTGTGAAGAGGGCAGAACATAGGGGGTCATTCCGAGTTGATTGCTCGCTAGCAGTTTTTAGCAGCCGTGCAAACGCTATGCCACCTCCCACTGGGAGTGTATTTTAGCTTAGCAGAAGTGCAAACGAAAGGATCGCGGAGCGGCTACAAAATAATTTTGTGCAGTTTCAGAGTAGCTTCAAACCTACTCAGCGCTTGCGATCACTTCAGACTATTCAGTTCTGGAATTGATGTCACAAACACGACCTGCGTTCGCCCAACCACGCCTGCGTTTTTTCGTACTCTCCTTGAAAACGGTAAGTTGACACCCAGTAACGCCCACTTCCTGTCAATCACTCTGCGGCCAGCAGTGCGACTGAAATGCTTCACTAGACCTTGTGTGAAACTACATCGGCCGTTGTGAAAGTACATTGCGCGTGCGCATTGCGCCGCATACGCATGCTCAGAACTGCCATTTTTTTTGCTTCATCGCTGTGCAGCGAACATTTTCAGCTAGCGATCAACTCGGAATGACCCCCATAGTTACTATGGACAACTTCATCCTCCTAGTAAATAAGATGGTCTGGGGATAGCTCTGGGGTCCGGCCAGTCATCACTAACGTGTTTCTATGATCTTGTCTCCCTAATAACTATTCTCACTCCATTCCTCTATCTCCATCCCTGCAGATGAGGTTACTATAAGTATGTCGGACACCCGATGGGTTGGTGCCTGGTGGATTGGATTTGTGTGCAGTGGGGTCCTGAGTCTGTTGGTTGCCATCCCCTTCTGCTTTCTCCCCAAGACGCTGCCCAAAGAGGGCCAGGAGGAGAAGCCTGAGCTGAGAGAGATGCTGAGGCCGCAGACAGGAGATAAAAGAGAGGAGGCTGCGGAGAATGCAGAAGTCAAAGTGCAAGGTACGTGCAGTCTGTGCCACCATCACCGGCAGCCAGGGCTCAGTACCACACTATAGGGGCAATGTCCTGGATGCGTCTTACTCACAGATCCTATATGCAGAGAGAAACGACAAAATACCACACAATAGTGCAACCCTGATACAGACGTTTGTATTCAGCCAAGTGAAGATCATATAGAAAATCCACAAGTGTATAATTCGGGGTCAGGGCCGGTTCTTAGTCTTGTGGCGCCCCGGGCAAAATATGGGGGCGTGGCTTCGAATGGGGGCGTGGTCACGACGCTGAAAGAAAAAAATAAATTAAAAAAAAGTATAGTTACCATCCCCGTTCCTGATCCAGACCGCTGCAGACCCCCATCCGCCGGCGGCGCCGCTCTTCTCCTCTCTTTGATCTATGGGAGAGACGTTATTACGTCTCTCCCATAGAACAGCATAGACACTAGAGGTCAATTATGACCCCTAGTGTCTGTGCCACTATGCTGTGCGGTGCGCGATGACGTCATCGCGCATCGCACAGCAAAGGTCCTCTACATGAAGGGAAACTAGACCGTAGGGTTGGTTCTATATCGGAGGGGCTGAAGGGACCTTGTGACGTATTGAGGGGAGGAGCTACATCACCAGGGGGAGGAGCTACGGGCGAACAGGGTACCCGAAAAGTACCCTCGCGGGCTCGCTTCGCTCGCCACGCTTCGGGCACGGTGGCTCGCTCCGCTTCGCTCACCACCTAATTACTAAAGGTAATAGTTGGTGGCGTGGATAGTAGAGGAACTATCCCGCTGGCCTAGCTCCTCCCCCTTGCGTTGTAACTCCTCCCCCTTACGGAAAAGGTCCCTTAGCCCACTTGATTCTAGTATCTACCTAGACCGTAGCGTCTAGTTTCCCTTTATGGAGAGGACCTTTGCTGTGCGGTGCGCAAAGACGTCATCGCGCACCACACAACTAAAGTCCTCTCAATGAAGGGAAACTAGACGCTACGCGTCTGGTTCCCTTCAAAGCGGGGGGGGGGGGGGCACAGCAGGGCACTGCGGGGGGCACAGTGGCGGATCTTGCCCTTGTGCGGCGCCCTCCGGATGGCGCCGGCGCCCTCCGGAAGGCGGCGCCCCGGGCAAAAGTACCGCTTGACCGTGGCAAGAACCGCCACTGTTCGGGGTGTGAGTGACCCCAGTGCTATTCACTTCACATTGTATATTAACAGTCCCTCCCCGTATGCAGAGGCGTAACTGTGGAAGACAATGGGCCGCTGGGCTCCTGCTCTGTAGGGGGGCACCTCTCCTCCCGTTCTGTGTGTTCAGTGACATCATTTAATTATTTAATTAAGTTGATAGCCGTCAATATCAACTTAATTGAAAGAGCGATTCAACTGTAATTGTTATGATTGCCCCGCAGATGCATACGCAGAAATGCGAACACCAGCGTTGGTTGACAGGCAGAGGCATTCGAGAGGTGGTGGGGGTTGCGGCAACATTCTGTTTCCAAGGCAGAGACAGAGCATTGCGGGGGCGGTGGCATGAAAACAGGGGCATGGCGTGGGCGTGATCAGGGCGGCTGCATGACATCGCACGCTATCGCTGTGATCAGTAAGACAGAGGAGGGCCTCATGCGGTTGCAGCCAGGCTACACCACCAGGAGGCTTCCCTATTTTTAGCAAACACACTGAAATTGTAGTGCGACCGTAATTTCAGCATGGTCGGGGGAGGGGGCAGTAGTTAGCATGCAGGGCGGCTTTGCACTGCGATGGGCGTCCCCCAGCATGCGATCAAAAGGATTGCAAATTCTGCTACTCAGCTATCCGTACTGAGAGGGTGATTCCGAGTTGTTCGCTCGCTAGCTGCTTTAAGCAGCATTGCACACACTAAGCCGCCGCCCTCTGGGAGTGAATCTTAGCTTAGCAGAATAGCGAACGAAAGATTAGCAGAATTGCGAATAGAAATTTCTTAGCAGTTTCTGAGTAGCTCCAGACTTACTCCTACATTGCGACCAGCTCAGTCCTTTTAGTTCCTGGTTTGACGTCACAAACATACCCAGCGTTCGCCCAGCCACTCCCCCGTTTCTCCAGCCACTCCTGCGTTTTGCAACTCGAACGCCTGCGTTTTTCCGCACACTCCCATAAAACGGACAGTTTCCGCCCAGAAACACCCACTTCCTGTCAGTCACACTACGATCAGCACAGCGATGAAAAAGCTTCGTTATACCGTGAGTAAAATACCTAACTTTTGTGTAAAATAACTCAGCGCATGCGCTCTGCGAACCTTGCGCATGCACAGTAAGCGACTAATTGCAATATAGCGAAACTCGGCAACGAGCGAACAACTCGGAATGACACCCTGAATCAAGTCCTTAGATCTGATAGCAGAGCTCCAACTGTACCGTTTTATTATGGTCTGTACCAAAAAACAGGGGCTGTACCAGTTTTCATCTTGGAGATGTTGGAAGGTGTGGAAAACGTGGTGGGATGACCCGAGCCAGGACTCGATGAAACTAGAAACCACAAGGAATGGTTGTGTTAGGTTTTCAGCAGAACCAAACTGCACATCTCTAACACAATATGGACACTGACTCCTCATCTGTCACAGTGTTGTCTCCTCTTGTGTTACAGTATTGTCTCCTCTTGTGTTACAGTATTGTATCCTCTTGTGTTACAGTATTGTATCCTCTTGTGTTACAGTATTGTCTCCTCATCTGTCACAGTGTTGTATCCTCTTGTGTTACAGTATTATCTCCTCTTGTGTTACAGTATTGTCTCCTCATCTGTCACAGTGTTGTATCCTCTTGTGTTACAGTATTATCTCCTCTTGTGTTACAGTATTGTCTCCTCTTGTGTTACAGTATTGTCTCCTCTTGTGTTACAGTATTATCTCCTCTTGTGTTACAGTATTGTCTCCTCTTGTGTTACAGTATTGTATCCTCATCTGTTACAGTATTGTCTCCTCTTGTGTTACAGTATTGTCTCCTCATCTGTCACAGTATTGTATCCTTGTGTTACAGTATTGTATCCTCTTGTGTTACAGTATTGTATCCTCTTGTGTTACAGTATTGTCTCCTCTTGTGTTACAGTATTATCTCCTCTTGTGTTACAGTATTGTCTCTTCTTGTGTTACAGTATTATCTCCTCTTGTGTTACAGTATTGTCTCCTCATCTGTTACAGTATTGTCTCCTCTTGTGTTACAGTATTGTCTCCTCATCTGTCACAGTTTTGTATCCTTGTATTACAGTATTGTATCCTCTTGTGTTACAGTATTGTCTCCTCTTGTGTTACAGTATTGTATCCTCATCTGTTACAGTATTGTCTCCTCTTGTGTTACAGTATTGTCTCCTCTTGTGTTACAGTATTGTCTCCTCATCTGTCACAGTATTGTATCCTTGTGTTACAGTATTGTATCCTCTTGTGTTACAGTATTGTATCCTCTTGTGTTACAGTATTGTCTCCTCATCTGTTACAGTATTGTCTCCTCTTGTGTTACAGTATTGTCTCCTCTTGTGTTACAGTATTGTATCCTCTTGTGTTACAGTATTGTCTCCTCATCTGTTACAGTATTGTCTCCTCTTGTGTTACAGTATTGTCTCCTCTTGTGTTACAGTATTGTCTCCTCTTGTGTTACAGTATTGTCTCCTCTTGTGTTACAGTATTGTCTCCTCATCTGTCACAGTATTGTATCCTTGTGTTACAGTATTGTATCCTCTTGTGTTACAGTATTGTATCCTCTTGTGTTACAGTATTGTCTCCTCATCTGTTACAGTATTGTATCCTCTTGTGTTACAGTATTGTATCCTCTTGTGTTACAGTATTGTATCCTCTTGTGTTACAGTATTGTCTCCTCATCTGTTACAGTATTGTATCCTCTTGTGTTACAGTATTGTCTCCTCTTGTGTTACAGTATTGTCTCCTCTTGTGTTACAGTATTGTATCCTCATCTGTTACAGTATTGTCTCCTCTTGTGTTACAGTATTGTATCCTCTTGTGTTACAATATTGTCTCCTCTTGTGTTACAGTATTATCTCCTCTTGTGTTACAGTATTGTCTCCTCTTGTGTTACAGTATTGTCTCCTCTTGTGTTACAGTATTGTCTCCTCTTGTGTTACAGTATTGTGTCCTCTTGTGTTACAGTATTGTCTCCTCTTGTGTTACAGTATTGTCTCTTCTTGTGTTACAGTATTGTCTCCTCTTGTGTTACAGTATTGTCTCCTCTTGTGTTACAGTATTGTCTCTTCTTGTGTTACAGTATTGTCTCCTCTTGTGTTACAGTATTGTCTCCTCTTGTGTTACAGTATTGTCTCCTCATCTGTCACAGTATTGTCTCCTCTTGTGTTACAGTATTGTCTCCTCTTGTGTTAAAGTATTGTCTCCTCTTGAGATACAGTATTGTATCCTCTTGTGTTACAGTATTGTCTCTTCTTGTGTTACAGTATTGTCTCCTCTTGTGTTACAGTATTGTCTCCTCTTGTGTTACAGTATTGTATCCTCTTGTGTTACAGTATTGTCTCCTCTTGTGTTACAGTATTGTCTCCTCTTGTGTTACAGTATTATATCCTCTTGTGTTACAGTATTGTCTCCTCTTGTGTTACAGTATTGTCTCCTCTTGTGTTACAGTATTGTATCCTCTTGTGTTACAGTATTGTCTCCTCTTGTGTTACAGTATTGTCTCCTCTTGTGTTACAGTATTGTCTCCTCTTGTGTTACAGTATTATATCCTCTTGTGTTACAGTATTGTCTCCTCTTGTGTTACAGTATTGTCTCTTGTGTTACAGTATTGTCTCCTCTTGTGTTACAGTATTGTCTCCTCTTGTGTTACAGTATTGTCTCTTCTTGTGTTACAGTATTATCTCCTCTTGTGTTACAGTATTGTCTCCTCTTGTGTTACAGTATTGTCTCCTCTTGTGTTACAGTATTGTCTCCTCTTGTGTAACAGTATTATCTCCTCTTGTGTTACAGTATTATCTCCTCTTGTGTTACAGTATTGTCTCCTCTTGTGTTACAGTATTGTCTCTTGTGTTACAGTATTGTCTCCTCTTGTGTTACAGTATTGTCTCCTCTTGTGTTACAGTATTGTCTCCTCTTGTGTTACAGTATTGTCTCCTCATCTGTTACAGTATTGTATCCTCTTGTGTCACAGTATTGTATCCTTGTGTTACAGTATTGTATCCTCTTGTGTTACAGTATTGTATCCTCTTGTGTTACAGTATTGTCTCCTCATCTGTTACAGTATTGTATCCTCTTGTGTTACAGTATTGTATCCTCTTGTGTTACAGTATTGTATCCTCTTGTGTTACAGTATTGTCTCCTCATCTGTTACAGTATTGTATCCTCTTGTGTTACAGTATTGTCTCCTCTTGTGTTACAGTATTGTCTCCTCTTGTGTTACAGTATTGTATCCTCATCTGTTACAGTATTGTCTCCTCTTGTGTTACAGTATTGTATCCTCTTGTGTTACAATATTGTCTCCTCTTGTGTTACAGTATTATCTCCTCTTGTGTTACAGTATTGTCTCCTCTTGTGTTACAGTATTGTCTCCTCTTGTGTTACAGTATTGTCTCCTCTTGTGTTACAGTATTGTGTCCTCTTGTGTTACAGTATTGTCTCCTCTTGTGTTACAGTATTGTCTCTTCTTGTGTTACAGTATTGTCTCCTCTTGTGTTACAGTATTGTCTCCTCTTGTGTTACAGTATTGTCTCTTCTTGTGTTACAGTATTGTCTCCTCTTGTGTTACAGTATTGTCTCCTCTTGTGTTACAGTATTATATCCTCTTGTGTTACAGTATTGTCTCCTCTTGTGTTACAGTATTGTCTCCTCTTGTGTTACAGTATTGTCTCCTCTTGTGTTACAGTATTGTCTCCTCTTGTGTTACAGTATTGTCTCCTCTTGTGTTACAGTATTGTCTCCTCTTGTGTTACAGTATTATATCCTCTTGTGTTACAGTATTGTCTCCTCTTGTGTTACAGTATTGTCTCTTGTGTTACAGTATTGTCTCCTCTTGTGTTACAGTATTGTCTCCTCTTGTGTTACAGTATTGTCTCTTCTTGTGTTACAGTATTATCTCCTCTTGTGTTACAGTATTGTCTCCTCTTGTGTTACAGTATTGTCTCCTCTTGTGTTACAGTATTGTCTCCTCTTGTGTAACAGTATTATCTCCTCTTGTGTTACAGTATTATCTCCTCTTGTGTTACAGTATTGTCTCCTCTTGTGTTACAGTATTGTCTCTTGTGTTACAGTATTGTCTCCTCTTGTGTTACAGTATTGTCTCCTCTTGTGTTACAGTATTGTCTCCTCTTGTGTTACAGTATTGTCTCTTCTTGTGTTACAGTATTATCTCCTCTTGTGTTATAGTATTGTCTCCTCTTGTGTTACAGTATTGTCTCCTCATCTGTCACAGTATTGTCTCCTCTTGTGTTACAGTATTGTCTCCTCATCTGTCACAGTATTGCCTCCTCTTGTGTTACAGTATTTTCTCCTCTTGTGTTACAGTATTGTCTCCTCTTGTGTTACAGTATTGTCTCCTCTTGTGTTACAGTATTGTCTCCTCATCTGTCACAGTATTGTCTCCTCTTGTGTTACAGTATTGTATCCTCTTGTGTTACAGTATTGTATCCTCTTGTGTTACAGTATTGTCTCCTCATCTGTTACAGTATTGTATCCTCTTGTGTTACAGTATTGTATCCTCTTGTGTTACAGTATTGTATCCTCTTGTGTTACAGTATTGTCTCCTCATCTGTTACAGTATTGTATCCTCTTGTGTTACAGTATTGTCTCCTCTTGTGTTACAGTATTGTATCCTCATCTGTTACAGTATTGTCTCCTCTTGTGTTACAGTATTGTATCCTCTTGTGTTACAATATTGTCTCCTCTTGTGTTACAGTATTATCTCCTCTTGTGTTACAGTATTGTCTCCTCTTGTGTTACAGTATTGTCTCCTCTTGTGTTACAGTATTGTGTCCTCTTGTGTTACAGTATTGTCTCCTCTTGTGTTACAGTATTGTCTCTTCTTGTGTTACAGTATTGTCTCCTCTTGTGTTACAGTATTGTCTCCTCTTGTGTTACAGTATTGTCTCTTCTTGTGTTACAGTATTGTCTCCTCTTGTGTTACAGTATTGTCTCCTCTTGTGTTACAGTATTGTATCCTCATCTGTCACAGTATTGTCTCCTCTTGTGTTACAGTATTGTCTCCTCTTGTGTTAAAGTATTGTCTCCTCTTGAGTTACAGTATTGTATCCTCTTGTGTTACAGTATTGTCTCTTCTTGTGTTACAGTATTGTCTCCTCTTGTGTTACAGTATTGTCTCCTCTTGTGTTACAGTATTGTATCCTCTTGTGTTACAGTATTGTCTCCTCTAGTGTTACAGTATTGTCTCCTCTTGTGTTACAGTATTGTCTCCTCTTGTGTTACAGTATTATACCCTCTTGTGTTACAGTATTGTCTCCTCTTGTGTTACAGTATTGTCTCTTGTGTTACAGTATTGTCTCCTCTTGTGTTACAGTATTGTCTCCTCTTGTGTTACAGTATTGTATCCTCTTGTGTTACAGTATTGTCTCCTCTTGTGTTACAGTATTGTCTCCTCTTGTGTTACAGTATTGTCTCCTCTTGTGTTACAGTATTATATCCTCTTGTGTTACAGTATTGTCTCCTCTTGTGTTACAGTATTGTCTCCTCTTGTGTTACAGTATTGTCTCCTCTTGTGTTACAGTATTGTCTCTTCTTGTGTTACAGTATTATCTCCTCTTGTGTTACAGTATTGTCTCCTCTTGTGTTACAGTATTGTCTCCTCTTGTGTTACAGTATTGTCTCCTCTTGTGTTACAGTATTATCTCCTCTTGTGTTACAGTATTATCTCCTCTTGTGTTACAGTATTGTCTCCTCTTGTGTTACAGTATTGTCTCTTGTGTTACAGTATTGTCTCCTCTTGTGTTACAGTATTGTCTCCTCTTGTGTTACAGTATTGTCTCCTCTTGTGTTACAGTATTGTCTCTTCTTGTGTTACAGTATTATCTCCTCTTGTGTTATAGTATTGTCTCCTCTTGTGTTACAGTATTGTCTCCTCATCTGTCACAGTATTGTCTCCTCTTGTGTTACAGTATTGTCTCCTCATCTGTCACAGTATTGCCTCCTCTTGTGTTACAGTATTGTCTCCTCTTGTGTTACAGTATTGTCTCCTCTTGTGTTACAGTATTGTCTCCTCTTGTGTTACAGTATTGTCTCCTCATCTGTCACAGTATTGTCTCCTCTTGTGTTACAGTATTGTATCCTCTTGTGTTACAGTATTGTCTCCTCTTGTGTTACAGTATTGTATCCTCATCTGTTACAGTATTGTCTCCTCTTGTGTTACAGTATTGTCTCCTCTTGAGTTACAGTATTGTCTCCTCTTGTGTTACAGTATTGTCTCCTCTTGTGTCACAGTATTGTATCCTCTTGTGTTACAGTATTGTCTCCTCTTGTGTTACAGTATTGTCTCCTCTTGTGTCACAGTATTGTCTCCTCTTGTGTTACAGTATTGTCTCCTCATCTGTCACAGTATTATCTCCTCTTGTGTTACAGTATTGTCTCCTCTTGTGTTACAGTATTGTCTCCTCTTGTGTTACAGTATTGTATCCTCATCTGTCACAGTATTATCTCCTCTTGTGTTACAGTATTGTCTCCTCTTGTGTTACAGTATTGTCTCCTCTTGTGTTACAGTATTGTATCCTCTTGTGTTACAGTATTGTCTCCTCTTGTGTTACAGTATTGTCTCCTCTTGTGTTACAGTGTTGTCTCCTCTTGTTACAATATTGTCTCCTCTTGTGTCACAGTATTGTCTACTCTTGTGTTACAGTATTGTCTCCTCTTGTGTTACAGTATTGTCTCCTCTTGTGTCACAGTATTGTCTACTCTTGTGTTACAGTATTGTCTCCTCTTGTGTTACAGTATTGTCTCCTCTTGTGTTACAATATTGTCTCCTCTTGTGTCACAGTATTGTCTACTCTTGTGTTACAGTATTGTCTCCTCTTGTGTTACAGTATTGTCTCCTCTTGTGTTACAGTATTGTCTCCTCTTGTGTTACAGTATTGTCTCCTCTTGTGTTACAGTATTGTCTCCTCTTGTGTTACAGTATTGCCTCCTCATCTGTTACAGTATTGTCTCCTCATCTGTTACAGTATTGTCTCCTCATCTGTTACAGTATTGTCTCCTCTTGTGTTACAGTATTGTCTCCTCTTGTGTTGCAGTATTGTCTCCTCTTGTGTTACAGTATTGTCTCCTCTTGTGTTACAGTATTGTATCCTCTTGTGTTACAGTATTGTCTCCTCTTGTGTTACAGTATTATCTCCTCTTGTGTCACAGTATTATCTCCTCTTGTGTCACAGTATTGTATCCTCTTGTGTTACAGTATTGTCTCCTCTTGTGTTACAGTATTGTCTCCTCTTGTGTTACAGTATTGTCTCCTCTTGTGTTACAGTATTGTCTCCTCTTGTGTTACAGTGTTGTCTCCTCTTGTGTTACAGTGTTGTCTCCTCTTGTGTTACAGTATTGTCTCCTCTTGTGTTACAGTATTGTCTTCTCTTGTGTTACAGTATTGTCTCCTCTTGTGTTACAGTATTGTCTCCTCTTGTGTTACAGTGTTGTCTCCTCTTGTGTTACAGTGTTGTCTCCTCTTGTGTTACAGTATTGTCTCCTCTTGTGTTACAGTATTGTCTCCTCTTGTGTTACAGTATTATCTCCTCTTGTGTCACAGTATTGTATCCTCGTGTGTTACAGTATTATCTCCTCTTGTGTTACAGTATTGTCTCCTCTTGTGTTACAGTATTGTCTCCTCTTGTGTTACAGTATTGTCTCCTCTTGTGTTACAGTATTGTCTCCTCTTGTGTTACAGTATTGTCTCCTCTTGTGTCACAGTATTGTATCCTCTTGTGTTACAGTATTGTCTCCTCTTGTGTCACAGTATTGTATCCTCTTGTGTTACAGTATTGTCTCCTCTTGTGTTACAGTATTGTCTCCTCTTGTGTTACAGTATTGTCTCCTCTTGTGTTACAGTATTGTCTCCTCTTGTGTTACAGTGTTGTCTCCTCTTGTGTTACAGTGTTGTCTCCTCTTGTGTTACAGTGTTGTCTCCTCTTGTGTTACAGTATTGTCTCCTCTTGTGTTACAGTGTTGTCTCCTCTTGTGTTACAGTATTGTCTCCTCTTGTGTTACAGTATTGTCTCCTCTTGTGTTACAGTATTGTCTCCTCTTGTGTTACAGTATTGTCTCCTCTTGTGTTACAGTATTGTCTCCTCTTGTGTGTCACAGTATTGTCTCCTCATCTATTACAGTATTGTCTCCTCTTGTGTTACAGTATTGTCTCCTCTTGTGTTACAGTATTGTCTCCTCTTGTGTTACAGTGTTGTCTCCTCTTGTGTTACAGTGTTGTCTCCTCTTGTGTTACAGTATTGTCTCCTCTTGTGTTACAGTATTGTCTCCTCTTGTGTTACAGTATTGTCTCCTCTTGTGTTACAGTATTGTCTCCTCATCTGTTACAGTATTGTATCCTCTTGTGTTACAGTATTGTCTCCTCTTGTGTTACAGTATTGTCTCCTCTTGTGTTACAGTATTGTCTCCTCTTGTGTTACAGTATTGTCTCCTCTTGTGTTACAGTATTGTCTCCTCTTGTGTTACAGTATTGTATCCTCTTGTGTTACAGTATTGTCTCCTCTTGTGTTACAGTATTATCTCCTCTTGTGTCACAGTATTGTATCCTCGTGTGTTACAGTATTGTCTCCTCTTGTGTTACAGTATTGTCTCCTCTTGTGTTACAGTATTGTCTCCTCTTGTGTTACAGTGTTGTCTCCTCTTGTGTTACAGTGTTGTCTCCTCTTGTGTTACAGTATTGTCTCCTCTTGTGTTACAGTATTGTCTTCTCTTGTGTTACAGTATTGTCTCCTCTTGTGTTACAGTATTGTCTCCTCTTGTGTTACAGTGTTGTCTCCTCTTGTGTTACAGTATTGTCTCCTCTTGTGTTACAGTATTGTCTCCTCTTGTGTTACAGTATTGTCTCCTCTTGTGTTACAGTATTGTCTCCTCTTGTGTCACAGTATTGTATCCTCTTGTGTTACAGTATTGTCTCCTCTTGTGTTACAGTATTGTCTCCTCTTGTGTTACAGTATTGTCTCCTCTTGTGTTACAGTATTGTCTCCTCTTGTGTTACAGTGTTGTCTCCTCTTGTGTTACAGTATTGTCTCCTCTTGTGTTACAGTATTGTCTCCTCTTGTGTTACAGTATTGTCCCCTCTTGTGTTACAGTATTGTCTCCTCTTGTGTTACAGTGTTGTCTCCTCTTGTGTTACAGTGTTGTCTCCTCTTGTGTTACAGTGTTGTCTCCTCTTGTGTTACAGTATTGTCTCCTCTTGTGTTACAGTGTTGTCTCCTCTTGTGTTACAGTATTGTCTCCTCTTGTGTTACAGTATTGTCTCCTCTTGTGTTACAGTATTGTCTCCTCTTGTGTTACAGTATTGTCTCCTCTTGTGTGTCACAGTATTGTCTACTCATCTGTTACAGTATTGTCTCCTCTTGTGTTACAGTATTGTCTCCTCTTGTGTTACAGTATTGTCTCCTCTTGTGTTACAGTGTTGTCTCCTCTTGTGTTACAGTGTTGTCTCCTCTTGTGTTACAGTATTGTCTCCTCTTGTGTTACAGTATTGTCTCCTCTTGTGTTACAGTATTGTCTCCTCTTGTGTTACAGTATTGTCTCCTCATCTGTTACAGTATTGTATCCTCTTGTGTTACAGTATTGTCTCCTCTTGTGTTACAGTATTGTCTCCTCTTGTGTTACAGTATTGTCTCCTCATCTGTTACAGTATTGTCTCCTCTTGTGTTACAGTATTGTCTCCTCTTGTGTGTCACAGTATTGTCTCCTCTTGTGTTATAGTATTGTCTCCTCTTGTGTTACAGTATTGTCTCCTCATCTGTCACAGTATTGTCTCCTCTTGTGTGTCACAGTATTGTCTCCTCTTGTGTTACAGTATTGTCTCCTCTTGTGTTACAGTGTTGTCTCCTCTTGTGTTACAGTGTTGTCTCCTCTTGTGTTACAGTATTGTCTCCTCTTGTGTTACAGTATTGTCTCCTCATCTGTCACAGTATTGTCTCCTCTTGTGTTACAGTCTTGTATCCTCTTGTGTTACAGTATTGTCTCCTCTTGTGTTACAGTATTGTATCCTCATCTGTTACAGTATTGTCTCCTCTTGTGTTACAGTATTGTCTCCTCTTGTGTTACAGTATTGTCTCCTCTTGTGTTACAGTATTGTCTCCTCATCTGTCACAGTATTGTATCCTCTTGTGTTACAGTATTGTCTCCTCTTGTGTTACAGTATTGTCTCCTCTTGTGTTACAGTATTGTCTCTTCTTGTGTTACAGTATTATCTCCTCTTGTGTTACAGTATTGTCTCCTCTTGTGTTACAGTATTGTCTCCTCTTGTGTTACAGTATTGTCTCCTCTTGTGTTACAGTATTGTCTCCTCTTGTGTTACAGTATTGTCTCCTCATCTGTCACAGTATTGTATCCTCTTGTGTTACAGTATTGTCTCCTCTTGTGTTACAGTATTGTCTCCTCTTGTGTTACAGTATTGTCTCCTCATCTGTCACAGTATTGTCTCCTCTTGTGTTATAGTATTGTCTCCTCTTGTGTTACAGTATTGTCTCCTCATCTGTCACAGTATTGTCTCCTCTTGTGTTACAGTATTGTCTCCTCTTGTGTTACAGTATTGTCTCCTCTTGTGTTACAGTATTGTCTCCTCTTGTGTTACAGTATTGTCTCCTCATCTGTCACAGTATTGTCTCCTCTTGTGTTACAGTATTGTCTCCTCTTGTGTTACAGTATTATCTCCTCTTGTGTTACAGTATTGTCTCCTCTTGTGTTACAGTATTGTCTCCTCTTGTGTTACGGTATTGTCTCCTCTTGTGTTACAGTATTGTCTCCTCTTGTGTTACAGTATTGTCTCCTCTTGTGTTACAGTATTGTCTCCTCATCTGTCACAGTATTGTCTCCTCTTGTGTTACAGTATTGTCTCCTCTTGTGTTACAGTATTGTCTCCTCTTGTGTTACAGTATTGTCTCCTCATCTGTCACAGTATTGTCTCCTCTTGTGTTACAGTATTGTCTCCTCTTGTGTTACAGTATTGTCTCCTCTTGTGTTACAGTATTGTCTCCTCTTGTGTTACAGTATTATCTCCTCTTGTGTTACAGTATTGTCTCCTCTTGTGTTACAGTATTGTCTCCTCTTGTGTTACAGTATTATCTCCTCTTTTGTTACAGTATTGTCTCCTCTTGTGTTACAGTATTGTCTCCTCTTGTGTTACAGTATTGTATCCTCTTGTGTTACAGTATTGTCTCCTCTTGTGTTACAGTATTGTCTCCTCTTGTGTTACAGTATTATCTCCTCTTGTGTTACAGTATTGTCTCCTCTTGTGTTACAGTATTGTATCCTCTTGTGTTACAGTATTGTCTCCTATTGTGTTACAGTATTGTCTCCTCTTGTGTTACAGTATTGTCTCCTCTTGTGTGTCACAGTATTGTCTCCTCTTGTGTTATAGTATTGTCTCCTCTTGTGTTACAGTATTGTCTCCTCATCTGTCACAGTATTGTCTCCTCTTGTGTGTCACAGTATTGTCTCCTCTTGTGTTACAGTATTGTCTCCTCTTGTGTTACAGTATTGTCTCCTCTTGTGTTACAGTGTTGTCTCCTCTTGTGTTACAGTGTTGTCTCCTCTTGTGTTACAGTATTGTCTCCTCTTGTGTTACAGTATTGTCTCCTCTTGTGTTACAGTATTGTCTCCTCATCTGTCACAGTATTGTCTCCTCTTGTGTTATAGTATTGTCTCCTCTTGTGTTACAGTATTGTCTCCTCATCTGTCACAGTATTGTCTCCTCTTGTGTTACAGTATTGTCTCCTTTTGTGTTACAGTATTGTCTCCTCTTGTGTTACTGTATTGTCTCCTCTTGTGTTACAGTATTGTCTCCTCATCTGTCACAGTATTGTCTCCTCTTGTGTTACAGTATTGTCTCCTCTTGTGTTACAGTATTGTCTCCTCTTGTGTTACAGTATTGTCTCCTCTTGTGTTACGGTATTGTCTCCTCTTGTGTTACGGTATTGTCTCCTCTTGTGTTACAGTATTGTCTCCTCTTGTGTTACAGTATTGTCTCCTCTTGTGTTACAGTATTGTCTCCTCTTGTGTTACCGTATTGTCTCCTCTTGTGTTACAGTATTGTCTCCTCTTGTGTTACAGTAATGTCTCCTCTTGTGTTACAGTATTGTCTCCTCTTGTGTTACAGTATTGTCTCCTATTGTGTCACAGTATTGTCTCCTCTTGTGTCACAGTATTGTCTCCTCTTGTGTTACAGTATTGTCTCCTCTTGTGTTACAGTATTGTCTCCTCTTGTGTTACAGTATTGTCTCCTCTTGTGTTACAGTATTGTATCCTCTTGTGTTACAGTATTGTCTCCTCTTGTGTTACAGTATTGTCTCCTCTTGTGTTACAGTATTGTCTCCTCTTGTGTTACAGCATTGTCTCCTCATCTGTTACATTATTGTCTCCTCTTGTGTTACAGTATTGTCTCCTCTTGTGTTACAGTATTGTCTCCTCTTGTGTCACAGTATTGTCTCCTCTTGTGTCACAGTATTGTCTCCTCTTGTGTTACAGTATTGTCTCCTCTTGTGTTACAGTATTGTCTCCTCATCTGTTACAGTATTGTCTCCTCTTGTGTTACAGTATTGTCTCCTCTTGTGTTACAGTATTGTATCCTCTTGTGTTACAGTATTGTCTCCTCATCTGTTACAGTATTGTCTCCTCTTGTGTTACAGTATTGTCTCCTCATCTGTCACAGTATTGTCTCCTCTTGTGTTACAGTATTGTCTCCTCTTGTGTTACAGTATTGTCTCCTCTTGTGTTACAATATTGTCTCCTCTTGTGTCACAGTATTGTCTACTCTTGTGTTACAGTATTGTCTCCTCTTGTGTTACAGTATTGTCTCCTCTTGTGTCACAGTATTGTCTACTCTTGTGTTACAGTATTGTCTCCTCTTGTGTTACAGTATTGTCTCCTCTTGTGTTACAGTATTGTCTCCTCTTGTGTTACAGTATTGCCTCCTCATCTGTTACAGTATTGTCTCCTCATCTGTTACAGTATTGTCTCCTCATCTGTTACAGTATTGTCTCCTCTTGTGTTACAGTATTGTCTCCTCTTGTGTTGCAGTATTGTCTCCTCTTGTGTTACAGTATTGTCTCCTCTTGTGTTACAGTATTGTATCCTCTTGTGTTACAGTATTGTCTCCTCTTGTGTTACAGTATTATCTCCTCTTGTGTCACAGTATTATCTCCTCTTGTGTCACAGTATTGTATCCTCTTGTGTTACAGTATTGTCTCCTCTTGTGTTACAGTATTGTCTCCTCTTGTGTTACAGTATTGTCTCCTCTTGTGTTACAGTATTGTCTCCTCTTGTGTTACAGTGTTGTCTCCTCTTGTGTTACAGTGTTGTCTCCTCTTGTGTTACAGTATTGTCTCCTCTTGTGTTACAGTATTGTCTTCTCTTGTGTTACAGTATTGTCTCCTCTTGTGTTACAGTATTGTCTCCTCTTGTGTTACAGTGTTGTCTCCTCTTGTGTTACAGTGTTGTCTCCTCTTGTGTTACAGTATTGTCTCCTCTTGTGTTACAGTATTGTCTCCTCTTGTGTTACAGTATTGCCTCCTCATCTGTTACAGTATTGTCTCCTCATCTGTTACAGTATTGTCTCCTCATCTGTTACAGTATTGTCTCCTCTTGTGTTACAGTATTGTCTCCTCTTGTGTTACAGTATTGTCTCCTCTTGTGTTACAGTATTGTATCCTCTTGTGTTACAGTATTGTCTCCTCTTGTGTTACAGTATTATCTCCTCTTGTGTCACAGTATTGTATCCTCGTGTGTTACAGTATTATCTCCTCTTGTGTTACAGTATTGTCTCCTCTTGTGTTACAGTATTGTCTCCTCTTGTGTTACAGTATTGTATCCTCTTGTGTTACAGTATTGTCTCCTCTTGTGTCACAGTATTGTATCCTCTTGTGTTACAGTATTGTCTCCTCTTGTGTCACAGTATTGTATCCTCTTGTGTTACAGTATTGTCTCCTCTTGTGTTACAGTATTGTCTCCTCTTGTGTTACAGTATTGTCTCCTCTTGTGTTACAGTATTGTCTCCTCTTGTGTTACAGTGTTGTCTCCTCTTGTGTTACAGTGTTGTCTCCTCTTGTGTTACAGTGTTGTCTCCTCTTGTGTTACAGTATTGTCTCCTCTTGTGTTACAGTGTTGTCTCCTCTTGTGTTACAGTATTGTCTCCTCTTGTGTTACAGTATTGTCTCCTCTTGTGTTACAGTATTGTCTCCTCTTGTGTTACAGTATTGTCTCCTCTTGTGTTACAGTATTGTCTCCTCTTGTGTGTCACAGTATTGTCTCCTCATCTATTACAGTATTGTCTCCTCTTGTGTTACAGTATTGTCTCCTCTTGTGTTACAGTATTGTCTCCTCTTGTGTTACAGTGTTGTCTCCTCTTGTGTTACAGTGTTGTCTCCTCTTGTGTTACAGTATTGTCTCCTCTTGTGTTACAGTATTGTCTCCTCTTGTGTTACAGTATTGTCTCCTCTTGTGTTACAGTATTGTCTCCTCATCTGTTACAGTATTGTCTCCTCTTGTGTTACAGTATTGTCTCCTCTTGTGTTACAGTATTGTCTCCTCTTGTGTTACAGTATTGTCTCCTCTTGTGTTACAGTATTGTATCCTCTTGTGTTACAGTATTGTCTCCTCTTGTGTCACAGTATTGTATCCTCGTGTGTTACAGTATTGTCTCCTCTTGTGTTACAGTATTGTCTCCTCTTGTGTTACAGTATTGTCTCCTCTTGTGTTACAGTGTTGTCTCCTCTTGTGTTACAGTGTTGTCTCCTCTTGTGTTACAGTATTGTCTCCTCTTGTGTTACAGTATTGTCTTCTCTTGTGTTACAGTATTGTCTCCTCTTGTGTTACAGTATTGTCTCCTCTTGTGTTACAGTGTTGTCTCCTCTTGTGTTACAGTATTGTCTCCTCTTGTGTTACAGTATTGTCTCCTCTTGTGTTACAGTATTGTCTCCTCTTGTGTTACAGTATTGTCTCCTCTTGTGTCACAGTATTGTATCCTCTTGTGTTACAGTATTGTCTCCTCTTGTGTTACAGTATTGTCTCCTCTTGTGTTACAGTATTGTCTCCTCTTGTGTTACAGTATTGTCTCCTCTTGTGTTACAGTGTTGTCTCCTCTTGTGTTACAGTATTGTCTCCTCTTGTGTTACAGTATTGTCTCCTCTTGTGTTACAGTATTGTCCCCTCTTGTGTTACAGTATTGTCTCCTCTTGTGTTACAGTGTTGTCTCCTCTTGTGTTACAGTGTTGTCTCCTCTTGTTTTACAGTGTTGTCTCCTCTTGTGTTACAGTATTGTCTCCTCTTGTGTTACAGTGTTGTCTCCTCTTGTGTTACAGTATTGTCTCCTCTTGTGTTACAGTATTGTCTCCTCTTGTGTTACAGTATTGTCTCCTCTTGTGTTACAGTATTGTCTCCTCTTGTGTGTCACAGTATTGTCTACTCATCTGTTACAGTATTGTCTCCTCTTGTGTTACAGTATTGTCTCCTCTTGTGTTACAGTATTGTCTCCTCTTGTGTTACAGTGTTGTCTCCTCTTGTGTTACAGTGTTGTCTCCTCTTGTGTTACAGTATTGTCTCCTCTTGTGTTACAGTATTGTCTCCTCTTGTGTTACAGTATTGTCTCCTCTTGTGTTACAGTATTGTCTCCTCATCTGTTACAGTATTGTCTCCTCTTGTGTTACAGTATTGTATCCTCATCTGTTACAGTATTGTCTCCTCTTGTGTTACAGTATTGTCTCCTCTTGTGTTACAGTATTGTCTCCTCTTGTGTTACAGTATTGTCTCCTCATCTGTCACAGTATTGTATCCTCTTGTGTTACAGTATTGTCTCCTCTTGTGTTACAGTATTGTCTCCTCTTGTGTTACAGTATTGTCTCTTCTTGTGTTACAGTATTATCTCCTCTTGTGTTACAGTATTGTCTCCTCTTGTGTTACAGTATTGTCTCCTCTTGTGTTACAGTATTGTCTCCTCTTGTGTTACAGTATTATCTCCTCTTGTGTTACAGTATTATCTCCTCTTGTGTTACAGTATTGTCTCTTGTGTTACAGTATTGTCTCCTCTTGTGTTACAGTATTGTCTCCTCTTGTGTTACAGTATTGTCTCCTCTTGTGTTACAGTATTGTCTCCTCATCTGTCACAGTATTGTATCCTCTTGTGTTACAGTATTGACTCCTCTTGTGTTACAGTATTGTCTCCTCTTGTGTTACAGTATTGTCTCCTCTTGTGTTACAGTATTGTCTCTTCTTGTGTTACAGTATTGTCTCCTCTTGTGTTACAGTATTGTCTCCTCTTGTGTTACAGTATTATCTCCTCTTGTGTTACAGTATTGTCTCCTCTTGTGTTACAGTATTGTATCCTCTTGTGTTACAGTATTGTCTCCTCTTGTGTTACAGTATTGTCTCCTCTTGTGTTACAGTATTGTCTCCTCATCTGTTACAGTATTGTCTCCTCTTGTGTTACAGTATTGTCTCCTCTTGTGTTACAGTATTGTCTCCTCTTGTGTTACAGTATTGTCTCCTCTTGTGTTACGTTATTGTCTCCTCTTGTGTTACAGTATTGTCTCCTCTTGTGTTACAGTATTGTCTCCTCTTGTGTTACAGTATTGTCTCCTCATCTGTCACAGTATTGTCTCCTCTTGTGTTACAGTATTGTCTCCTCTTGTGTTACAGTATTGTCTCCTCTTGTGTTACAGTATTGTCTCCTCATCTGTCACAGTATTGTCTCCTCTTGTGTTACAGTATTGTCTCCTCTTGTGTTACAGTATTGTCTCCTCTTGTGTTACAGTATTGTCTCCTCTTGTGTTACAGTATTATCTCCTCTTGTGTTACAGTATTGTCTCCTCTTGTGTTACAGTATTGTCTCCTCTTGTGTTACAGTATTATCTCCTCTTTTGTTACAGTATTGTCTCCTCTTGTGTTACAGTATTGTCTCCTCTTGTGTTACAGTATTGTATCCTCTTGTGTTACAGTATTGTCTCCTCTTGTGTTACAGTATTGTCTCCTCTTGTGTTACAGTATTGTATCCTCTTGTGTTACAGTATTGTCTCCTCTTGTGTTACAGTATTGTCTCCTCTTGTGTTACAGTATTGTCTCCTCATCTGTTACAGTATTGTCTCCTCTTGTGTTACAGTATTGTCTCCTCTTGTGTGTCACAGTATTGTCTCCTCTTGTGTTATAGTATTGTCTCCTCTTGTGTTACAGTATTGTCTCCTCATCTGTCACAGTATTGTCTCCTCTTGTGTGTCACAGTATTGTCTCCTCTTGTGTTACAGTATTGTCTCCTCTTGTGTTACAGTATTGTCTCCTCTTGTGTTACAGTGTTGTCTCCTCTTGTGTTACAGTGTTGTCTCCTCTTGTGTTACAGTATTGTCTCCTCTTGTGTTACAGTATTGTCTCCTCTTGTGTTACAGTATTGTCTCCTCATCTGTCACAGTATTGTCTCCTCTTGTGTTATAGTATTGTCTCCTCTTGTGTTACAGTATTGTCTCCTCATCTGTCACAGTATTGTCTCCTCTTGTGTTACAGTATTGTCTCCTCTTGTGTTACAGTATTGTCTCCTCTTGTGTTACTGTATTGTCTCCTCTTGTGTTACAGTATTGTCTCCTCATCTGTCACAGTATTGTCTCCTCTTGTGTTACAGTATTGTCTCCTCTTGTGTTACAGTATTGTCTCCTCTTGTGTTACAGTATTGTCTCCTCTTGTGTTACGGTATTGTCTCCTCTTGTGTTACGGTATTGTCTCCTCTTGTGTTACAGTATTGTCTCCTCTTGTGTTACAGTATTGTCTCCTCTTGTGTTACAGTATTGTCTCCTCTTGTGTTACCGTATTGTCTCCTCTTGTGTTACAGTATTGTCTCCTCTTGTGTTACAGTAATGTCTCCTCTTGTGTTACAGTATTGTCTCCTCTTGTGTTACAGTATTGTCTCCTATTGTGTCACAGTATTGTCTCCTCTTGTGTCACAGTATTGTCTCCTCTTGTGTTACAGTATTGTCTCCTCTTGTGTTACAGTATTGTCTCCTCTTGTGTTACAGTATTGTCTCCTCTTGTGTTACAGTATTGTATCCTCTTGTGTTACAGTATTGTCTCCTCTTGTGTTACAGTATTGTCTCCTCTTGTGTTACAGTATTGTCTCCTCTTGTGTTACAGCATTGTCTCCTCATCTGTTACATTATTGTCTCCTCTTGTGTTACAGTATTGTCTCCTCTTGTGTTACAGTATTGTCTCCTCTTGTGTCACAGTATTGTCTCCTCTTGTGTCACAGTATTGTCTCCTCTTGTGTTACAGTATTGTCTCCTCTTGTGTTACAGTATTGTCTCCTCATCTGTTACAGTATTGTCTCCTCTTGTGTTACAGTATTGTCTCCTCTTGTGTTACAGTATTGTATCCTCTTGTGTTACAGTATTGTCTCCTCATCTGTTACAGTATTGTCTCCTCTTGTGTTACAGTATTGTCTCCTCTTGTGTTACAGTATTGTATCCTCTTGTGTTACAGTATTGTATCCTCTTGTGTTACAGTATTGTCTCCTCATCTGTTACAGTATTGTCTCCTCTTGTGTTACAGTATTGTCTCCTCTTGTGTTACAGTATTATCTCCTCTTGTGTTACAGTATTGTCTCCTCTTGTGTTACAGTATTGTCTCCTCTTGTGTTACAGTATTGTCTCCTCTTGTGTTACAGTATTGTCTCCTCATCTGTCACAGTATTGTATCCTTGTGTTACAGTATTGTATCCTCTTGTGTTACAGTATTGTATCCTCTTGTGTTACAGTATTGTCTCCTCATCTGTTACAGTATTGTATCCTCTTGTGTTACAGTATTGTATCCTCTTGTGTTACAGTATTGTATCCTCTTGTGTTACAGTATTGTCTCCTCATCTGTTACAGTATTGTATCCTCTTGTGTTACAGTATTGTCTCCTCTTGTGTTACAGTATTGTCTCCTCTTGTGTTACAGTATTGTATCCTCATCTGTTACAGTATTGTCTCCTCTTGTGTTACAGTATTGTATCCTCTTGTGTTACAATATTGTCTCCTCTTGTGTTACAGTATTATCTCCTCTTGTGTTACAGTATTGTCTCCTCTTGTGTTACAGTATTGTCTCCTCTTGTGTTACAGTATTGTCTCCTCTTGTGTTACAGTATTGTGTCCTCTTGTGTTACAGTATTGTCTCCTCTTGTGTTACAGTATTGTCTCTTCTTGTGTTACAGTATTGTCTCCTCTTGTGTTACAGTATTGTCTCCTCTTGTGTTACAGTATTATCTCCTCTTGTGTTACAGTATTGTCTCCTCTTGTGTTACAGTATTGTATCCTCTTGTGTTACAGTATTGTCTCCTCTTGTGTTACAGTATTGTCTCCTCTTGTGTTACAGTATTGTCTCCTCATCTGTTACAGTATTGTCTCCTCTTGTGTTACAGTATTGTCTCCTCTTGTGTGTCACAGTATTGTCTCCTCTTGTGTTATAGTATTGTCTCCTCTTGTGTTACAGTATTGTCTCCTCATCTGTCACAGTATTGTCTCCTCTTGTGTGTCACAGTATTGTCTCCTCTTGTGTTACAGTATTGTCTCCTCTTGTGTTACAGTATTGTCTCCTCTTGTGTTACAGTGTTGTCTCCTCTTGTGTTACAGTGTTGTCTCCTCTTGTGTTACAGTATTGTCTCCTCTTGTGTTACAGTATTGTCTCCTCTTGTGTTACAGTATTGTCTCCTCATCTGTCACAGTATTGTCTCCTCTTGTGTTATAGTATTGTCTCCTCTTGTGTTACAGTATTGTCTCCTCATCTGTCACAGTATTGTCTCCTCTTGTGTTACAGTATTGTCTCCTCTTGTGTTACAGTATTGTCTCCTCTTGTGTTACTGTATTGTCTCCTCTTGTGTTACAGTATTGTCTCCTCATCTGTCACAGTATTGTCTCCTCTTGTGTTACAGTATTGTCTCCTCTTGTGTTACAGTATTGTCTCCTCTTGTGTTACAGTATTGTCTCCTCTTGTGTTACGGTATTGTCTCCTCTTGTGTTACGGTATTGTCTCCTCTTGTGTTACAGTATTGTCTCCTCTTGTGTTACAGTATTGTCTCCTCTTGTGTTACAGTATTGTCTCCTCTTGTGTTACCGTATTGTCTCCTCTTGTGTTACAGTATTGTCTCCTCTTGTGTTACAGTAATGTCTCCTCTTGTGTTACAGTATTGTCTCCTCTTGTGTTACAGTATTGTCTCCTATTGTGTCACAGTATTGTCTCCTCTTGTGTCACAGTATTGTCTCCTCTTGTGTTACAGTATTGTCTCCTCTTGTGTTACAGTATTGTCTCCTCTTGTGTTACAGTATTGTCTCCTCTTGTGTTACAGTATTGTATCCTCTTGTGTTACAGTATTGTCTCCTCTTGTGTTACAGTATTGTCTCCTCTTGTGTTACAGTATTGTCTCCTCTTGTGTTACAGCATTGTCTCCTCATCTGTTACATTATTGTCTCCTCTTGTGTTACAGTATTGTCTCCTCTTGTGTTACAGTATTGTCTCCTCTTGTGTCACAGTATTGTCTCCTCTTGTGTCACAGTATTGTCTCCTCTTGTGTTACAGTATTGTCTCCTCTTGTGTTACAGTA
This sequence comes from Pseudophryne corroboree, assembly GCF_028390025.1. Taxonomy (NCBI): domain Eukaryota; kingdom Metazoa; phylum Chordata; class Amphibia; order Anura; family Myobatrachidae; genus Pseudophryne; species Pseudophryne corroboree. The sequence goes on along the minus strand of NC_086449.1, from coordinate 837,161,674 downwards.
TTGTCTCCTCATCTGTTACAGTATTGTCTCCTCTTGTGTTACAGTATTGTCTCCTCTTGTGTTACAGTATTGTATCCTCTTGTGTTACAGTATTGTCTCCTCATCTGTTACAGTATTGTCTCCTCTTGTGTTACAGTATTGTCTCCTCTTGTGTTACAGTATTGTATCCTCTTGTGTTACAGTATTGTATCCTCTTGTGTTACAGTATTGTCTCCTCATCTGTTACAGTATTGTCTCCTCTTGTGTTACAGTATTGTCTCCTCTTGTGTTACAGTATTATCTCCTCTTGTGTTACAGTATTGTCTCCTCTTGTGTTACAGTATTGTCTCCTCTTGTGTTACAGTATTGTCTCCTCTTGTGTTACAGTATTGTCTCCTCATCTGTCACAGTATTGTATCCTTGTGTTACAGTATTGTATCCTCTTGTGTTACAGTATTGTATCCTCTTGTGTTACAGTATTGTCTCCTCATCTGTTACAGTATTGTATCCTCTTGTGTTACAGTATTGTATCCTCTTGTGTTACAGTATTGTATCCTCTTGTGTTACAGTATTGTCTCCTCATCTGTTACAGTATTGTATCCTCTTGTGTTACAGTATTGTCTCCTCTTGTGTTACAGTATTGTCTCCTCTTGTGTTACAGTATTGTATCCTCATCTGTTACAGTATTGTCTCCTCTTGTGTTACAGTATTATATCCTCTTGTGTTACAATATTGTCTCCTCTTGTGTTACAGTATTATCTCCTCTTGTGTTACAGTATTGTCTCCTCTTGTGTTACAGTATTGTCTCCTCTTGTGTTACAGTATTGTCTCCTCTTGTGTTACAGTATTGTGTCCTCTTGTGTTACAGTATTGTCTCCTCTTGTGTTACAGTATTGTCTCTTCTTGTGTTACAGTATTGTCTCCTCTTGTGTTACAGTATTGTCTCCTCTTGTGTTACAGTATTGTCTCTTCTTGTGTTACAGTATTGTCTCCTCTTGTGTTACAGTATTGTCTCCTCTTGTGTTACAGTATTGTATCATCTGTCACAGTATTGTCTCCTCTTGTGTTACAGTATTGTCTCCTCTTGTGTTAAAGTATTGTCTCCTCTTGAGTTACAGTATTGTATCCTCTTGTGTTACAGTATTGTCTCTTCTTGTGTTACAGTATTGTCTCCTCTTGTGTTACAGTATTGTCTCCTCTTGTTTTACAGTATTGTATCCTCTTGTGTTACAGTATTGTCTCCTCTTGTGTTACAGTATTGTCTCCTCTTGTGTTACAGTATTATATCCTCTTGTGTTACTGTATTGTCTCCTCTTGTGTTACAGTATTGTCTCTTGTGTTACAGTATTGTCTCCTCTTGTGTTACAGTATTGTCTCCTCTTGTGTTACAGTATTGTATCCTCTTGTGTTACAGTATTGTCTCCTCTTGTATTACAGTATTGTCTCCTCTTGTGTTACAGTATTGTCTCCTCTTGTGTTACAGTATTATATCCTCTTGTGTTACAGTATTGTCTCCTCTTGTGTTACAGTATTGTCTCTTGTGTTACAGTATTGTCTCCTCTTGTGTTACAGTATTGTCTCCTCTTGTGTTACAGTATTGTCTCTTCTTGTGTTACAGTATTATCTCCTCTTGTGTTACAGTATTGTCTCCTCTTGTGTTACAGTATTGTCTCCTCTTGTGTTACAGTATTGTCTCCTCTTGTGTTACAGTATTATCTCCTCTTGTGTTACAGTATTATCTCCTCTTGTGTTACAGTATTGTTTCCTCTTGTGTTACAGTATTGTCTCTTGTGTTACAGTATTGTCTCCTCTTGTGTTACAGTATTGTCTCCTCTTGTGTTACAGTATTGTCTCCTCTTGTGTTACAGTATTGTCTCCTCTTGTGTTACAGTATTGTCTCTTCTTGTGTTACAGTATTATCTCCTCTTGTGTTATAGTATTGTCTCCTCTTGTGTTACAGTATTGTCTCCTCATCTGTCACAGTATTGTCTCCTCTTGTGTTACAGTATTGTCTCCTCATCTGTCACAGTATTGCCTCCTCTTGTGTTACAGTATTTTTTCCTCTTGTGTTACAGTATTGTCTCCTCTTGTGTTACAGTATTGTCTCCTCTTGTGTTACAGTATTGTCTCCTCATCTGTCACAGTATTGTCTCCTCTTGTGTTACAGTATTGTATCCTCTTGTGTTACAGTATTGTATCCTCTTGTGTTACAGTATTGTCTCCTCATCTGTTACAGTATTGTATCCTCTTGTGTTACAGTATTGTATCCTCTTGTGTTACAGTATTGTCTCCTCATCTGTTACAGTATTGTATCCTCTTGTGTTACAGTATTGTCTCCTCTTGTGTTACAGTATTGTCTCCTCTTGTGTTACAGTATTGTATCCTCATCTGTTACAGTATTGTCTCCTCTTGTGTTACAGTATTGTATCCTCTTGTGTTACAATATTGTCTCCTCTTGTGTTACAGTATTATCTCCTCTTGTGTTACAGTATTGTCTCCTCTTGTGTTACAGTATTGTCTCCTCTTGTGTTACAGTATTGTGTCCTCTTGTGTTACAGTATTGTCTCCTCTTGTGTTACAGTATTGTCTCTTCTTGTGTTACAGTATTGTCTCCTCTTGTGTTACAGTATTGTCTCCTCTTGTGTTACAGTATTGTCTCTTCTTGTGTTACAGTATTGTCTCCTCTTGTGTTACAGTATTGTCTCCTCTTGTGTTACAGTATTGTATCCTCATCTGTCACAGTATTGTCTCCTGTTGTGTTACAGTATTGTCTCCTCTTGTGTTAAAGTATTGTCTCCTCTTGAGTTACAGTATTGTATCCTCTTGTGTTACAGTATTGTCTCTTCTTGTGTTACAGTATTGTCTCCTCTTGTGTTACAGTATTGTCTCCTCTTGTGTTACAGTATTGTATCCTCTTGTGTTACAGTATTGTCTCCTCTTGTGTTACAGTATTGTCTCCTCTTGTGTTACAGTATTGTCTCCTCTTGTGTTACAGTATTATATCCTCTTGTGTTACAGTATTGTCTCCTCTTGTGTTACAGTATTGTCTCTTGTGTTACAGTATTGTCTCCTCTTGTGTTACAGTATTGTCTCCTCTTGTGTTACAGTATTGTCTCCTCTTGTGTTACAGTATTATATCCTCTTGTGTTACAGTATTGTCTCCTCTTGTGTTACAGTATTGTCTCCTCTTGTGTTACAGTATTGTCTCCTCTTGTGTTACAGTATTGTCTCTTCTTGTGTTACAGTATTATCTCCTCTTGTGTTACAGTATTGTCTCCTCTTGTGTTACAGTATTGTCTCCTCTTGTGTTACAGTATTGTCTCCTCTTGTGTTACAGTATTATCTCCTCTTGTGTTACAGTATTATCTCCTCTTGTGTTACAGTATTGTCTCCTCTTGTGTTACAGTATTGTCTCTTGTGTTACAGTATTGTCTCCTCTTGTGTTACAGTATTGTCTCCTCTTGTGTTACAGTATTGTCTCCTCTTGTGTTACAGTATTGTCTCTTCTTGTGTTACAGTATTATCTCCTCTTGTGTTATAGTATTGTCTCCTCTTGTGTTACAGTATTGTCTCCTCATCTGTCACAGTATTGTCTCCTCTTGTGTTACAGTATTGTCTCCTCATCTGTCACAGTATTGCCTCCTCTTGTGTTACAGTATTGTCTCCTCTTGTGTTACAGTATTGTCTCCTCTTGTGTTACAGTATTGTCTCCTCTTGTGTTACAGTATTGTATCCTCATCTGTTACAGTATTGTCTCCTCTTGTGTTACAGTATTGTCTCCTCTTGAGTTACAGTATTGTCTCCTCTTGTGTTACAGTATTGTCTCCTCTTGTGTCACAGTATTGTATCCTCTTGTGTTACAGTATTGTCTCCTCTTGTGTTACAGTATTGTCTCCTCTTGTGTCACAGTATTGTCTCCTCTTGTGTTACAGTATTGTCTCCTCATCTGTCACAGTATTATCTCCTCTTGTGTTACAGTATTGTCTCCTCTTGTGTTACAGTATTGTCTCCTCTTGTGTTACAGTATTGTATCCTCATCTGTCACAGTATTATCTCCTCTTGTGTTACAGTATTGTCTCCTCTTGTGTTACAGTATTGTCTCCTCTTGTGTTACAGTATTGTCTCCTCTTGTGTTACAGTATTGTCTCCTCTTGTGTTACAGTATTGTATCCTCTTGTGTTACAGTATTGTCTCCTCTTGTGTTACAGTATTGTCTCCTCTTGTGTTACAGTGTTGTCTCCTCTTGTTACAATATTGTCTCCTCTTGTGTCACAGTATTGTCTACTCTTGTGTTACAGTATTGTCTCCTCTTGTGTTACAGTATTGTCTCCTCTTGTGTCACAGTATTGTTTACTCTTGTGTTACAGTATTGTCTCCTCTTGTGTTACAGTATTGTCTCCTCTTGTGTTACAATATTGTCTCCTCTTGTGTCACAGTATTGTCTACTCTTGTGTTACAGTATTGTCTCCTCTTGTGTTACAGTATTGTCTCCTCTTGTGTCACAGTATTGTCTACTCTTGTGTTACAGTATTGTCTCCTCTTGTGTTACAGTATTGTCTCCTCTTGTGTTACAGTATTGTCTCCTCTTGTGTTACAGTATTGTCTCCTCTTGTGTTACAGTATTGCCTCCTCATCTGTTACAGTATTGTCTCCTCATCTGTTACAGTATTGTCTCCTCATCTGTTACAGTATTGTCTCCTCTTGTGTTACAGTATTGTCTCCTCTTGTGTTACAGTATTGTCTCCTCTTGTGTTACAGTATTGTCTCCTCTTGTGTTACAGTATTGTATCCTCTTGTGTTACAGTATTGTCTCCTCTTGTGTTACAGTATTATCTCCTCTTGTGTCACAGTATTGTATCCTCTTGTGTTACAGTATTGTCTCCTCTTGTGTTACAGTATTGTCTCCTCTTGTGTTACAGTATTGTCTCCTCTTGTGTTACAGTGTTGTCTCCTCTTGTGTTACAGTATTGTCTCCTCTTGTGTTACAGTATTGTCTTCTCTTGTGTTACAGTATTGTCTCCTCTTGTGTTACAGTATTGTCTCCTCTTGTGTTACAGTGTTGTCTCCTCTTGTGTTACAGTATTGTCTCCTCTTGTGTTACAGTATTGTCTCCTCTTGTGTTACAGTATTGTCTCCTCTTGTGTCACAGTATTGTCTCCTCTTGTGTCACAGTATTGTATCCTCTTGTGTTACAGTATTGTCTCCTCTTGTGTTACAGTATTGTCTCCTCTTGTGTTACAGTATTGTCTCCTCTTGTGTTACAGTATTGTCTCCTCTTGTGTTACAGTATTGTCTCCTCTTGTGTTACAGTGTTGTCTCCTCTTGTGTTACAGTATTGTCTCCTCTTGTGTTACAGTATTGTCTCCTCTTGTGTTACAGTATTGTCTCCTCTTGTGTTACAGTATTGTCTCCTCTTGTGTTACAGTATTGCCTCCTCATCTGTTACAGTATTGTCTCCTCATCTGTTACAGTATTGTCTCCTCATCTGTTACAGTATTGTCTCCTCTTGTGTTACAGTATTGTCTCCTCTTGTGTTACAGTATTGTCTCCTCTTGTGTTACAGTATTGTCTCCTCTTGTGTTACAGTATTGTATCCTCTTGTGTTACAGTATTGTCTCCTCTTGTGTTACAGTATTATCTCCTCTTGTGTCACAGTATTGTCTCCTCTTGTGTTACAGTATTGTCTCCTCTTGTGTTACAGTATTGTCTCCTCTTGTGTTACAGTATTGTCTCCTCTTGTGTTACAGTATTGTATCCTCTTGTGTTACAGTATTGTCTCCTCTTGTGTTACAGTATTGTCTCCTCTTGTGTTACAGTGTTGTCTCCTCTTGTTACAATATTGTCTCCTCTTGTGTCACAGTATTGTCTACTCTTGTGTTACAGTATTGTCTCCTCTTGTGTTACAGTATTGTCTCCTCTTGTGTCACAGTATTGTCTACTCTTGTGTTACAGTATTGTCTCCTCTTGTGTTACAGTATTGTCTCCTCTTGTGTTACAATATTGTCTCCTCTTGTGTCACAGTATTGTCTACTCTTGTGTTACAGTATTGTCTCCTCTTGTGTTACAGTATTGTCTCCTCTTGTGTCACAGTATTGTCTACTCTTGTGTTACAGTATTGTCTCCTCTTGTGTTACAGTATTGTCTCCTCTTGTGTTACAGTATTGTCTCCTCTTGTGTTACAGTATTGTCTCCTCTTGTGTTACAGTATTGCCTCCTCATCTGTTACAGTATTGTCTCCTCATCTGTTACAGTATTGTCTCCTCATCTGTTACAGTATTGTCTCCTCTTGTGTTACAGTATTGTCTCCTCTTGTGTTACAGTATTGTCTCCTCTTGTGTTACAGTATTGTCTCCTCTTGTGTTACAGTATTGTATCCTCTTGTGTTACAGTATTGTCTCCTCTTGTGTTACAGTATTATCTCCTCTTGTGTTACAGTATTGTCTCCTCTTGTGTTACAGTGTTGTCTCCTCTTGTGTTACAGTATTGTCTCCTCTTGTGTTACAGTATTGTCTCCTCTTGTGTTACAGTATTGTCTCCTCTTGTGTTACAGTATTGTCTCCTCTTGTGTGTCACAGTATTGTCTACTCATCTGTTACAGTATTGTCTCCTCTTGTGTTACAGTATTGTCTCCTCTTGTGTTACAGTATTGTCTCCTCTTGTGTTACAGTGTTGTCTCCTCTTGTGTTACAGTGTTGTCTCCTCTTGTGTTACAGTATTGTCTCCTCTTGTGTTACAGTATTGTCTCCTCTTGTGTTACAGTATTGTCTCCTCTTGTGTTACAGTATTGTCTCCTCATCTGTTACAGTATTGTATCCTCTTGTGTTACAGTATTGTCTCCTCTTGTGTTACAGTATTGTCTCCTCTTGTGTTACAGTATTGTCTCCTCATCTGTTACAGTATTGTCTCCTCTTGTGTTACAGTATTGTCTCCTCTTGTGTGTCACAGTATTGTCTCCTCTTGTGTTACAGTATTGTCTCCTCTTGTGTTACAGTATTGCCTCCTCATCTGTTACAGTATTGTCTCCTCATCTGTTACAGTATTGTCTCCTCATCTGTTACAGTATTGTCTCCTCTTGTGTTACAGTATTGTCTCCTCTTGTGTTACAGTATTGTCTCCTCTTGTGTTACAGTATTGTCTCCTCTTGTGTTACAGTATTGTATCCTCTTGTGTTACAGTATTGTCTCCTCTTGTGTTACAGTATTATCTCCTCTTGTGTCACAGTATTGTATCCTCTTGTGTTACAGTATTGTCTCCTCTTGTGTTACAGTATTGTCTCCTCTTGTGTTACAGTATTGTCTCCTCTTGTGTTACAGTGTTGTCTCCTCTTGTGTTACAGTATTGTCTCCTCTTGTGTTACAGTATTGTCTTCTCTTGTGTTACAGTATTGTCTCCTCTTGTGTTACAGTATTGTCTCCTCTTGTGTTACAGTGTTGTCTCCTCTTGTGTTACAGTATTGTCTCCTCTTGTGTTACAGTATTGTCTCCTCTTGTGTTACAGTATTGTCTCCTCTTGTGTTACAGTATTGTCTCCTCTTGTGTCACAGTATTGTATCCTCTTGTGTTACAGTATTGTCTCCTCTTGTGTTACAGTATTGTCTCCTCTTGTGTTACAGTATTGTCTCCTCTTGTGTTACAGTATTGTCTCCTCTTGTGTTACAGTATTGTCTCCTCTTGTGTTACAGTGTTGTCTCCTCTTGTGTTACAGTATTGTCTCCTCTTGTGTTACAGTATTGTCTCCTCTTGTGTTACAGTATTGTCTCCTCTTGTGTTACAGTATTGTCTCCTCTTGTGTTACAGTATTGCCTCCTCATCTGTTACAGTATTGTCTCCTCATCTGTTACAGTATTGTCTCCTCATCTGTTACAGTATTGTCTCCTCTTGTGTTACAGTATTGTCTCCTCTTGTGTTACAGTATTGTCTCCTCTTGTGTTACAGTATTGTCTCCTCTTGTGTTACAGTATTGTATCCTCTTGTGTTACAGTATTGTCTCCTCTTGTGTTACAGTATTATCTCCTCTTGTGTCACAGTATTGTCTCCTCTTGTGTTACAGTATTGTCTCCTCTTGTGTTACAGTATTGTCTCCTCTTGTGTTACAGTATTGTCTCCTCTTGTGTTACAGTATTGTATCCTCTTGTGTTACAGTATTGTCTCCTCTTGTGTTACAGTATTGTCTCCTCTTGTGTTACAGTGTTGTCTCCTCTTGTTACAATATTGTCTCCTCTTGTGTCACAGTATTGTCTACTCTTGTGTTACAGTATTGTCTCCTCTTGTGTTACAGTATTGTCTCCTCTTGTGTCACAGTATTGTCTACTCTTGTGTTACAGTATTGTCTCCTCTTGTGTTACAGTATTGTCTCCTCTTGTGTTACAATATTGTCTCCTCTTGTGTCACAGTATTGTCTACTCTTGTGTTACAGTATTGTCTCCTCTTGTGTTACAGTATTGTCTCCTCTTGTGTCACAGTATTGTCTACTCTTGTGTTACAGTATTGTCTCCTCTTGTGTTACAGTATTGTCTCCTCTTGTGTTACAGTATTGTCTCCTCTTGTGTTACAGTATTGTCTCCTCTTGTGTTACAGTATTGCCTCCTCATCTGTTACAGTATTGTCTCCTCATCTGTTACAGTATTGTCTCCTCATCTGTTACAGTATTGTCTCCTCTTGTGTTACAGTATTGTCTCCTCTTGTGTTACAGTATTGTATCCTCTTGTGTTACAGTATTGTCTCCTCTTGTGTTACAGTATTGTATCCTCTTGTGTTACAGTATTGTCTCCTCTTGTGTTACAGTATTATCTCCTCTTGTGTTACAGTATTGTCTCCTCTTGTGTTACAGTGTTGTCTCCTCTTGTGTTACAGTATTGTCTCCTCTTGTGTTACAGTATTGTCTCCTCTTGTGTTACAGTATTGTCTCCTCTTGTGTTACAGTATTGTCTCCTCTTGTGTGTCACAGTATTGTCTACTCATCTGTTACAGTATTGTCTCCTCTTGTGTTACAGTATTGTCTCCTCTTGTGTTACAGTATTGTCTCCTCTTGTGTTACAGTGTTGTCTCCTCTTGTGTTACAGTGTTGTCTCCTCTTGTGTTACAGTATTGTCTCCTCTTGTGTTACAGTATTGTCTCCTCTTGTGTTACAGTATTGTCTCCTCTTGTGTTACAGTATTGTCTCCTCATCTGTTACAGTATTGTATCCTCTTGTGTTACAGTATTGTCTCCTCTTGTGTTACAGTATTGTCTCCTCTTGTGTTACAGTATTGTCTCCTCATCTGTTACAGTATTGTCTCCTCTTGTGTTACAGTATTGTCTCCTCTTGTGTGTCACAGTATTGTCTCCTCTTGTGTTATAGTATTGTCTCCTCTTGTGTTACAGTATTGTCTCCTCATCTGTCACAGTATTGTCTCCTCTTGTGTGTCACAGTATTGTCTCCTCTTGTGTTACAGTATTGTCTCCTCTTGTGTTACAGTGTTGTCTCCTCTTGTGTTACAGTGTTGTCTCCTCTTGTGTTACAGTATTGTCTCCTCTTGTGTTACAGTATTGTCTCCTCATCTGTCACAGTATTGTCTCCTCTTGTGTTACAGTCTTGTATCCTCTTGTGTTACAGTATTGTCTCCTCTTGTGTTACAGTATTGTATCCTCATCTGTTACAGTATTGTCTCCTCTTGTGTTACAGTATTGTCTCCTCTTGTGTTACAGTATTGTCTCCTCTTGTGTTACAGTATTGTCTCCTCATCTGTCACAGTATTGTATCCTCTTGTGTTACAGTATTGTCTCCTCTTGTGTTACAGTATTGTCTCCTCTTGTGTTACAGTATTGTCTCTTCTTGTGTTACAGTATTATCTCCTCTTGTGTTACAGTATTGTCTCCTCTTGTGTTACAGTATTGTCTCCTCTTGTGTTACAGTATTGTCTCCTCTTGTGTTACAGTATTATCTCCTCTTGTGTTACAGTATTATCTCCTCTTGTGTTACAGTATTGTCTCTTGTGTTACAGTATTGTCTCCTCTTGTGTTACAGTATTGTCTCCTCTTGTGTTACAGTATTGTCTCCTCTTGTGTTACAGTATTGTCTCCTCTTGTGTTACAGTGTTGTCTCCTCTTGTGTTACAGTATTGTCTCCTCTTGTGTTACAGTATTGTCTCCTCTTGTGTTACAGTATTGTCTCCTCTTGTGTTACAGTATTGTCTCCTCTTGTGTTACAGTATTGCCTCCTCATCTGTTACAGTATTGTCTCCTCATCTGTTACAGTATTGTCTCCTCATCTGTTACAGTATTGTCTCCTCTTGTGTTACAGTATTGTCTCCTCTTGTGTTACAGTATTGTCTCCTCTTGTGTTACAGTATTGTCTCCTCTTGTGTTACAGTATTGTATCCTCTTGTGTTACAGTATTGTCTCCTCTTGTGTTACAGTATTATCTCCTCTTGTGTCACAGTATTGTCTCCTCTTGTGTTACAGTATTGTCTCCTCTTGTGTTACAGTATTGTCTCCTCTTGTGTTACAGTATTGTCTCCTCTTGTGTTACAGTATTGTATCCTCTTGTGTTACAGTATTGTCTCCTCTTGTGTTACAGTATTGTCTCCTCTTGTGTTACAGTGTTGTCTCCTCTTGTTACAATATTGTCTCCTCTTGTGTCACAGTATTGTCTACTCTTGTGTTACAGTATTGTCTCCTCTTGTGTTACAGTATTGTCTCCTCTTGTGTCACAGTATTGTCTACTCTTGTGTTACAGTATTGTCTCCTCTTGTGTTACAGTATTGTCTCCTCTTGTGTTACAATATTGTCTCCTCTTGTGTCACAGTATTGTCTACTCTTGTGTTACAGTATTGTCTCCTCTTGTGTTACAGTATTGTCTCCTCTTGTGTCACAGTATTGTCTACTCTTGTGTTACAGTATTGTCTCCTCTTGTGTTACAGTATTGTCTCCTCTTGTGTTACAGTATTGTCTCCTCTTGTGTTACAGTATTGTCTCCTCTTGTGTTACAGTATTGCCTCCTCATCTGTTACAGTATTGTCTCCTCATCTGTTACAGTATTGTCTCCTCATCTGTTACAGTATTGTCTCCTCTTGTGTTACAGTATTGTCTCCTCTTGTGTTACAGTATTGTCTCCTCTTGTGTTACAGTATTGTCTCCTCTTGTGTTACAGTATTGTATCCTCTTGTGTTACAGTATTGTCTCCTCTTGTGTTACAGTATTATCTCCTCTTGTGTTACAGTATTGTCTCCTCTTGTGTTACAGTGTTGTCTCCTCTTGTGTTACAGTATTGTCTCCTCTTGTGTTACAGTATTGTCTCCTCTTGTGTTACAGTATTGTCTCCTCTTGTGTTACAGTATTGTCTCCTCTTGTGTGTCACAGTATTGTCTACTCATCTGTTACAGTATTGTCTCCTCTTGTGTTACAGTATTGTCTCCTCTTGTGTTACAGTATTGTCTCCTCTTGTGTTACAGTGTTGTCTCCTCTTGTGTTACAGTGTTGTCTCCTCTTGTGTTACAGTATTGTCTCCTCTTGTGTTACAGTATTGTCTCCTCTTGTGTTACAGTATTGTCTCCTCTTGTGTTACAGTATTGTCTCCTCATCTGTTACAGTATTGTATCCTCTTGTGTTACAGTATTGTCTCCTCTTGTGTTACAGTATTGTCTCCTCTTGTGTTACAGTATTGTCTCCTCATCTGTTACAGTATTGTCTCCTCTTGTGTTACAGTATTGTCTCCTCTTGTGTGTCACAGTATTGTCTCCTCTTGTGTTATAGTATTGTCTCCTCTTGTGTTACAGTATTGTCTCCTCATCTGTCACAGTATTGTCTCCTCTTGTGTGTCACAGTATTGTCTCCTCTTGTGTTACAGTATTGTCTCCTCTTGTGTTACAGTGTTGTCTCCTCTTGTGTTACAGTGTTGTCTCCTCTTGTGTTACAGTATTGTCTCCTCTTGTGTTACAGTATTGTCTCCTCATCTGTCACAGTATTGTCTCCTCTTGTGTTACAGTCTTGTATCCTCTTGTGTTACAGTATTGTCTCCTCTTGTGTTACAGTATTGTATCCTCATCTGTTACAGTATTGTCTCCTCTTGTGTTACAGTATTGTCTCCTCTTGTGTTACAGTATTGTCTCCTCTTGTGTTACAGTATTGTCTCCTCATCTGTCACAGTATTGTATCCTCTTGTGTTACAGTATTGTCTCCTCTTGTGTTACAGTATTGTCTCCTCTTGTGTTACAGTATTGTCTCTTCTTGTGTTACAGTATTATCTCCTCTTGTGTTACAGTATTGTCTCCTCTTGTGTTACAGTATTGTCTCCTCTTGTGTTACAGTATTGTCTCCTCTTGTGTTACAGTATTATCTCCTCTTGTGTTACAGTATTATCTCCTCTTGTGTTACAGTATTGTCTCTTGTGTTACAGTATTGTCTCCTCTTGTGTTACAGTATTGTCTCCTCTTGTGTTACAGTATTGTCTCCTCTTGTGTTACAGTATTGTCTCCTCATCTGTCACAGTATTGTATCCTCTTGTGTTACAGTATTGACTCCTCTTGTGTTACAGTATTGTCTCCTCTTGTGTTACAGTATTGTCTCCTCATCTGTCACAGTATTGTCTCCTCTTGTGTTATAGTATTGTCTCCTCTTGTGTTACAGTATTGTCTCCTCATCTGTCACAGTATTGTCTCCTCTTGTGTTACAGTATTGTCTCCTCTTGTGTTACAGTATTGTCTCCTCTTGTGTTACAGTATTGTCTCCTCTTGTGTTACAGTATTGTCTCCTCATCTGTCACAGTATTGTCTCCTCTTGTGTTACAGTATTGTCTCCTCTTGTGTTACAGTATTATCTCCTCTTGTGTTACAGTATTGTCTCCTCTTGTGTTACAGTATTGTCTCCTCTTGTGTTACGGTATTGTCTCCTCTTGTGTTACAGTATTGTCTCCTCTTGTGTTACAGTATTGTCTCCTCTTGTGTTACAGTATTGTCTCCTCATCTGTCACAGTATTGTCTCCTCTTGTGTTACAGTATTGTCTCCTCTTGTGTTACAGTATTGTCTCCTCTTGTGTTACAGTATTGTCTCCTCATCTGTCACAGTATTGTCTCCTCTTGTGTTACAGTATTGTCTCCTCTTGTGTTACAGTATTGTCTCCTCTTGTGTTACAGTATTGTCTCCTCTTGTGTTACAGTATTATCTCCTCTTGTGTTACAGTATTGTCTCCTCTTGTGTTACAGTATTGTCTCCTCTTGTGTTACAGTATTATCTCCTCTTTTGTTACAGTATTGTCTCCTCTTGTGTTACAGTATTGTCTCCTCTTGTGTTACAGTATTGTATCCTCTTGTGTTACAGTATTGTCTCCTCTTGTGTTACAGTATTGTCTCCTCTTGTGTTACAGTATTATCTCCTCTTGTGTTACAGTATTGTCTCCTCTTGTGTTACAGTATTGTATCCTCTTGTGTTACAGTATTGTCTCCTCTTGTGTTACAGTATTGTCTCCTCTTGTGTTACAGTATTGTCTCCTCATCTGTTACAGTATTGTCTCCTCTTGTGTTACAGTATTGTCTCCTCTTGTGTGTCACAGTATTGTCTCCTCTTGTGTTATAGTATTGTCTCCTCTTGTGTTACAGTATTGTCTCCTCATCTGTCACAGTATTGTCTCCTCTTGTGTGTCACAGTATTGTCTCCTCTTGTGTTACAGTATTGTCTCCTCTTGTGTTACAGTATTGTCTCCTCTTGTGTTACAGTGTTGTCTCCTCTTGTGTTACAGTGTTGTCTCCTCTTGTGTTACAGTATTGTCTCCTCTTGTGTTACAGTATTGTCTCCTCTTGTGTTACAGTATTGTCTCCTCATCTGTCACAGTATTGTCTCCTCTTGTGTTATAGTATTGTCTCCTCTTGTGTTACAGTATTGTCTCCTCATCTGTCACAGTATTGTCTCCTCTTGTGTTACAGTATTGTCTCCTCTTGTGTTACAGTATTGTCTCCTCTTGTGTTACTGTATTGTCTCCTCTTGTGTTACAGTATTGTCTCCTCATCTGTCACAGTATTGTCTCCTCTTGTGTTACAGTATTGTCTCCTCTTGTGTTACAGTATTGTCTCCTCTTGTGTTACAGTATTGTCTCCTCTTGTGTTACGGTATTGTCTCCTCTTGTGTTACGGTATTGTCTCCTCTTGTGTTACAGTATTGTCTCCTCTTGTGTTACAGTATTGTCTCCTCTTGTGTTACAGTATTGTCTCCTCTTGTGTTACCGTATTGTCTCCTCTTGTGTTACAGTATTGTCTCCTCTTGTGTTACAGTAATGTCTCCTCTTGTGTTACAGTATTGTCTCCTCTTGTGTTACAGTATTGTCTCCTATTGTGTCACAGTATTGTCTCCTCTTGTGTCACAGTATTGTCTCCTCTTGTGTTACAGTATTGTCTCCTCTTGTGTTACAGTATTGTCTCCTCTTGTGTTACAGTATTGTCTCCTCTTGTGTTACAGTATTGTATCCTCTTGTGTTACAGTATTGTCTCCTCTTGTGTTACAGTATTGTCTCCTCTTGTGTTACAGTATTGTCTCCTCTTGTGTTACAGCATTGTCTCCTCATCTGTTACATTATTGTCTCCTCTTGTGTTACAGTATTGTCTCCTCTTGTGTTACAGTATTGTCTCCTCTTGTGTCACAGTATTGTCTCCTCTTGTGTCACAGTATTGTCTCCTCTTGTGTTACAGTATTGTCTCCTCTTGTGTTACAGTATTGTCTCCTCATCTGTTACAGTATTGTCTCCTCTTGTGTTACAGTATTGTCTCCTCTTGTGTTACAGTATTGTATCCTCTTGTGTTACAGTATTGTCTCCTCATCTGTTACAGTATTGTCTCCTCTTGTGTTACAGTATTGTCTCCTCTTGTGTTACAGTATTGTATCCTCTTGTGTTACAGTATTGTATCCTCTTGTGTTACAGTATTGTCTCCTCATCTGTTACAGTATTGTCTCCTCTTGTGTTACAGTATTGTCTCCTCTTGTGTTACAGTATTATCTCCTCTTGTGTTACAGTATTGTCTCCTCTTGTGTTACAGTATTGTCTCCTCTTGTGTTACAGTATTGTCTCCTCTTGTGTTACAGTATTGTCTCCTCATCTGTCACAGTATTGTATCCTTGTGTTACAGTATTGTATCCTCTTGTGTTACAGTATTGTATCCTCTTGTGTTACAGTATTGTCTCCTCATCTGTTACAGTATTGTATCCTCTTGTGTTACAGTATTGTATCCTCTTGTGTTACAGTATTGTATCCTCTTGTGTTACAGTATTGTCTCCTCATCTGTTACAGTATTGTATCCTCTTGTGTTACAGTATTGTCTCCTCTTGTGTTACAGTATTGTCTCCTCTTGTGTTACAGTATTGTATCCTCATCTGTTACAGTATTGTCTCCTCTTGTGTTACAGTATTGTATCCTCTTGTGTTACAATATTGTCTCCTCTTGTGTTACAGTATTATCTCCTCTTGTGTTACAGTATTGTCTCCTCTTGTGTTACAGTATTGTCTCCTCTTGTGTTACAGTATTGTCTCCTCTTGTGTTACAGTATTGTGTCCTCTTGTGTTACAGTATTGTCTCCTCTTGTGTTACAGTATTGTCTCTTCTTGTGTTACAGTATTGTCTCCTCTTGTGTTACAGTATTGTCTCCTCTTGTGTTACAGTATTATCTCCTCTTGTGTTACAGTATTGTCTCCTCTTGTGTTACAGTATTGTATCCTCTTGTGTTACAGTATTGTCTCCTCTTGTGTTACAGTATTGTCTCCTCTTGTGTTACAGTATTGTCTCCTCATCTGTTACAGTATTGTCTCCTCTTGTGTTACAGTATTGTCTCCTCTTGTGTGTCACAGTATTGTCTCCTCTTGTGTTATAGTATTGTCTCCTCTTGTGTTACAGTATTGTCTCCTCATCTGTCACAGTATTGTCTCCTCTTGTGTGTCACAGTATTGTCTCCTCTTGTGTTACAGTATTGTCTCCTCTTGTGTTACAGTATTGTCTCCTCTTGTGTTACAGTGTTGTCTCCTCTTGTGTTACAGTGTTGTCTCCTCTTGTGTTACAGTATTGTCTCCTCTTGTGTTACAGTATTGTCTCCTCTTGTGTTACAGTATTGTCTCCTCATCTGTCACAGTATTGTCTCCTCTTGTGTTATAGTATTGTCTCCTCTTGTGTTACAGTATTGTCTCCTCATCTGTCACAGTATTGTCTCCTCTTGTGTTACAGTATTGTCTCCTCTTGTGTTACAGTATTGTCTCCTCTTGTGTTACTGTATTGTCTCCTCTTGTGTTACAGTATTGTCTCCTCATCTGTCACAGTATTGTCTCCTCTTGTGTTACAGTATTGTCTCCTCTTGTGTTACAGTATTGTCTCCTCTTGTGTTACAGTATTGTCTCCTCTTGTGTTACGGTATTGTCTCCTCTTGTGTTACGGTATTGTCTCCTCTTGTGTTACAGTATTGTCTCCTCTTGTGTTACAGTATTGTCTCCTCTTGTGTTACAGTATTGTCTCCTCTTGTGTTACCGTATTGTCTCCTCTTGTGTTACAGTATTGTCTCCTCTTGTGTTACAGTAATGTCTCCTCTTGTGTTACAGTATTGTCTCCTCTTGTGTTACAGTATTGTCTCCTATTGTGTCACAGTATTGTCTCCTCTTGTGTCACAGTATTGTCTCCTCTTGTGTTACAGTATTGTCTCCTCTTGTGTTACAGTATTGTCTCCTCTTGTGTTACAGTATTGTCTCCTCTTGTGTTACAGTATTGTATCCTCTTGTGTTACAGTATTGTCTCCTCTTGTGTTACAGTATTGTCTCCTCTTGTGTTACAGTATTGTCTCCTCTTGTGTTACAGCATTGTCTCCTCATCTGTTACATTATTGTCTCCTCTTGTGTTACAGTATTGTCTCCTCTTGTGTTACAGTATTGTCTCCTCTTGTGTCACAGTATTGTCTCCTCTTGTGTCACAGTATTGTCTCCTCTTGTGTTACAGTATTGTCTCCTCTTGTGTTACAGTATTGTCTCCTCATCTGTTACAGTATTGTCTCCTCTTGTGTTACAGTATTGTCTCCTCTTGTGTTACAGTATTGTATCCTCTTGTGTTACAGTATTGTCTCCTCATCTGTTACAGTATTGTCTCCTCTTGTGTTACAGTATTGTCTCCTCTTGTGTTACAGTATTGTATCCTCTTGTGTTACAGTATTGTATCCTCTTGTGTTACAGTATTGTCTCCTCATCTGTTACAGTATTGTCTCCTCTTGTGTTACAGTATTGTCTCCTCTTGTGTTACAGTATTATCTCCTCTTGTGTTACAGTATTGTCTCCTCTTGTGTTACAGTATTGTCTCCTCTTGTGTTACAGTATTGTCTCCTCTTGTGTTACAGTATTGTCTCCTCATCTGTCACAGTATTGTATCCTTGTGTTACAGTATTGTATCCTCTTGTGTTACAGTATTGTATCCTCTTGTGTTACAGTATTGTCTCCTCATCTGTTACAGTATTGTATCCTCTTGTGTTACAGTATTGTATCCTCTTGTGTTACAGTATTGTATCCTCTTGTGTTACAGTATTGTCTCCTCATCTGTTACAGTATTGTATCCTCTTGTGTTACAGTATTGTCTCCTCTTGTGTTACAGTATTGTCTCCTCTTGTGTTACAGTATTGTATCCTCATCTGTTACAGTATTGTCTCCTCTTGTGTTACAGTATTGTATCCTCTTGTGTTACAATATTGTCTCCTCTTGTGTTACAGTATTATCTCCTCTTGTGTTACAGTATTGTCTCCTCTTGTGTTACAGTATTGTCTCCTCTTGTGTTACAGTATTGTCTCCTCTTGTGTTACAGTATTGTGTCCTCTTGTGTTACAGTATTGTCTCCTCTTGTGTTACAGTATTGTCTCTTCTTGTGTTACAGTATTGTCTCCTCTTGTGTTACAGTATTGTCTCCTCTTGTGTTACAGTATTGTCTCCTCTTGTGTTACAGTATTGTATCATCTGTCACAGTATTGTCTCCTCTTGTGTTACAGTATTGTCTCCTCTTGTGTTAAAGTATTGTCTCCTCTTGAGTTACAGTATTGTATCCTCTTGTGTTACAGTATTGTCTCTTCTTGTGTTACAGTATTGTCTCCTCTTGTGTTACAGTATTGTCTCCTCTTGTTTTACAGTATTGTATCCTCTTGTGTTACAGTATTGTCTCCTCTTGTGTTACAGTATTGTCTCCTCTTGTGTTACAGTATTATATCCTCTTGTGTTACTGTATTGTCTCCTCTTGTGTTACAGTATTGTCTCTTGTGTTACAGTATTGTCTCCTCTTGTGTTACAGTATTGTCTCCTCTTGTGTTACAGTATTGTATCCTCTTGTGTTACAGTATTGTCTCCTCTTGTATTACAGTATTGTCTCCTCTTGTGTTACAGTATTGTCTCCTCTTGTGTTACAGTATTATATCCTCTTGTGTTACAGTATTGTCTCCTCTTGTGTTACAGTATTGTCTCTTGTGTTACAGTATTGTCTCCTCTTGTGTTACAGTATTGTCTCCTCTTGTGTTACAGTATTGTCTCTTCTTGTGTTACAGTATTATCTCCTCTTGTGTTACAGTATTGTCTCCTCTTGTGTTACAGTATTGTCTCCTCTTGTGTTACAGTATTGTCTCCTCTTGTGTTACAGTATTATCTCCTCTTGTGTTACAGTATTATCTCCTCTTGTGTTACAGTATTGTTTCCTCTTGTGTTACAGTATTGTCTCTTGTGTTACAGTATTGTCTCCTCTTGTGTTACAGTATTGTCTCCTCTTGTGTTACAGTATTGTCTCCTCTTGTGTTACAGTATTGTCTCCTCTTGTGTTACAGTATTGTCTCTTCTTGTGTTACAGTATTATCTCCTCTTGTGTTATAGTATTGTCTCCTCTTGTGTTACAGTATTGTCTCCTCATCTGTCACAGTATTGTCTCCTCTTGTGTTACAGTATTGTCTCCTCATCTGTCACAGTATTGCCTCCTCTTGTGTTACAGTATTTTTTCCTCTTGTGTTACAGTATTGTCTCCTCTTGTGTTACAGTATTGTCTCCTCTTGTGTTACAGTATTGTCTCCTCATCTGTCACAGTATTGTCTCCTCTTGTGTTACAGTATTGTATCCTCTTGTGTTACAGTATTGTATCCTCTTGTGTTACAGTATTGTCTCCTCATCTGTTACAGTATTGTATCCTCTTGTGTTACAGTATTGTATCCTCTTGTGTTACAGTATTGTCTCCTCATCTGTTACAGTATTGTATCCTCTTGTGTTACAGTATTGTCTCCTCTTGTGTTACAGTATTGTCTCCTCTTGTGTTACAGTATTGTATCCTCATCTGTTACAGTATTGTCTCCTCTTGTGTTACAGTATTGTATCCTCTTGTGTTACAATATTGTCTCCTCTTGTGTTACAGTATTATCTCCTCTTGTGTTACAGTATTGTCTCCTCTTGTGTTACAGTATTGTCTCCTCTTGTGTTACAGTATTGTGTCCTCTTGTGTTACAGTATTGTCTCCTCTTGTGTTACAGTATTGTCTCTTCTTGTGTTACAGTATTGTCTCCTCTTGTGTTACAGTATTGTCTCCTCTTGTGTTACAGTATTGTCTCTTCTTGTGTTACAGTATTGTCTCCTCTTGTGTTACAGTATTGTCTCCTCTTGTGTTACAGTATTGTATCCTCATCTGTCACAGTATTGTCTCCTGTTGTGTTACAGTATTGTCTCCTCTTGTGTTAAAGTATTGTCTCCTCTTGAGTTACAGTATTGTATCCTCTTGTGTTACAGTATTGTCTCTTCTTGTGTTACAGTATTGTCTCCTCTTGTGTTACAGTATTGTCTCCTCTTGTGTTACAGTATTGTATCCTCTTGTGTTACAGTATTGTCTCCTCTTGTGTTACAGTATTGTCTCCTCTTGTGTTACAGTATTGTCTCCTCTTGTGTTACAGTATTATATCCTCTTGTGTTACAGTATTGTCTCCTCTTGTGTTACAGTATTGTCTCTTGTGTTACAGTATTGTCTCCTCTTGTGTTACAGTATTGTCTCCTCTTGTGTTACAGTATTGTCTCCTCTTGTGTTACAGTATTATATCCTCTTGTGTTACAGTATTGTCTCCTCTTGTGTTACAGTATTGTCTCCTCTTGTGTTACAGTATTGTCTCCTCTTGTGTTACAGTATTGTCTCTTCTTGTGTTACAGTATTATCTCCTCTTGTGTTACAGTATTGTCTCCTCTTGTGTTACAGTATTGTCTCCTCTTGTGTTACAGTATTGTCTCCTCTTGTGTTACAGTATTATCTCCTCTTGTGTTACAGTATTATCTCCTCTTGTGTTACAGTATTGTCTCCTCTTGTGTTACAGTATTGTCTCTTGTGTTACAGTATTGTCTCCTCTTGTGTTACAGTATTGTCTCCTCTTGTGTTACAGTATTGTCTCCTCTTGTGTTACAGTATTGTCTCTTCTTGTGTTACAGTATTATCTCCTCTTCTGTTATAGTATTGTCTCCTCTTGTGTTACAGTATTGTCTCCTCATCTGTCACAGTATTGTCTCCTCTTGTGTTACAGTATTGTCTCCTCATCTGTCACAGTATTGCCTCCTCTTGTGTTACAGTATTGTCTCCTCTTGTGTTACAGTATTGTCTCCTCTTGTGTTACAGTATTGTCTCCTCTTGTGTTACAGTATTGTATCCTCATCTGTTACAGTATTGTCTCCTCTTGTGTTACAGTATTGTCTCCTCTTGAGTTACAGTATTGTCTCCTCTTGTGTTACAGTATTGTCTCCTCTTGTGTCACAGTATTGTATCCTCTTGTGTTACAGTATTGTCTCCTCTTGTGTTACAGTATTGTCTCCTCTTGTGTCACAGTATTGTCTCCTCTTGTGTTACAGTATTGTCTCCTCATCTGTCACAGTATTATCTCCTCTTGTGTTACAGTATTGTCTCCTCTTGTGTTACAGTATTGTCTCCTCTTGTGTTACAGTATTGTATCCTCATCTGTCACAGTATTATCTCCTCTTGTGTTACAGTATTGTCTCCTCTTGTGTTACAGTATTGTCTCCTCTTGTGTTACAGTATTGTCTCCTCTTGTGTTACAGTATTGTCTCCTCTTGTGTTACAGTATTGTATCCTCTTGTGTTACAGTATTGTCTCCTCTTGTGTTACAGTATTGTCTCCTCTTGTGTTACAGTGTTGTCTCCTCTTGTTACAATATTGTCTCCTCTTGTGTCACAGTATTGTCTACTCTTGTGTTACAGTATTGTCTCCTCTTGTGTTACAGTATTGTCTCCTCTTGTGTCACAGTATTGTCTACTCTTGTGTTACAGTATTGTCTCCTCTTGTGTTACAGTATTGTCTCCTCTTGTGTTACAATATTGTCTCCTCTTGTGTCACAGTATTGTCTACTCTTGTGTTACAGTATTGTCTCCTCTTGTGTTACAGTATTGTCTCCTCTTGTGTCACAGTATTGTCTACTCTTGTGTTACAGTATTGTCTCCTCTTGTGTTACAGTATTGTCTCCTCTTGTGTTACAGTATTGTCTCCTCTTGTGTTACAGTATTGTCTCCTCTTGTGTTACAGTATTGCCTCCTCATCTGTTACAGTATTGTCTCCTCATCTGTTACAGTATTGTCTCCTCATCTGTTACAGTATTGTCTCCTCTTGTGTTACAGTATTGTCTCCTCTTGTGTTACAGTATTGTCTCCTCTTGTGTTACAGTATTGTCTCCTCTTGTGTTACAGTATTGTATCCTCTTGTGTTACAGTATTGTCTCCTCTTGTGTTACAGTATTATCTCCTCTTGTGTCACAGTATTGTATCCTCTTGTGTTACAGTATTGTCTCCTCTTGTGTTACAGTATTGTCTCCTCTTGTGTTACAGTATTGTCTCCTCTTGTGTTACAGTGTTGTCTCCTCTTGTGTTACAGTATTGTCTCCTCTTGTGTTACAGTATTGTCTTCTCTTGTGTTACAGTATTGTCTCCTCTTGTGTTACAGTATTGTCTCCTCTTGTGTTACAGTGTTGTCTCCTCTTGTGTTACAGTATTGTCTCCTCTTGTGTTACAGTATTGTCTCCTCTTGTGTTACAGTATTGTCTCCTCTTGTGTTACAGTATTGTCTCCTCTTGTGTCACAGTATTGTATCCTCTTGTGTTACAGTATTGTCTCCTCTTGTGTTACAGTATTGTCTCCTCTTGTGTTACAGTATTGTCTCCTCTTGTGTTACAGTATTGTCTCCTCTTGTGTTACAGTATTGTCTCCTCTTGTGTTACAGTGTTGTCTCCTCTTGTGTTACAGTATTGTCTCCTCTTGTGTTACAGTATTGTCTCCTCTTGTGTTACAGTATTGTCTCCTCTTGTGTTACAGTATTGCCTCCTCATCTGTTACAGTATTGTCTCCTCATCTGTTACAGTATTGTCTCCTCATCTGTTACAGTATTGTCTCCTCTTGTGTTACAGTATTGTCTCCTCTTGTGTTACAGTATTGTCTCCTCTTGTGTTACAGTATTGTCTCCTCTTGTGTTACAGTATTGTATCCTCTTGTGTTACAGTATTGTCTCCTCTTGTGTTACAGTATTATCTCCTCTTGTGTCACAGTATTGTCTCCTCTTGTGTTACAGTATTGTCTCCTCTTGTGTTACAGTATTGTCTCCTCTTGTGTTACAGTATTGTCTCCTCTTGTGTTACAGTATTGTATCCTCTTGTGTTACAGTATTGTCTCCTCTTGTGTTACAGTATTGTCTCCTCTTGTGTTACAGTGTTGTCTCCTCTTGTTACAATATTGTCTCCTCTTGTGTCACAGTATTGTCTACTCTTGTGTTACAGTATTGTCTCCTCTTGTGTTACAGTATTGTCTCCTCTTGTGTCACAGTATTGTCTACTCTTGTGTTACAGTATTGTCTCCTCTTGTGTTACAGTATTGTCTCCTCTTGTGTTACAATATTGTCTCCTCTTGTGTCACAGTATTGTCTACTCTTGTGTTACAGTATTGTCTCCTCTTGTGTTACAGTATTGTCTCCTCTTGTGTCACAGTATTGTCTACTCTTGTGTTACAGTATTGTCTCCTCTTGTGTTACAGTATTGTCTCCTCTTGTGTTACAGTATTGTCTCCTCTTGTGTTACAGTATTGTCTCCTCTTGTGTTACAGTATTGCCTCCTCATCTGTTACAGTATTGTCTCCTCATCTGTTACAGTATTGTCTCCTCATCTGTTACAGTATTGTCTCCTCTTGTGTTACAGTATTGTCTCCTCTTGTGTTACAGTATTGTCTCCTCTTGTGTTACAGTATTGTCTCCTCTTGTGTTACAGTATTGTATCCTCTTGTGTTACAGTATTGTCTCCTCTTGTGTTACAGTATTATCTCCTCTTGTGTCACAGTATTGTATCCTCTTGTGTTACAGTATTGTCTCCTCTTGTGTTACAGTATTGTCTCCTCTTGTGTTACAGTATTGTCTCCTCTTGTGTTACAGTGTTGTCTCCTCTTGTGTTACAGTATTGTCTCCTCTTGTGTTACAGTATTGTCTTCTCTTGTGTTACAGTATTGTCTCCTCTTGTGTTACAGTATTGTCTCCTCTTGTGTTACAGTGTTGTCTCCTCTTGTGTTACAGTATTGTCTCCTCTTGTGTTACAGTATTGTCTCCTCTTGTGTTACAGTATTGTCTCCTCTTGTGTTACAGTATTGTCTCCTCTTGTGTCACAGTATTGTATCCTCTTGTGTTACAGTATTGTCTCCTCTTGTGTTACAGTATTGTCTCCTCTTGTGTTACAGTATTGTCTCCTCTTGTGTTACAGTATTGTCTCCTCTTGTGTTACAGTATTGTCTCCTCTTGTGTTACAGTGTTGTCTCCTCTTGTGTTACAGTATTGTCTCCTCTTGTGTTACAGTATTGTCTCCTCTTGTGTTACAGTATTGTCTCCTCTTGTGTTACAGTGTTGTCTCCTCTTGTGTTACAGTGTTGTCTCCTCTTGTGTTACAGTGTTGTCTCCTCTTGTGTTACAGTATTGTCTCCTCTTGTGTTACAGTGTTGTCTCCTCTTGTGTTACAGTATTGTCTCCTCTTGTGTTACAGTATTGTCTCCTCTTGTGTTACAGTATTGTCTCCTCTTGTGTTACAGTATTGTCTCCTCTTGTGTGTCACAGTATTGTCTCCTCATCTGTTACAGTATTGTCTCCTCTTGTGTTACAGTATTGTCTCCTCTTGTGTTACAGTATTGTCTCCTCTTGTGTTACAGTGTTGTCTCCTCTTGTGTTACAGTGTTGTCTCCTCTTGTGTTACAGTATTGTCTCCTCTTGTGTTACAGTATTGTCTCCTCTTGTGTTACAGTATTGTCTCCTCTTGTGTTACAGTATTGTCTCCTCATCTGTTACAGTATTGTATCCTCTTGTGTTACAGTATTGTCTCCTCTTGTGTTACAGTATTGTCTCCTCTTGTGTTACAGTATTGTCTCCTCATCTGTTACAGTATTGTCTCCTCTTGTGTTACAGTATTGTCTCCTCTTGTGTGTCACAGTATTGTGTCCTCTTGTGTTATAGTATTGTCTCCTCTTGTGTTACAGTATTGTCTCCTCATCTGTCACAGTATTGTCTCCTCTTGTGTGTCACAGTATTGTCTCCTCTTGTGTTACAGTATTGTCTCCTCTTGTGTTACAGTATTGTCTCCTCTTGTGTTACAGTGTTGTCTCCTCTTGTGTTACAGTGTTGTCTCCTCTTGTGTTACAGTATTGTCTCCTCTTGTGTTACAGTATTGTCTCCTCATCTGTCACAGTATTGTCTCCTCTTGTGTTACAGTCTTGTATCCTCTTGTGTTACAGTATTGTCTCCTCTTGTGTTACAGTATTGTATCCTCATCTGTTACAGTATTGTCTCCTCTTGTGTTACAGTATTGTCTCCTCTTGTGTTACAGTATTGTCTCCTCTTGTGTTACAGTATTGTCTCCTCATCTGTCACAGAATTGTATCCTCTTGTGTTACAGTATTGTCTCCTCTTGTGTTACAGTATTGTCTCCTCATCTGTCACAGTATTGTCTCCTCTTGTGTTACAGTATTGTCTCCTCTTGTGTTACAGTATTGTCTCCTCTTGTGTTACAGTATTATCTCCTCTTGTGTTACAGTATTGTCTCCTCTTGTGTTACAGTATTGTCTCCTCTTGTGTTACAGTATTATCTCCTCTTGTGTTACAGTATTGTCTCCTCTTGTGTTACAGTATTGTCTCCTCTTGTGTTACAGTATTATCTCCTCTTGTGTCACAGTATTGTCTCCTCTTGTGTTACAGTATTGTCTCCTCTTGTGTTACAGTATTGTCTCCTCTTGTGTTACAGTATTGTCTCCTCATCTGTCACAGTATTGTCTCCTCTTGTGTTATAGTATTGTCTCCTCTTGTGTTACAGTATTGTCTCCTCATCTGTCACAGTATTGTCTCCTCTAGTGTTACAGTATTGTCTCCTCTTGTGTTACAGTATTGTCTCCTCTTGTGTTACAGTATTGTCTCCTCTTGTGTTACAGTATTGTCTCCTCATCTGTCACAGTATTGTCTCCTCTTGTGTTACAGTATTGTCTCCTCTTGTGTTACAGTATTGTCTCCTCTTGTGTTACGGTATTGTCTCCTCTTGTGTTACAGTATTGTCTCCTCTTGTGTTACAGTATTGTCTCCTCTTGTGTTACAGTATTGTCTCCTCATCTGTCACAGTATTGTCTCCTCTTGTGTTACAGTATTGTCTCCTCTTGTGTTACAGTATTGTCTCCTCTTGTGTTACAGTATTGTCTCCTCATCTGTCACAGTATTGTATCCTCTTGTGTTACAGTATTGTCTCCTCTTGTGTTACAGTATTGTCTCCTCATCTGTCACAGTATTGTCTCCTCTTGTGTTACAGTATTGTCTCCTCTTGTGTTACAGTATTGTCTCCTCTTGTGTTACAGTATTGTCTCCTCTTGTGTTACAGTATTGTCTCCTCTTGTGTTACAGTATTGTCTCCTCTTGTGTTACAGTATTTTCTCTATCGTCCTAGTGGATGCTGGGGTTCCTGAAAGGACCATGGGGAATAGCGGCTCCGCAGGAGACAGGGCACAAAAAGTAAAGCTTTAGGATCAGGTGGTGTGCACTGGCTCCTCCCCCTATGACCCTCCTCCAAGCCAGTTAGATTTTTGTGCCCGGCCGAGAAGGGTGCAATCTAGGTGGCTCTCCTAAAGAGCTGCTTAGGAAAGTTTAGCTTAGGTTTTTTATTTTACAGTGAGTCCTGCTGGCAACAGGATCACTGCAACGAGGGACTTAGGGGAGAAGAAGTGAACTCACCTGCGTGCAGGATGGATTGGCTTCTTGGCTACTGGACATCAGCTCCAGAGGGACGATCACAGGTACAGCCTGGATGGTCACCGGAGCCTTGCCGCCGGCCCCCTTGCAGATGCTGAAGTAAGAAGAGGTCCAGAATCGGCGGCAGAAGACTCCTCAGTCTTCTAAAGGTAGCGCACAGCACTGCAGCTGTGCGCCATTTTCCTCTCAGCACACTTCACACGGCAGTCACTGAGGGTGCAGGGCGCTGGGAGGGGGGCGCCCTGGGAGGCAAATGAATACCTATTTTGGCTAAAAATACCTCACATATAGCCTCCGGAGGCTATATGGAGATATTTAACCCCTGCCAGAATCCGTTAAGAGCGGGAGACGAGGCCGCCGAAAAAGGGGCGGGGCCTATCTCCTCAGCACACAGCGCCATTTTCCCTCACAGAAAGGCTGGAGGGAAGGCTCCCAGGCTCTCCCCTGCACTGCACTACAGAAACAGGGTTAAAACAGAGAGGGGGGGCACTAATTTGGCGATATGCTTATATATATATTAAGATGCTATAAGGGAAAACACTTATATAAGGTTGTCCCTATATAATTATAGCGTTTTTGGTGTGTGCTGGCAAACTCTCCCTCTGTCTCTCCAAAGGGCTAGTGGGTCCTGTCCTCTATCAGAGCATTCCCTGTGTGTGTGCTGTGTGTCGGTACGTGTGTGTCGACAGGTAGGAGGACGATGTTGGTGAGGAGGCGGAGCAATTGCCTGTAATGGTGATGTCACTCTCTAGGGAGTCGACACCGGAATGGATGGCTTATTTAGGAAATTACGTGATAATGTCAACACGCTGCAAAGTCGGTTGACGACATGAGACGGCCGACAAACAATTAGTACGGTCCAGACGTCTCAAAAACACCGTCAAGGGTTTTAAAACGCCCGTTTACTTTAGTCGGTCGACACAGACACAGACAGGGACACTGAATCCAGTGTCGACGGTGAATAAACAAACGTATTCCTTATTAGGGCCACACGTTAAAGGCAATGAAGAAGGTGTTACGTATTTCTGATACTACAAGTACCACAAAAGAGGGTATTATGTGGGATGTGAAAAAACTACCATAGTTTTTCCTGAATCAGATAAATTAAATAAAGTGTGTGATGATGCGTGGGTTCCCCCCGATAGAAAATTATGGGCGGTATACCCTTTCCCGCCAGAAGTTAGGGCGCGTTGGGAAACACCCCTTAAGGTGGATAAGGCGCTCACACGCTTATCAAAACAAGTGGCGGTACCGTCTATAGATAGGGCCGTCCTCAAGGACCAGCTGACAAGGCTGGAAAATATAATAAAAAGTATATACACACATACTGGTGTTATACTGCGGCCAGCGATCGCCTCAGCCTGGATGTGCAGAGCTAGGGTGGCTTGGTCGGATTCCCTGACTGAAAATATTGATACCCTTGACAGGGACAGTATTTTATTGACTATAGAGCATTTCTATATATGCGAGATGCACAGAGGGATATTTGCACTCTGGCATCATGAATAAACGCGATGTCCATAACTGCCAGAAGATGTTATGGACACGACAGTGGTCAGGTGATGCAGATTCCAAACGGCACAGTATGGCCGTATAAAGGAAGAGGACTTGTTTGGGGTCGGTCCATCGGACCTGGTGGTCACGGCAACTGCTGGAAAATCCACCGTTTTTTACCCTAAGTCACATCTCTGCAGAAAAAGACACCGTCTTTTCAGCCTCAGTCCTCTCGTCCCTATAAGATCATATCTGCCCAGGGATAGAGGAAAGGGAAGAAGACTGCAGCAGGCAGCCCATTCCCAGGAACAGAAGCGTTCCACCGCGTCTGACAAGTTCTCAGCATGGCGCTGAGACCGTACAGGACCCCTGGATCCTACAAGTAGTATCCCGGGGGTACAGATGGGAATGTCGAGACGTTTCCCCTTCGCAGGCTCCTGAAGTCTGCTTTACCAAGTCTCCCTCCGACAAGGAGGTAGTATGGGAAAAAATTCACAAGCTGTATTCCCAGCAGGTGATAATTAAATTACCCCTCCTACTACAGAAAAGGGGTATTATTCCACACTATATTGTGGTACTGAAGCCAGAAGGCTAGGTGAGACTTATTCTAAAAAATTTTTTTGAACACTTACAAAGGTTCAAATTAAGATGAAGTCACTCAGAGCAGTGATAACGAACCAGGAAGAAGGGGACTATATAGTGTCCCGGGACATCAGGGATGCTTACCTCTATGTCCCAAATTTGCCCTTCTCACTAAGGGTACCTCAGGTTCGTGGTGCAGAACTGTCACTATCAGTTTCAGACGCTGCCGTTTGGATTGTCCACGGCACCCCGGGGTCTTTACCAAGGTAATGGCCGAATTGATGATTCTTCTTCGAAGAAAAGGCGTCTTAATTATCCCTTACTTGGACGATCTCCTGATAGGGGCATAGTCCAGGGAACAGTTGGAGGTCGGAGTAGCACTATCTCGGATACTGCTACAATCAGCACGGGTGGATTCTAAATATTCCAAAATCGCAGCTGATCCCGACGACACGTCTGCTGTGCCTAGGGATGATTCTGGACACAGTCCAGAAAAAGGTGTTTCTCCCGGAAGAGAAAGCCAGGGAGTTATCCGAGCAAGTCAGGAACCTCCTAAAAACAGTGCATCATTGCACAAGGGTCCTGGTAAAAATGGTGGCTTCCTACGAAGCAATTCCATTCGGCAGATTTCACGTAAGAACTTTTCAGTGGGATCTGCTGGACAAATGGTCCGGATCGCATCTTCAGATGCATCAGCGGATAACCCAATATCCAAGGACAAGGGTGTCTCTCCTGTGGTGGTTATAGAGTGCTCATCTTCTAGAGGGCCGCAGATTCGGCATTCAGGATTGGATGCTGGTAACCACGGAGCCCAGCCTGAGAGGCTGGGGAGCAGTCACACAAGGGAAAAATTTCCAGGGAGTGTGATCAAGTATGGAGACTTTTCTCCACATAAATATACTGGAGCTAAGGGTAAATTTATAATGCTCTAAGCTTAGCAAGACCTCTGCTTCAAGGTCAGCCGGTATTGATCCAGTGGGAAAAAAACATCACGGCAGTCGCCCACGTAAACAGACAGGGCGACACAAGAAGCAGGAGGGCAATGGCAGAAACTGCAAGGACTTTTCGCTGGGCGGAAAATCATGTGATAACACTGTCAGCAGTTTTTCATCCCGGGAATGGAAACTGGGAAGCAGACTTCCTCAGCACGACCTCCACCCGGGAGAGTGGAAACTTCATTGAGAAGTTTTTTCCACATGATTGTAAACCGTTGGGAAATACCAAAGGTGGACATGATGGCGTCCCGTCCAAAAAAAAAAAAAAAAAAAAAAAAAAAAACGGGACAGGTATTGCGCCAGGTCAAGAGACCCTCAGGCAATAGATGTGGACGTTCTGGTAACACCGTGGGTGTACCAGTCGGTGTATGTGTTCCCTCCTCTGCTTCTCATACCTAAGGTGCTGAGAATTATAAGACGTAGAGGAGTAAGAACTATACTCATGGCTCCGGATTGGCCAAGAAGGACTTGGTACCCGGAACTTCAAGAGATGCTTACAGAGGTCTTATGGCCTCTGCCGCTAAGAAGGGACTTGCTTCAGCAAGTACCATGTCTGTTCCAAGACTTACCGCAGCTGCGTTTGTCGGCATGGCGATGGAAAGCCGTATCCTAAGGGAAAAAAAGGCATTCCGGAAGAGGTCATTCCTACCCTGGTCAAAGCCAGAAAGGAGGTGACCGCACAACATTATCACCACGTGTGGCGAAAATATGTTGCGTGGTGTGAGGCCAGGAAGGCCCCACAAAGAAATTTCAACTCGGTCGTTTCCTGCATTTCCTGCAAACAGGAGTGTCTATGGGCCTCAAATTGGGGTCCATTAAGGTTCAAATTCGGCCCTGTAAATTTTCTTCCAGAAAGAATTGGCTTCAGTTCCTGAAGTCCAGAAGTTTGTCAAGGGAGTATTGCATATACAAACCCCTTTTTTGTGCCTCCAGTGGCACTGTGGGATCTCAACGTAGTTCTGGGATTCCTCAAATCACATTGGTTTAAAACCAGTCAAATATGTGGATTTGAAGCATCTCACATAAAAAGTGACCATGCTCTTGGCCCTGGCCTGGACCAGGCGAGTGTCAAATTGGTGGTTTTTTCTCAAAAAAGCCCATATCTGTTTGTCCATTCGGACAGGGCAGAGCTGCGGACTCGTCCCCAGTTCTCTCCCTAAGGTGGTGTCAGTGTTTCACCTGAACCAGCTTATTGTGGTGCCTTGCACCTACTAGGGACTTGGAGGACTCCAAGTTGCTAGAAGTTGTCAGGGCCCTGAAAATATGTTCAAGGACAGCTGGAGTCAGAAAATCTGACTCGCTGTTTATACTGTATGCACCCAACAAGTTGGGTGCGCCTGCTTCTAAGCAGTCGATTGCTCGTTGGATTTGTAACACAATTCAACTTGCACATTCTGAGGCAGGCCTGCCACAGTCTAAATCGGTTAAGGCCCATTCCACAAGGAAGGTGGGCTCATCTTGGGCGGCTGCCCGAGAGGTCTCGGCATTACAACTCTGCCGAGCAGCTACGTGGTCAGGGGAGAACACGTTTGTAAAATTCTACAAATTTGATATCCTGGCAAAAGAGGACCTGGAGTTCTCTCATTCGGTGCTGCAGAGTCATCCGCACTCTCCCGCCCGTTTGGGAGCTTTGGTATAATCCCCATGGTCCTTTCAGGAACCCCAGCATCCACTAGGACGATAGAGAAAATAAGAATTTACTTACCGATAATTCTATTTCTCGGAGTCCGTAGTGGATGCTGGGCGCCCATCCCAAGTGCGGATTATCTGCAATACTTGTACATAGTTACAAAAATCGGGTTATTATTGTTGTGAGCCATCTTTTCAGAGGCTCCGCTGTTATCATACTGTTAACTGGGTTTAGATCACAAGTTGTACGGTGTGATTGGTGTGGCTGGTATGAGTCTTACCCGGGATTCAAAATTCCTCCCTTATTGTGTACGCTCGTCCGGGCACAGTACCTAACTGGCTTGGAGGAGGGTCATAGGGGGAGGAGCCAGTGCACACCACCTGATCCTAAAGCTTTACTTTTTGTGCCCTGTCTCCTGCGGAGCCGCTATTCCCCATGGTCCTTTCAGGAACCCCAGCATCCACTACGGACTCCGAGAAATAGAATTATCGGTAAGTAAATTCTTATTATCTCCTCTTGTGTTACAGTATTGTCTCCTCTTGTGTTACAGTATTGTCTCCTCTTGTGTTACAGTATTATCTCCTCTTGTGTCACAGTATTGTCTCCTCTTGTGTTACAGTATTGTCTCCTCTTGTGTTACAGTATTGTCTCCTCTTGTGTTACAGTATTGTCTCCTCATCTGTCACAGTATTGTCTCCTCTTGTGTTATAGTATTGTCTCCTCTTGTGTTACAGTATTGTCTCCTCATCTGTCACAGTATTGTCTCCTCTTGTGTTACAGTATTGTCTCCTCTTGTGTTACAGTATTGTCTCCTCTTGTGTTACAGTATTGTCTCCTCTTGTGTTACAGTATTGTCTCCTCATCTGTCACAGTATTGTCTCCTCTTGTGTTACAGTATTGTCTCCTCTTGTGTTACAGTATTGTCTCCTCTTGTGTTACAGTATTGTCTCCTCTTGTGTTACAGTATTGTCTCCTCTTGTGTTACAGTGTTGTCTCCTCTTGTGTTACAGTGTTGTCTCCTCTTGTGTTACAGTATTGTCTCCTCTTGTGTTACAGTATTGTCTCCTCATCTGTCACAGTATTGTCTCCTCTTGTGTTACAGTCTTGTATCCTCTTGTGTTACAGTATTGTCTCCTCTTGTGTTACAGTATTGTATCCTCATCTGTTACAGTATTGTCTCCTCTTGTGTTACAGTATTGTCTCCTCTTGTGTTACAGTATTGTCTCCTCTTGTGTTACAGTATTGTCTCCTCATCTGTCACAGAATTGTATCCTCTTGTGTTACAGTATTGTCTCCTCTTGTGTTACAGTATTGTCTCCTCATCTGTCACAGTATTGTCTCCTCTTGTGTTACAGTATTGTCTCCTCTTGTGTTACAGTATTGTCTCCTCTTGTGTTACAGTATTATCTCCTCTTGTGTTACAGTATTGTCTCCTCTTGTGTTACAGTATTGTCTCCTCTTGTGTTACAGTATTATCTCCTCTTGTGTTACAGTATTGTCTCCTCTTGTGTTACAGTATTGTCTCCTCTTGTGTTACAGTATTATCTCCTCTTGTGTCACAGTATTGTCTCCTCTTGTGTTACAGTATTGTCTCCTCTTGTGTTACAGTATTGTCTCCTCTTGTGTTACAGTATTGTCTCCTCATCTGTCACAGTATTGTCTCCTCTTGTGTTATAGTATTGTCTCCTCTTGTGTTACAGTATTGTCTCCTCATCTGTCACAGTATTGTCTCCTCTAGTGTTACAGTATTGTCTCCTCTTGTGTTACAGTATTGTCTCCTCTTGTGTTACAGTATTGTCTCCTCTTGTGTTACAGTATTGTCTCCTCATCTGTCACAGTATTGTCTCCTCTTGTGTTACAGTATTGTCTCCTCTTGTGTTACAGTATTGTCTCCTCTTGTGTTACAGTATTGTCTCCTCTTGTGTTACGGTATTGTCTCCTCTTGTGTTACAGTATTGTCTCCTCTTGTGTTACAGTATTGTCTCCTCTTGTGTTACAGTATTGTCTCCTCATCTGTCACAGTATTGTCTCCTCTTGTGTTACAGTATTGTCTCCTCTTGTGTTACAGTATTGTCTCCTCTTGTGTTACAGTATTGTCTCCTCATCTGTCACAGTATTGTATCCTCTTGTGTTACAGTATTGTCTCCTCTTGTGTTACAGTATTGTCTCCTCATCTGTCACAGTATTGTCTCCTCTTGTGTTACAGTATTGTCTCCTCTTGTGTTACAGTATTGTCTCCTCTTGTGTTACAGTATTATCTCCTCTTGTGTTACAGTATTGTCTCCTCTTGTGTTACAGTATTGTCTCCTCTTGTGTTACAGTATTATCTCCTCTTGTGTTACAGTATTGTCTCCTCTTGTGTTACAGTATTGTCTCCTCTTGTGTTACAGTATTATCTCCTCTTGTGTCACAGTATTGTCTCCTCTTGTGTTACAGTATTGTCTCCTCTTGTGTTACAGTATTGTCTCCTCTTGTGTTACAGTATTGTCTCCTCATCTGTCACAGTATTGTCTCCTCTTGTGTTATAGTATTGTCTCCTCTTGTGTTACAGTATTGTCTCCTCATCTGTCACAGTATTGTCTCCTCTTGTGTTACAGTATTGTCTCCTCTTGTGTTACAGTATTGTCTCCTCTTGTGTTACAGTATTGTCTCCTCTTGTGTTACAGTATTGTCTCCTCATCTGTCACAGTATTGTCTCCTCTTGTGTTACAGTATTGTCTCCTCTTGTGTTATAGTATTGTCTCCTCTTGTGTTACAGTATTGTCTCCTCTTGTGTTACAGTATTGTCTCCTCTTGTGTTACGGTATTGTCTCCTCTTGTGTTACAGTATTGTCTCCTCTTGTGTTACAGTATTGTCTCCTCTTGTGTTACAGTATTGTCTCCTCATCTGTCACAGTATTGTCTCCTCTTGTGTTACAGTATTGTCTCCTCTTGTGTTACAGTATTGTCTCCTCTTGTGTTACAGTATTGTCTCCTCATCTGTCACAGTATTGTCTCCTCTTGTGTTACAGTATTGTCTCCTCTTGTGTTACAGTATTGTCTCCTCTTGTGTTACAGTATTGTCTCCTCTTGTGTTACAGTATTATCTCCTCTTGTGTTACAGTATTGTCTCCTCTTGTGTTACAGTATTGTCTCCTCTTGTGTTACAGTATTATCTCCTCTTGTGTTACAGTATTGTCTCCTCTTGTGTTACAGTATTGTCTCCTCTTGTGTTACAGTATTGTATCCTCTTGTGTTACAGTATTGTCTCCTCTTGTGTTACAGTATTATCTCCTCTTGTGTTACAGTATTGTCTCCTCTTGTGTTACAGTATTGTATCCTCTTGTGTTACAGTATTGTCTCCTCTTGTGTCACAGTATTGTCTCCTCTTGTGTTACAGTATTGTCTCCTCTTGTGTTACAGTATTGTCTCCTCTTGTGTTACAGTATTGTCTCCTCTTGTGTTACAGTATTGTATCCTCTTGTGTTACAGTAATGTCTCCTCTTGTGTTACAGTATTGTCTCCTCTTGTGTTACAGTATTGTCTCCTCTTGTGTCACAATATTGTCTCCTCTTGTGTTACAGTATTGTCTCCTCTTGTGTTACAGTATTGTCTCCTCTTGTGTTACAGTATTATCTCCTCTTGTGTTACAGTATTGTCTCCTCTTGTGTTACAGTATTGTCTCCTCTTGTGTTACAGTATTATCTCCTCTTGTGTTACAGTATTGTCTCCTCTTGTGTTACAGTATTGTCTCCTCTTGTGTTACAGTATTGTATCCTCTTGTGTTACAGTATTGTCTCCTCTTGTGTTACAGTATTATCTCCTCTTGTGTTACAGTATTGTCTCCTCTTGTGTTACAGTATTGTATCCTCTTGTGTTACAGTATTGTCTCCTCTTGTGTTACAGTATTGTCTCCTCTTGTGTCACAGTATTGTCTCCTCTTGTGTTACAGTATTGTCTCCTCTTGTGTTACAGTATTGTCTCCTCTTGTGTTACAGTATTGTCTCCTCTTGTGTTACAGTATTGTCTCCTCTTGTGTTACAGTATTGTATCCTCTTGTGTTACAGTAATGTCTCCTCTTGTGTTACAGTATTGTCTCCTCTTGTGTTACAGTATTGTCTCCTCTTGTGTCACAATATTGTCTCCTCTTGTGTTACAGTATTGTCTCCTCTAGTGTTACAGTATTGTCTCCTCTTGTGTTACAGTATTGTCTCCTCTTGTGTTACAGTATTGTATCCTCTTGTGTTACAGTATTGTCTCCTCTTGTGTTACAGTATTGTCTCCTCTTGTGTTACAGCATTGTCTCCTCATCTGTTACAGTATTGTCTCCTCTTGTGTTACAGTATTGTCTCCTCTTGTGTTACAGTATTGTCTCCTCTTGTGTTACAGTATTGTCTCCTCTTGTGTCACAGTATTGTCTCCTCTTGTGTCACAGTATTGTCTCCTCTTGTGTTACAGTATTGTCTCCTCTTGTGTTACAGTATTGTCTCCTCATCTGTTACAGTATTGTCACCTCTTGTGTTACAGTATTGTCTCCTCTTGTGTTACAGTATTGTATCCTCTTGTGTTACAGTATTATCCCCTCTTGTGTTACAGTATTGTATCCTCTTGTGTTACAGTATTGTCTCCTCTTGTGTCACAGTATTCTATCCTCTTGTGTTACAGTATTGTCTCCTCTTGTGTTACAGTATTGTCTCCTCTTGTGTCACAGTATTGTCTCCTCTTGTGTTACAGTATTGTCTCCTCATCTGTCACAGTATTATCTCCTCTTGTGTTACAGTATTGTCTCCTCTTGTGTTACAGTATTGTCTCCTCTTGTGTTACAGTATTGTATCCTCATCTGTCACAGTATTATCTCCTCTTGTGTTACAGTATTGTCTCCTCTTGTGTTACAGTATTGTCTCCTCTTGTGTTACAGTATTGTCTCCTCTTGTATTACAGTATTGTCTCCTCTTGTGTTACAGTATTGTCTCCTCTTGTGTCACAGTATTGTCTCCTCTTGTGTCACAGTATTGTCTCCTCATCTGTCACAGTATTGTCTCCTCTTGTGTTACAGTATTGTATCCTCTTGTGTTACAGTATTGTCTCCTCTTGTGTTACAGTATTGTCTCCTCATCTGTTACAGTATTGTCTCCTCTTGTGTTACAGTATTGTCTCCTCTTGTGTTACAGTATTGTCTCCTCTTGTGTTACAGTATTGTCTCCTCTTGTGTTACAGTATTGTATCCTCTTGTGTTACAGTATTGTCTCCTCATCTGTCACAGTATTGTCTCCTCTTGTGTTACAGTAATGTCTCCTCTTGTGTTACAGTGTTGTCTCCTCTTGTGTTACAGTATTGTCTCCTCTTGTGTTACAGTATTGTCTCCTCTTGTGTTACAGTGTTGTCTCCTCTTGTGTTACAGTATTGTCTCCTCTTGTGTTACAGTATTGTCTCCTCTTGTGTTACAGTATTGTCTCCTCTTGTGTTAAAGTATTGTCTCCTCTTGTGTTACAGTATTGTCTCCTCTTGTGTTACAGTATTGTCTCCTCTTGTGTTACAGTATTGTCTCCTCATCTGTCACAGTATTGTCTCCTCTTGTGTTACAGTATTGTCTCCTCTTGTGTTACAGTATTGTCTCCTCTTGTGTTACAGTATTGTCTCCTCTTGTGTTAAAGTATTGTCTCCTCTTGTGTTACAGTATTGTCTCCTCTTGTGTTACAGTATTGTCTCCTCATCTGTCACAGTATTGTCTCCTCTTGTGTTACAGTATTGTCTCCTCTTGTGTTACAGTATTGTCTCCTCTTGTGTTACAGTATTGTCTCCTCTTGTGTTACAGTATTGTCTCCTCTTGTGTTACGGTATTGTCTCCTCTTGTGTTACAGTATTGTCTCCTCTTGTGTTACAGTATTGTCTCCTCTTGTGTTACAGTATTGTCTCCTCATCTGTCACAGTATTGTCTCCTCTTGCGTTACAGTATTGTCTCCTCTTGTGTTACAGTATTGTCTCCTCTTGTGTTACAGTATTGTCTCCTCATCTGTCACAGTATTGTCTCCTCTTGTGTTACAGTATTGTCTCCTCTTGTGTTACAGTATTGTCTCCTCTTGTGTTACAGTATTATCTCCTCTTGTGTTACAGTATTGTCTCCTCTTGTGTTACAGTATTGTCTCCTCTTGTGTTACAGTATTATCTCCTCTTGTGTTACAGTATTGTCTCCTCTTGTGTTACAGTATTGTCTCCTCTTGTGTTACAGTATTGTATCCTCTTGTGTTACAGTATTGTATCCTCTTGTGTTACAGTATTGTCTCCTCTTGTGTTACAGTATTATCTCCTCTTGTGTTACAGTATTGTCTCCTCTTGTGTTACAGTATTGTATCCTCTTGTGTTACAGTATTGTCTCCTCTTGTGTTACAGTATTGTCTCCTCTTGTGTCACAGTATTGTCTCCTCTTGTGTTACAGTATTGTCTCCTCTTGTGTTACAGTATTGTCTCCTCTTGTGTTACAGTATTGTCTCCTCTTGTGTTACAGTATTGTCTCCTCTTGTGTTACAGTATTGTATCCTCTTGTGTTACAGTAATGTCTCCTCTTGTGTTACAGTATTGTCTCCTCTTGTGTTACAGTATTGTCTCCTCTTGTGTCACAATATTGTCTCCTCTTGTGTTACAGTATTGTCTCCTCTTGTGTTACAGTATTGTCTCCTCTTGTGTTACAGTATTGTCTCCTCTTGTGTTACAGTATTGTATCCTCTTGTGTTACAGTATTGTCTCCTCTTGTGTTACAGTATTGTCTCCTCTTGTGTTACAGCATTGTCTCCTCATCTGTTACAGTATTGTCTCCTCTTGTGTTACAGTATTGTCTCCTCTTGTGTTACAGTATTGTCTCCTCTTGTGTTACAGTATTGTCTCCTCTTGTGTCACAGTATTGTCTCCTCTTGTGTCACAGTATTGTCTCCTCTTGTGTTACAGTATTGTCTCCTCTTGTGTTACAGTATTGTCTCCTCATCTGTTACAGTATTGTCACCTCTTGTGTTACAGTATTGTCTCCTCTTGTGTTACAGTATTGTATCCTCTTGTGTTACAGTATTATCCCCTCTTGTGTTACAGTATTGTATCCTCTTGTGTTACAGTATTGTCTCCTCTTGTTTCACAGTATTGTATCCTCTTGTGTTACAGTATTGTCTCCTCTTGTGTTACAGTATTGTCTCCTCTTGTGTCACAGTATTGTCTCCTCTTGTGTTACAGTATTGTCTCCTCATCTGTCACAGTATTATCTCCTCTTGTGTTACAGTATTGTCTCCTCTTGTGTTACAGTATTGTCTCCTCTTGTGTTACAGTATTGTATCCTCATCTGTCACAGTATTATCTCCTCTTGTGTTACAGTATTGTCTCCTCTTGTGTTACAGTATTGTCTCCTCTTGTGTTACAGTATTGTCTCCTCTTGTATTACAGTATTGTCTCCTCTTGTGTTACAGTATTGTCTCCTCTTGTGTCACAGTATTGTCTCCTCTTGTGTCACAGTATTGTCTCCTCATCTGTCACAGTATTGTCTCCTCTTGTGTTACAGTATTGTATCCTCTTGTGTTACAGTATTGTCTCCTCTTGTGTTACAGTATTGTCTCCTCATCTGTTACAGTATTGTCTCCTCTTGTGTTACAGTATTGTCTCCTCTTGTGTTACAGTATTGTCTCCTCTTGTGTTACAGTATTGTATCCTCTTGTGTTACAGTATTGTCTCCTCATCTGTTACAGTATTGTCTCCTCTTGTGTTACAGTATTGTCTCCTCTTGTGTTACAGTATTGTCTCCTCTTGTGTTACAGTATTGTATCCTCTTGTGTTACAGTATTGTCTCCTCATCTGTCACAGTATTGTCTCCTCTTGTGTTACAGTAATGTCTCCTCTTGTGTTACAGTGTTGTCTCCTCTTGTGTTACAGTATTGTCTCCTCTTGTGTTACAGTATTGTCTCCTCTTGTGTTACAGTGTTGTCTCCTCTTGTGTTACAGTATTGTCTCCTCTTGTGTTACAGTATTGTCTCCTCTTGTGTTACAGTATTGTCTCCTCTTGTGTTAAAGTATTGTCTCCTCTTGTGTTACAGTATTGTCTCCTCTTGTGTTACAGTATTGTCTCCTCTTGTGTCACAGTATTGTCTCCTCATCTGTCACAGTATTGTCTCCTCTTGTGTTACAGTATTGTATCCTCTTATGTTACAGTATTGTCTCCTCTTGTGTTACAGTATTGTCTCCTCTTGTGTTACAGTATTGTCTCCTCTTGTGTTACAGTATTGTCTCCTCTTGTGTTACAGTATTGTCTCATCTTGTGTTACAGTATTGTCTCCTCTTGTGTTACAGTATTATCTCCTCTTGTGTTACAGTATTGTCTCCTCTTGTGTTACAGTATTGTCTCCTCTTGTGTTACAGTATTATCTCCTCTTGTGTTACAGTATTGTCTCCTCTTGTGTTACAGTATTGTTTCCTCTTGTGTTACAGTATTGTCTCTTGTGTTACAGTATTGTCTACTCTTGTGTTACAGTATTGTCTCCTCTTGTGTTACAGTATTGTCTCCTCTTGTGTTACAGTATTGTATCCTCTTGTGTTACAGTATTGTCTCCTCATCTGTCACAGTATTGTCTCCTCTTGTGTTACAGTATTGTCTCCTCTTGTGTTACAGTATTGTCTCCTCTTGTGTTACAGTATTATCTCCTCTTGTGTTACAGTATTGTCTCCTCTTGTGTTACAGTATTGTCTCCTCTTGTGTTACAGTATTGTCTCCTCATCTGTTACAGTATTGTCTCCTCTTGTGTTACAGTATTGTCTCCTCTTGTGTTACAGTATTGTCTCCTCTTGTGTTACAGTATTGTCTCCTCATCTGTTACAGTATTGTCTCCTCTTGTGTTACAGTATTGTCTCCTCATCTGTCACAGTATTGTCTCCTCTTGTGTTACAGTATTGTCTCCTCTTGTGTTACAGTATTGTCTCCTCTTGTGTTACAGTATTGTCTCCTCTTGTGTTACAGTATTGTCTCCTCTTGTGTTACGGTATTGTCTCCTCTTGTGTTACAGTATTGTCTCCTCTTGTGTTACAGTATTGTCTCCTCTTGTGTTACAGTATTGTCTCCTCATCTGTCACAGTATTGTCTCCTCTTGTGTTACAGTATTGTCTCCTCTTGTGTTACAGTATTGTCTCCTCTTGTGTTACAGTATTGTCTCCTCATCTGTCACAGTATTGTCTCCTCTTGTGTTACAGTATTGTCTCCTCTTGTGTTACAGTATTGTCTCCTCTTGTGTTACAGTATTATCTCCTCTTGTGTTACAGTATTGTCTCCTCTTGTGTTACAGTATTGTCTCCTCTTGTGTTACAGTATTATCTCCTCTTGTGTTACAGTATTGTCTCCTCTTGTGTTACAGTATTGTCTCCTCTTGTGTTACAGTATTGTATCCTCTTGTGTTACAGTATTGTCTCCTCTTGTGTTACAGCATTGTCTCCTCATCTGTTACAGTATTGTCTCCTCTTGTGTTACAGTATTGTCTCCTCTTGTGTTACAGTATTGTCTCCTCTTGTGTTACAGTATTGTCTCCTCTTGTGTCACAGTATTGTCTCCTCTTGTGTCACAGTATTGTCTCCTCTTGTGTTACAGTATTGTCTCCTCTTGTGTTACAGTATTGTCTCCTCATCTGTTACAGTATTGTCACCTCTTGTGTTACAGTATTGTCTCCTCTTGTGTTACAGTATTGTATCCTCTTGTGTTACAGTATTATCCCCTCTTGTGTTACAGTATTGTATCCTCTTGTGTTACAGTATTGTCTCCTCTTGTTTCACAGTATTGTATCCTCTTGTGTTACAGTATTGTCTCCTCTTGTGTTACAGTATTGTCTCCTCTTGTGTCACAGTATTGTCTCCTCTTGTGTTACAGTATTGTCTCCTCATCTGTCACAGTATTATCTCCTCTTGTGTTACAGTATTGTCTCCTCTTGTGTTACAGTATTGTCTCCTCTTGTGTTACAGTATTGTATCCTCATCTGTCACAGTATTATCTCCTCTTGTGTTACAGTATTGTCTCCTCTTGTGTTACAGTATTGTCTCCTCTTGTGTTACAGTATTGTCTCCTCTTGTATTACAGTATTGTCTCCTCTTGTGTTACAGTATTGTCTCCTCTTGTGTCACAGTATTGTCTCCTCTTGTGTCACAGTATTGTCTCCTCATCTGTCACAGTATTGTCTCCTCTTGTGTTACAGTATTGTATCCTCTTGTGTTACAGTATTGTCTCCTCTTGTGTTACAGTATTGTCTCCTCATCTGTTACAGTATTGTCTCCTCTTGTGTTACAGTATTGTCTCCTCTTGTGTTACAGTATTGTCTCCTCTTGTGTTACAGTATTGTCTCCTCTTGTGTTACAGTATTGTATCCTCTTGTGTTACAGTATTGTCTCCTCATCTGTCACAGTATTGTCTCCTCTTGTGTTACAGTAATGTCTCCTCTTGTGTTACAGTATTGTCTCCTCTTGTGTTACAGTATTGTCTCCTCTTGTGTTACAGTGTTGTCTCCTCTTGTGTTACAGTATTGTCTCCTCTTGTGTTACAGTATTGTCTCCTCTTGTGTTACAGTATTGTCTCCTCTTGTGTTAAAGTATTGTCTCCTCTTGTGTTACAGTATTGTCTCCTCTTGTGTTACAGTATTGTCTCCTCTTGTGTCACAGTATTGTCTCCTCATCTGTCACAGTATTGTCTCCTCTTGTGTTACAGTATTGTATCCTCTTATGTTACAGTATTGTCTCCTCTTGTGTTACAGTATTGTCTCCTCTTGTGTTACAGTATTGTCTCCTCTTGTGTTACAGTATTGTCTCCTCTTGTGTTACAGTATTGTCTCATCTTGTGTTACAGTATTGTCTCCTCTTGTGTTACAGTATTATCTCCTCTTGTGTTACAGTATTGTCTCCTCTTGTGTTACAGTATTGTCTTCTCTTGTGTTACAGTATTATCTCCTCTTGTGTTACAGTATTGTCTCCTCTTGTGTTACAGTATTGTTTCCTCTTGTGTTACAGTATTGTCTCTTGTGTTACAGTATTGTCTACTCTTGTGTTACAGTATTGTCTCCTCTTGTGTTACAGTATTGTCTCCTCTTGTGTTACAGTATTGTATCCTCTTGTGTTACAGTATTGTCTCCTCATCTGTCACAGTATTGTCTCCTCATCTGTCACAGTATTGTCTCCTCTTGTGTTACAGTATTGTCTCCTCTTGTGTTACAGTATTGTCTCCTCTTGTGTTACAGTATTATCTCCTCTTGTGTTACAGTATTGTCTCCTCTTGTGTTACAGTATTGTCTCCTCTTGTGTTACAGTATTGTCTCCTCATCTGTTACAGTATTGTCTCCTCTTGTGTTACAGTATTGTCTCCTC
This sequence comes from Pseudophryne corroboree, assembly GCF_028390025.1. NCBI lineage: Eukaryota > Metazoa > Chordata > Amphibia > Anura > Myobatrachidae > Pseudophryne > Pseudophryne corroboree. The sequence goes on along the minus strand of NC_086449.1, from coordinate 837,119,419 downwards.
TTGTGTTACAGTATTGTCTCCTCTTGTGTTACAGTATTGTCTCCTCATCTGTTACAGTATTGTCTCCTCTTGTGTTACAGTATTGTCTCCTCATCTGTCACAGTATTGTCTCCTCTTGTGTTACAGTATTGTCTCCTCTTGTGTTACAGTATTGTCTCCTCTTGTGTTACAGTATTGTCTCCTCTTGTGTTACAGTATTGTCTCCTCTTGTGTTACGGTATTGTCTCCTCTTGTGTTACAGTATTGTCTCCTCTTGTGTTACAGTATTGTCTCCTCTTGTGTTACAGTATTGTCTCCTCATCTGTCACAGTATTGTCTCCTCTTGTGTTACAGTATTGTCTCCTCTTGTGTTACAGTATTGTCTCCTCTTGTGTTACAGTATTGTCTCCTCATCTGTCACAGTATTGTCTCCTCTTGTGTTACAGTATTGTCTCCTCTTGTGTTACAGTATTGTCTCCTCTTGTGTTACAGTATTATCTCCTCTTGTGTTACAGTATTGTCTCCTCTTGTGTTACAGTATTGTCTCCTCTTGTGTTACAGTATTATCTCCTCTTGTGTTACAGTATTGTCTCCTCTTGTGTTACAGTATTGTCTCCTCTTGTGTTACAGTATTATCTCCTCTTGTGTTACAGTATTATCTCCTCTTGTGTTACAGTATTGTCTCCTCTTGTGTTACAGTATTGTCTCCTCTTGTGTTACAGTATTATCTCCTCTTGTGTTACAGTATTGTCTCCTCTTGTGTTACAGTATTGTCTCCTCTTGTGTTACAGTATTATCTCCTCTTGTGTTACAGTAATGTCTCCTCTTGTGTTACAGTATTGTCTCCTCTTGTGTTACAGTATTGTCTCCTCTTGTGTCACAATATTGTCTCCTCTTGTGTTACAGTATTGTCTCCTCTTGTGTTACAGTATTGTCTCCTCTTGTGTTACAGTATTATCTCCTCTTGTGTTACAGTATTGTCTCCTCTTGTGTTACAGTATTGTCTCCTCTTGTGTTACAGTATTATCTCCTCTTGTGTTACAGTATTGTCTCCTCTTGTGTTACAGTATTGTCTCCTCTTGTGTTACAGTATTGTATCCTCTTGTGTTACAGTATTGTCTCCTCTTGTGTTACAGTATTATCTCCTCTTGTGTTACAGTATTGTCTCCTCTTGTGTTACAGTATTGTATCCTCTTGTGTTACAGTATTGTCTCCTCTTGTGTTACAGTATTGTCTCCTCTTGTGTCACAGTATTGTCTCCTCTTGTGTTACAGTATTGTCTCCTCTTGTGTTACAGTATTGTCTCCTCTTGTGTTACAGTATTGTCTCCTCTTGTGTTACAGTATTGTCTCCTCTTGTGTTACAGTATTGTATCCTCTTGTGTTACAGTAATGTCTCCTCTTGTGTTACAGTATTGTCTCCTCTTGTGTTACAGTATTGTCTCCTCTTGTGTCACAATATTGTCTCCTCTTGTGTTACAGTATTGTCTCCTCTTGTGTTACAGTATTGTCTCCTCTTGTGTTACAGTATTGTCTCCTCTTGTGTTACAGTATTGTATCCTCTTGTGTTACAGTATTGTCTCCTCTTGTGTTACAGTATTGTCTCCTCTTGTGTTACAGCATTGTCTCCTCATCTGTTACAGTATTGTCTCCTCTTGTGTTACAGTATTGTCTCCTCTTGTGTTACAGTATTGTCTCCTCTTGTGTTACAGTATTGTCTCCTCTTGTGTCACAGTATTGTCTCCTCTTGTGTCACAGTATTGTCTCCTCTTGTGTTACAGTATTGTCTCCTCTTGTGTTACAGTATTGTCTCCTCATCTGTTACAGTATTGTCACCTCTTGTGTTACAGTATTGTCTCCTCTTGTGTTACAGTATTGTATCCTCTTGTGTTACAGTATTATCCCCTCTTGTGTTACAGTATTGTATCCTCTTGTGTTACAGTATTGTCTCCTCTTGTGTCACAGTATTGTATCCTCTTGTGTTACAGTATTGTCTCCTCTTGTGTTACAGTATTGTCTCCTCTTGTGTCACAGTATTGTCTCCTCTTGTGTTACAGTATTGTCTCCTCATCTGTCACAGTATTATCTCCTCTTGTGTTACAGTATTGTCTCCTCTTGTGTTACAGTATTGTCTCCTCTTGTGTTACAGTATTGTATCCTCATCTGTCACAGTATTATCTCCTCTTGTGTTACAGTATTGTCTCCTCTTGTGTTACAGTATTGTCTCCTCTTGTGTTACAGTATTGTCTCCTCTTGTATTACAGTATTGTCTCCTCTTGTGTTACAGTATTGTCTCCTCTTGTGTCACAGTATTGTCTCCTCTTGTGTCACAGTATTGTCTCCTCATCTGTCACAGTATTGTCTCCTCTTGTGTTACAGTATTGTATCCTCTTGTGTTACAGTATTGTCTCCTCTTGTGTTACAGTATTGTCTCCTCATCTGTTACAGTATTGTCTCCTCTTGTGTTACAGTATTGTCTCCTCTTGTGTTACAGTATTGTCTCCTCTTGTGTTACAGTATTGTATCCTCTTGTGTTACAGTATTGTCTCCTCATCTGTCACAGTATTGTCTCCTCTTGTGTTACAGTAATGTCTCCTCTTGTGTTACAGTGTTGTCTCCTCTTGTGTTACAGTATTGTCTCCTCTTGTGTTACAGTATTGTCTCCTCTTGTGTTACAGTGTTGTCTCCTCTTGTGTTACAGTATTGTCTCCTCTTGTGTTACAGTATTGTCTCCTCTTGTGTTACAGTATTGTCTCCTCTTGTGTTAAAGTATTGTCTCCTCTTGTGTTACAGTATTGTCTCCTCATCTGTCACAGTATTGTCTCCTCTTGTGTTACAGTATTGTATCCTCTTATGTTACAGTATTGTCTCCTCTTGTGTTACAGTATTGTCTCCTCTTGTGTTACAGTATTGTCTCCTCTTGTGTTACAGTATTGTCTCCTCTTGTGTTACAGTATTGTCTCATCTTGTGTTACAGTATTGTCTCCTCTTGTGTTACAGTATTATCTCCTCTTGTGTTACAGTATTGTCTCCTCTTGTGTTACAGTATTGTCTCCTCTTGTGTTACAGTATTATCTCCTCTTGTGTTACAGTATTGTCTCCTCTTGTGTTACAGTATTGTTTCCTCTTGTGTTACAGTATTGTCTCTTGTGTTACAGTATTGTCTACTCTTGTGTTACAGTATTGTCTCCTCTTGTGTTACAGTATTGTCTCCTCTTGTGTTACAGTATTGTATCCTCTTGTGTTACAGTATTGTCTCCTCATCTGTCACAGTATTGTCTCCTCTTGTGTTACAGTATTGTCTCCTCTTGTGTTACAGTATTGTCTCCTCTTGTGTTACAGTATTATCTCCTCTTGTGTTACAGTATTGTCTCCTCTTGTGTTACAGTATTGTCTCCTCTTGTGTTACAGTATTGTCTCCTCATCTGTTACAGTATTGTCTCCTCTTGTGTTACAGTATTGTCTCCTCTTGTGTTACAGTATTGTCTCCTCTTGTGTTACAGTATTGTCTCCTCATCTGTTACAGTATTGTCTCCTCTTGTGTTACAGTATTGTATCCTCTTGTGTTACAGTATTGTCTCCTCTTGTGTTACAGTATTGTCTCCTCTTGTGTTACAGTATTGTATCCTCTTGTGTTACAGTATTGTCTCCTCTTGTGTTACAGTATTGTCTCCTCTTGTGTCACAGTATTGTCTCCTCATCTGTCACAGTATTGTCTCCTCTTGTGTTACAGTATTGTATCCTCTAATGTTACAGTATTGTCTCCTCTTGTGTTACAGTATTGTCTCCTCTTGTGTTACAGTATTGTCTCCTCATCTGTTACAGTATTGTCTCCTCTTGTGTTACAGTATTGTCTCCTCTTGTGTTACAGTATTGTCTCATCTTGTGTTACAGTATTGTCTCCTCTTGTGTTACAGTATTATCTCCTCTTGTGTTACAGTATTGTCTCCTCTTGTGTTACAGTATTGTCTCCTCTTGTGTTACAGTATTATCTCCTCTTGTGTTACAGTATTGTCTCCTCTTGTGTTACAGTATTGTTTCCTCTTGTGTTACAGTATTGTCTCTTGTGTTACAGTATTGTCTACTCTTGTGTTACAGTATTGTCTCCTCTTGTGTTACAGTATTGTCTCCTCTTGTGTTACAGTATTGTATCCTCTTGTGTTACAGTATTGTCTCCTCATCTGTCACAGTATTGTCTCCTCTTGTGTTACAGTATTGTCTCCTCTTGTGTTACAGTATTGTCTCCTCTTGTGTTACAGTATTATCTCCTCTTGTGTTACAGTATTGTCTCCTCTTGTGTTACAGTATTGTCTCCTCTTGTGTTACAGTATTGTCTCCTCATCTGTTACAGTATTGTCTCCTCTTGTGTTACAGTATTGTCTCCTCTTGTGTTACAGTATTGTCTCCTCTTGTGTTACAGTATTGTCTCCTCATCTGTTACAGTATTCTCTCCTCTTGTGTTACAGTATTGTATCCTCTTGTGTTACAGTATTGTCTCCTCTTGTGTTACAGTATTGTCTCCTCTTGTGTTACACTATTGTATCCTCTTGTGTTACAGTATTGTATCCTCTTGTGTTACAGTATTGTCTCCTCTTGTGTTACAGTATTGTCTCCTCTTGTGTTACAGTATTGTCTCCTCATCTGTTACAGTATTGTATCCTCTTGTGTTACAGTATTGTCTCCTCTTGTGTTACAGTATTGTCTCCTCTTGTGTTACAGTATTATCTCCTCTTGTGTTACAGTATTGTCTCCTCATCTGTAACCGTATTGTATCCTCTTGTGTTACAGTATTGTCTCCTCATCTGTTACAGTATTGTATCCTCTTGTGTTACAGTATTGTCTCCTCTTGTGTTACAGTATTGTCTCCTCATCTGTTACAGTATTGTCTCCTCTTGTGTTACAGTATTGTCTCCTCTTGTGTTACAGTATTGTTTCCTCTTGTGTCACAGTATTGTATCCTCTTGTGTTACAGTATTGTCTCCTCTTCTGTTACAGTATTGTCTCCTCATCTGTTACAGTATTGTCTCCTCTTGTGTTACAGTATTGTCTCCTCTTGTGTTACAGTATTGTTTCCTCTTGTGTCACAGTATTGTATCCTCTTGTGTTACAGTATTGTCTCCTCTTCTGTTACAGTATTGTATCCTCTTGTGTTACAGTATTGTCTCCTCTTGTGTTACAGTATTGTCTCCTCTCTGTTACAGTATTGTCTCCTCTTGTGTTACAGTATTGTCTCCTCTTGTGTTACAGTATTGTCTCCTCTTGTGTTACAGTATTGTCTCCTCTTCTGTTACAGTATTGTATCCTCTTGTGTTACAGTATTGTCTCCTCTTGTGTTACAGTATTGTCTCCTCATCTGTTACAGTATTGTCTCCTCTTGTGTTACAGTATTGTCTCCTCTTGTGTTACAGTATTGTCTCCTCTTGTGTTACAGTATTGTCTCCTCTTCTGTTACAGTATTGTATCCTCTTGTGTTACAGTATTGTCTCCTCTTGTGTTACAGTATTGTCTCCTCATCTGTTACAGTATTGTCTCCTCTTGTGTTACAGTATTGTCTCCTCTTGTGTTACAGTATTGTCTCCTCATCCGTTACAGTATTGTCTCCTCTTGTGTTACAGTATTGTCTCCTCATCTGTCACAGTATTGTCTCCTCTTGTGTCACAGTATTGTCTCCTCTTGTGTTACAGTATTGTCTCCTCTTGTGTTACAGTATTGTCTCCTCATCTGTCACAGTATTGTTGTCTCCTCTTGTGTTACAGTATTGTCTCCTCTTGTGTTACAGTATTGTCTCCTCTTGTGTTACAGTATTGTCTCCTCTTGTGTTACAGTATTGTCTCCTCTTGTGTTACAGTATTGCCTCCTCTTGTGTTACAGTATTGTCTCCTCTTGTGTTACAGTATTGTCTCCTCATCTGTTACAGTATTGTCTCCTCTTGTGTTACAGTATTGTCTCCTCTTGTGTTACATTATTGTATCCTCTCGTGTTACAGTATTATCTCCTCTTGTGTTACAGTATTGTATCCTCTTGTGTTACAGTATTGTCTCCTCTTGTGTTACAGTATTATCTCCTCTTGTGTTACAGTATTGTCTCCTCTTCTGTTACAGTATTGTCTCCTCTTGTGTTACAGTATTGTATCCTCTTGTGTTACAGTATTGCCTCCTCATCTGTTACAGTATTGTCTCCTCTTGTGTTACAGTATTGCCTCCTCTTGTGTTACAGTATTGTCTCCTCTTGTGTTACAGTATTGTCTCCTCTTGTGTTACAGTATTGTCTCCTCGTCTGTTACAGTATTGTCTCCTCTTGTGTTACAGTATTGTCTCCTCTTGTGTTACAGTATTGTATCCTCTTGTGTTACAGTATTATCTCCTCTTGTGTTACAGTATTGTCTCCTCTTGTGTTACAGTATTGTCTCCTCTTGTGTTACAGTATTGTCTCCTCTTGTGTTACAGTATTGTCTCCTCTTGTGTTACAGTATTGTATCCTCTTGTATTACAGTATTGTATCCTCTTGTGTTACAGTATTGTCTCCTCTTGTGTTACAGTATTGTATCCTCTTGTGTTACAGTATTATCTCCTCTTGTGTTACAGTATTGTCTCCTCTTGTGTTACAGTATTATCTCCTCTTGTGTTACAGTATTGTCTCCTCTTGTGTTACAGTATTGTCTCCTCTTGTGTTACAGTATTGTATCCTCTTGTGTTACAGTATTGTGTCCTCTTGTGTTACAGTATTGTCTCCTCTTGTGTTACAGTATTGTCTCCTCTTGTGTTACAGTATTGTCTCCTCTTGTATTACAGTATTGTCTCCTCTTGTGTTACAGTATTGTATCCTCTTGTGTTACAGTATTATCTCCTCTTGTGTTACAGTATTGTCTCCTCTTGTGTTACAGTATTGTCTCCTCTTGTGTTACAGTATTGTGTCCTCTTGTGTTACAGTATTGTCTCCTCTTGTGTTACAGTATTGTCTCCTCTTGTATTACAGTATTGTGTCCTCTTGTGTTACAGTATTGTCTCCTCTTGTGTTACAGTATTGTCTCCTCTTGTGTTACAGTATTGTCTCCTCTTGTGTTACAGTATTGAATCCTCTTGTGTTACAGTATTGTCTCCTCATCTGTTACAGTATTGTCTCCTCTTGTGTTACAGTATTGTGTCCTCTTGTGTTACAGTATTGTCTCCTCTTGTGTTACAGTATTGTGTCCTCTTGTGTTACAGTATTGTCTCCTCTTGTGTTACAGTATTGTCTCCTCTTGTGTTACAGTATTGTCTCCTCTTCTGTTACAGTATTGTCTCCTCTTGTGTTACAGTATTGTCTCCTCTTGTGTTACAGTATTGCCTCCTCATCTGTTACAGTATTGTCTCCTCTTGTATTACAGTATTGTCTCCTCTTGTGTTACAGTATTGTCGCCTCTTGTGTTACAGTATTGTCTCCTCTTGTGTTACAGTATTGTCTCCTCTTGTGTTACAGTATTGTCTCCTCTTGTATTACAGTATTGTCTCCTCTTGTGTGTCACAGTATTGTCTCCTCTTGTGTTACCGTATTGTCTCCTCTTGTGTTACAGTATTGTCTCCTCTTGTGTTACAGTATTGTCGCCTCTTGTGTTACAGTATTGTCTCCTCTTGTGTTACAGTATTGTCTCCTCTTGTGTTACAGTATTGTCTCCTCTTGTATTACAGTATTGTATCCTCTTGTGTGTCACAGTATTGTCTCCTCTTGTGTTACAGTATTGTCTCCTCTTGTGTTACAGTATTGTCTCCTCTTGTATTACAGTATTGTCTCCTCTTGTGTGTCACAGTATTGTCTCCTCTTGTGTTACAGTATTGTCGCCTCTTGTGTTACAGTATTGTCTCCTCTTGTGTTACAGTGTTGTTTCCTCTTGTGTTACAGTATTGTCTCCTCTTGTGTTACAGTATTGTGTCCTCTTGTGTTACAGTATTGTCTCCTCTTGTGTTACAGTATTGTCTCCTCTTGTATTACAGTATTGTCTCCTCTTGTGTTACAGTATTGTCTCCTCTTGTGTTACAGTGTTGTCTCCTCTTGTGTTACAGTGTTGTCTCCTCTTGTGTTACAGTATTGTCGCCTCTTGTGTTACAGTATTGTCGCCTCTTGTGTTACAGTATTGTCTCCTCATCTGTTACAGTATTGTCGCCTCTTGTGTTACAGTATTGTCTCCTCATCTGTTACAGTATTGTCGCCTCTTGTGTTACAGTATTGCCTCCTCATCTGTTACAGTATTGTCTCCTCTTGTGTTACAGTATTGTCTCCTCTTGTGTTACAGTATTGTCTCCTCTTGTGTTACAGTATTGTCTCCTCTTGTGTTACAGTATTGTCGCCTCTTGTGTTACAGTATTGTCTCCTCTTGTGTTACAGTATTGTCTCCTCATCTGTTACAGTATTGTCGCCTCTTGTGTTACAGTATTGTCTCCTCTTGTGTTACAGTATTGTCTCCTCATCTGTTACAGTATTGTATCCTCTTGTGTTACAGTATTATCTCCTCTTGTGTTACAGTATTGTATCCTCTTGTGTTACAGTATTGTCGCCTCTTGTGTTACAGTATTGTCTCATCTTGTGTTACAGTATTGTCTCCTCTTGTGTTACAGTATTGTCTCCTCTTGTGTTACAGTATTGTCTCCTCTTGTGTTACAGTATTGTCTCATCTTGTGTTACAGTATTGTCGCCTCTTGTGTTACAGTATTGTATCCTCTTGTGTTACAGTATTGTCGCCTCTTGTGTTACAGTATTGTCTCCTCTTGTGTTACAGTATTGTCTCCTCTTGTGTTACAGTATTGTCGCCTCTTGTGTTACAGTATTGTCTCCTCTTGTGTTACAGTATTGTCTCCTCTTGTGTTACAGTATTGTCGCCTCTTGTATTACAGTATTGTCTCCTCTTGTGTTACAGTATTGTCTCCTCTTGTGTTACAGTATTGTCTCCTCTTGTGTTACAGTATTGTCTCCTCTTGTGTTACAGTATTATCTCCTCTTGTGTTACAGTATTGTCTCCTCTTGTGTTACAGTATTGTCTCCTCTTGCGTTACAGTATTGTCTCCTCTTGTGTTACAGTATTGCCTCCTCATCTGTTACAGTATTGTCTCCTCTTGTGTTACAGTATTGTCTCCTCTTGTGTTACAGTATTGTCACCTCTTGTGTCACAGTATTGTCTCCTCTTGTGTTACAGTATTGTCTCCTCTTGTGTTACAGTATTGCCTCCTCATCTGTTACAGTATTGTCTCCTCTTGTATTACAGTATTGTCTCCTCTTGTGTTACAGTATTGTCTCATCTTGTGTTACAGTATTGTCGCCTCTTGTGTTACAGTATTGTATCCTCTTGTGTTACAGTATTGTCGCCTCTTGTGTTACAGTATTGTCTCCTCTTGTGTTACAGTATTGTCTCCTCTTGTGTTACAGTATTGTCGCCTCTTGTGTTACAGTATTGTCTCCTCTTGTGTTACAGTATTGTCTCCTCTTGTGTTACAGTATTGTCGCCTCTTGTGTTACAGTATTGTATCCTCTTGTGTTACAGTATTGTCTCCTCTTGTGTTACAGTATTGTCTCCTCTTGTGTTACAGTATTATCTCCTCTTGTGTTACAGTATTGTCTCCTCTTGTGTTACAGTATTGTATCCTCTTGTGTTACAGTATTGTCTCCTCTTGTGTTACAGTATTGTCTCCTCTTGTGTTACAGTATTGCCTCCTCATCTGTTACAGTATTGTCTCCTCTTGTGTTACAGTATTGTCTCCTCTTGTGTTACAGTATTGTCACCTCTTGTGTCACAGTATTGTCTCCTCTTGTGTTACAGTATTGTCTCCTCTTGTGTTACAGTATTGCCTCCTCATCTGTTACAGTATTGTCTCCTCTTGTATTACAGTATTGTCTCCTCTTGTGTTACAGTATTGTCTCCTCTTGTGTTACAGTATTGTCTCCTCTTGTGTTACAGTATTGTCTCCTCTTGTATTACAGTATTGTCTCCTCTTGTGTTACAGTATTGTCTCCTCTTGTGTTACAGTATTGTCTCCTCTTGTATTACAGTATTGTCTCCTCTTGTGTTACAGTATTGTCTCCTCTTGTGTTACAGTATTGTCTCCTCTTGTGTTACAGTATTGTCTCCTCTTGTGTTACAGTATTGCCTCCTCTTGTGTTACAGTATTATCTCCTCTTGTGTTACAGTATTGTCTCCTCTTGTGTTACAGTATTGCCTCCTCATCTGTTACAGTATTGTCTCCTCTTGTGTTACAGTATTGTCTCCTCTTGTGTTACAGTATTGTCACCTCTTGTGTCACAGTATTGTCTCCTCTTGTGTTACAGTATTGTCTCCTCTTGTGTCACAGTATTGTCTCCTCTTGTGTTACAGTATTGTCTCCTCTTGTGTTACAGTATTGCCTCCTCATCTGTTACAGTATTGTCTCCTCTTGTGTTACAGTATTGTCTCCTCTTGTGTTACAGTATTGTCTCCTCTTGTGTTACAGTATTGCCTCCTCATCTGTTACAGTATTGTCTCCTCTTGTGTTACAGTATTGTCTCCTCTTGTGTTACAGTATTGTCTCCTCTTGTGTTACAGTATTGCCTCCTCATCTGTTACAGTATTGTCTCCTCTTGTGTTACAGTATTGTCTCCTCTTGTGTTACAGTATTGTCTCCTCATCTGTTACAGTATTGTCTCCTCTTGTGTTACAGTATTGTCTCCTCTTGTGTTACAGTATTGTCTCCTCTTGTGTTACAGTTTTGTCTCCTCTTGTGTTACAGTATTGCCTCCTCATCTGTTACAGTATTGTCTCCTCTTGTGTTACAGTATTGTCTCCTCTTGTATTACAGTATTGTCTCCTCTTGTGTTACAGTATTGTCTCCTCTTGTGTTACAGTATTGTATCCTCTTGTGTTACAGTATTGTCTCCTCTTGTGTTACAGTATTGTCTCCTCTTGTGTTACAGTATTGCCTCCTCTTGTATTACAGTATTGCGTCCTCTTGTGTTACAGTATTGTCTCCTCTTGTATTACAGTATTGCGTCCTCTTGTGTTACAGTATTGTCTCCTCTTGTGTTACAGTATTGCCTCCTCTTGTGTCACAGTATTGTCTCCTCTTGTGTTACAGTATTATCTCCTCTTGTGTTACAGTATTGTCTCCTCTTGTGTTACAGTATTATCTCCTCTTGTGTTACAGTATTGTGTCCTCTTGTGTTACAGTATTATCTCCTCTTGTGTTACAGTATTGTCTCCTCTTGTATTACAGTATTGCCTACTCTTGTATTACAGTATTGTCTCCTCTTGTGTTACAGTATTATCTCCTCTTGTGTTACAGTATTGTGTCCTCTTGTGTTACAGTATTGTCTCCTCTTGTGTTACAGTATTGTCTCCTCTTGTGTTACAGTATTGTCTCCTCGTCTGTTACAGTATAGTCTCCTCTTGTGTTACAGTATTGTCTCCTCTTGTGTTACAGTATTGTATCCTCTTGTGTTACAGTATTGTATCCTCTTGTGTTACAGTATTATCTCCTCTTGTGTTACAGTATTGTCTCCTCTTGTGTTACAGTATTGTCTCCTCTTGTGTTACAGTATTGTCTCCTCTTGTGTTACAGTATTGTGTCCTCTTGTGTTACAGTATTGTGTCCTCTTGTATTACAGTATTGTATCCTCTTGTGTTACAGTATTGTCTCCTCTTGTGTTACAGTATTGTATCCTCTTGTGTTACAGTATTATCTCCTCTTGTGTTACAGTATTGTCTCCTCTTGTGTTACAGTATTATCTCCTCTTGTGTTACAGTATTGTCTCCTCTTGTGTTACAGTATTGTCTCCTCTTGTGTTACTGTATTGTGTCCTCTTGTGTTACAGTATTGTCTCCTCTTGTGTTACAGTATTGTCTCCTCTTGTGTTACAGTATTGTCTCCTCTTGTATTACAGTATTGTCTCCTCTTGTGTTACAGTATTGTATCCTCTTGTGTTACAGTATTATCTCCTCTTGTGTTACAGTATTGTCTCCTCTTGTGTTACAGTATTGTCTCCTCTTGTGTTACAGTATTGTGTCCTCTTGTGTTACAGTATTGTCTCCTCTTGTGTTACAGTATTGTCTCCTCTTGTATTACAGTATTGTGTCCTCTTGTGTTACAGTATTGTCTCCTCTTGTGTTACAGTATTGTCTCCTCTTGTGTTACAGTATTGTCTCCTCTTCTGTTACAGCATTGAATCCTCTTGTGTTACAGTATTGTCTCCTCATCTGTTACAGTATTGTCTCCTCTTGTGTTACAGTATTGTGTCCTCTTGTGTTACAGTATTGTCTCCTCTTGTGTTACAGTATTGTGTCCTCTTGTGTTACAGTATTGTCTCCTCTTGTGTTACAGTATTGTCTCCTCTTGTGTTACAGTATTGTCTCCTCTTCTGTTACAGTATTGTCTCCTCTTGTGTTACAGTATTGTCTCCTCTTGTGTTACAGTATTGCCTCCTCATCTGTTACAGTATTGTCTCCTCTTGTATTACAGTATTGTCTCCTCTTGTGTTACAGTATTGTCGCCTCTTGTGTTACAGTATTGTCTCCTCTTGTGTTACAGTATTGTCTCCTCTTGTGTTACAGTATTGTCTCCTCTTGTATTACAGTATTGTCTCCTCTTGTCTGTCACAGTATTGTCTCCTCTTGTGTTACAGTATTGTCTCCTCTTGTGTTACAGTATTGTCTCCTCTTGTGTTACAGTATTGTCGCCTCTTGTGTTACAGTATTGTCTCCTCTTGTGTTACAGTATTGTCTCCTCTTGTACTACAGTATTGTCTCCTCTTGTGTTTCACAGTATTGTCTCCTCTTGTGTTACAGTATTGTCTCCTCTTGTGTTACAGTATTGTCTCCTCTTGTATTACAGTATTGTCTCCTCTTGTGTGTCACAGTATTGTCTCCTCTTGTGTTACAGTATTGTCGCCTCTTGTGTTACAGTATTGTCTCCTCTTGTGTTACAGTGTTGTTTCCTCTTGTGTTACAGTATTGTCTCCTCTTGTGTTACAGTATTGTGTCCTCTTGTGTTACAGTATTGTCTCCTCTTGTGTTACAGTATTGTCTCCTCTTGTATTACAGTATTGTCTCCTCTTGTGTTACAGTATTGTCTCCTCTTGTGTTACAGTGTTGTCTCCTCTTGTGTTACAGTGTTGTCTCCTCTTGTGTTACAGTATTGTCGCCTCTTGTGTTACAGTATTGTCGCCTCTTGTGTTACAGTATTGTCTCCTCATCTGTTACAGTATTGTCGCCTCTTGTGTTACAGTATTGTCTCCTCATCTGTTACAGTATTGTCGCCTCTTGTGTTACAGTATTGCCTCCTCATCTGTTACAGTATTGTCTCCTCTTGTGTTACAGTATTGTCTCCTCTTGTGTTACAGTATTGTCTCCTCTTGTGTTACAGTATTGTCTCCTCTTGTGTTACAGTATTGTCGCCTCTTGTGTTACAGTATTGTCTCCTCTTGTGTTACAGTATTGTCTCCTCATCTGTTACAGTATTGTCGCCTCTTGTGTTACAGTATTGTCTCCTCTTGTGTTACAGTATTGTCTCCTCATCTGTTACAGTATTGTATCCTCTTGTGTTACAGTATTATCTCCTCTTGTGTTACAGTATTGTATCCTCTTGTGTTACAGTATTGTCGCCTCTTGTGTTACAGTATTGTCTCATCTTGTGTTACAGTATTGTCTCCTCTTGTGTTACAGTATTGTCTCCTCTTGTGTTACAGTATTGTCTCCTCTTGTGTTACAGTATTGTCTCATCTTGTGTTACAGTATTGTCGCCTCTTGTGTTACAGTATTGTATCCTCTTGTGTTACAGTATTGTCGCCTCTTGTGTTACAGTATTGTCTCCTCTTGTGTTACAGTATTGTCTCCTCTTGTGTTACAGTATTGTCGCCTCTTGTGTTACAGTATTGTCTCCTCTTGTGTTACAGTATTGTCTCCTCTTGTGTTACAGTATTGTCGCCTCTTGTATTACAGTATTGTCTCCTCTTGTGTTACAGTATTGTCTCCTCTTGTGTTACAGTATTGTCTCCTCTTGTGTTACAGTATTGTCTCCTCTTGTGTTACAGTATTATCTCCTCTTGTGTTACAGTATTGTCTCCTCTTGTGTTACAGTATTGTCTCCTCTTGCGTTACAGTATTGTCTCCTCTTGTGTTACAGTATTGCCTCCTCATCTGTTACAGTATTGTCTCCTCTTGTGTTACAGTATTGTCTCCTCTTGTGTTACAGTATTGTCACCTCTTGTGTCACAGTATTGTCTCCTCTTGTGTTACAGTATTGTCTCCTCTTGTGTTACAGTATTGCCTCCTCATCTGTTACAGTATTGTCTCCTCTTGTATTACAGTATTGTCTCCTCTTGTGTTACAGTATTGTCTCATCTTGTGTTACAGTATTGTCGCCTCTTGTGTTACAGTATTGTATCCTCTTGTGTTACAGTATTGTCGCCTCTTGTGTTACAGTATTGTCTCCTCTTGTGTTACAGTATTGTCTCCTCTTGTGTTACAGTATTGTCGCCTCTTGTGTTACAGTATTGTCTCCTCTTGTGTTACAGTATTGTCTCCTCTTGTGTTACAGTATTGTCGCCTCTTGTGTTACAGTATTGTATCCTCTTGTGTTACAGTATTGTCTCCTCTTGTGTTACAGTATTGTCTCCTCTTGTGTTACAGTATTATCTCCTCTTGTGTTACAGTATTGTCTCCTCTTGTGTTACAGTATTGTATCCTCTTGTGTTACAGTATTGTCTCCTCTTGTGTTACAGTATTGTCTCCTCTTGTGTTACAGTATTGCCTCCTCATCTGTTACAGTATTGTCTCCTCTTGTGTTACAGTATTGTCTCCTCTTGTGTTACAGTATTGTCACCTCTTGTGTCACAGTATTGTCTCCTCTTGTGTTACAGTATTGTCTCCTCTTGTGTTACAGTATTGCCTCCTCATCTGTTACAGTATTGTCTCCTCTTGTATTACAGTATTGTCTCCTCTTGTGTTACAGTATTGTCTCCTCTTGTGTTACAGTATTGTCTCCTCTTGTGTTACAGTATTGTCTCCTCTTGTGTTACAGTATTGTCTCCTCTTGTATTACAGTATTGTCTCCTCTTGTGTTACAGTATTGTCTCCTCTTGTGTTACAGTATTGTCTCCTCTTGTATTACAGTATTGTCTCCTCTTGTGTTACAGTATTGTCTCCTCTTGTGTTACAGTATTGTATCCTCTTGTGTTACAGTATTGTCTCCTCTTGTGTTACAGTATTGCCTCCTCTTGTGTTACAGTATTATCTCCTCTTGTGTTACAGTATTGTCTCCTCTTGTGTTACAGTATTGCCTCCTCATCTGTTACAGTATTGTCTCCTCTTGTGTTACAGTATTGTCTCCTCTTGTGTTACAGTATTGTCACCTCTTGTGTCACAGTATTGTCTCCTCTTGTGTTACAGTATTGTCTCCTCTTGTGTCACAGTATTGTCTCCTCTTGTGTTACAGTATTGTCTCCTCTTGTGTTACAGTATTGCCTCCTCATCTGTTACAGTATTGTCTCCTCTTGTGTTACAGTATTGTCTCCTCTTGTGTTACAGTATTGTCTCCTCTTGTGTTACAGTATTGCCTCCTCATCTGTTACAGTATTGTCTCCTCTTGTGTTACAGTATTGTCTCCTCTTGTGTTACAGTATTGTCTCCTCTTGTGTTACAGTATTGCCTCCTCATCTGTTACAGTATTGTCTCCTCTTGTGTTACAGTATTGTCTCCTCTTGTGTTACAGTATTGTCTCCTCATCTGTTACAGTATTGTCTCCTCTTGTGTTACAGTATTGTCTCCTCTTGTGTTACAGTATTGTCTCCTCTTGTGTTACAGTTTTGTCTCCTCTTGTGTTACAGTATTGCCTCCTCATCTGTTACAGTATTGTCTCCTCTTGTGTTACAGTATTGTCTCCTCTTGTATTACAGTATTGTCTCCTCTTGTGTTACAGTATTGTCTCCTCTTGTGTTACAGTATTGTATCCTCTTGTGTTACAGTATTGTCTCCTCTTGTGTTACAGTATTGTCTCCTCTTGTGTTACAGTATTGCCTCCTCTTGTATTACAGTATTGCGTCCTCTTGTGTTACAGTATTGTCTCCTCTTGTATTACAGTATTGCGTCCTCTTGTGTTACAGTATTGTCTCCTCTTGTGTTACAGTATTGCCTCCTCTTGTGTCACAGTATTGTCTCCTCTTGTGTTACAGTATTATCTCCTCTTGTGTTACAGTATTGTCTCCTCTTGTGTTACAGTATTATCTCCTCTTGTGTTACAGTATTGTGTCCTCTTGTGTTACAGTATTATCTCCTCTTGTGTTACAGTATTGTCTCCTCTTGTATTACAGTATTGCCTACTCTTGTATTACAGTATTGTCTCCTCTTGTGTTACAGTATTATCTCCTCTTGTGTTACAGTATTGTGTCCTCTTGTGTTACAGTATTGTCTCCTCTTGTGTTACAGTATTGTCTCCTCTTGTGTTACAGTATTGTCTCCTCGTCTGTTACAGTATAGTCTCCTCTTGTGTTACAGTATTGTCTCCTCTTGTGTTACAGTATTGTATCCTCTTGTGTTACAGTATTGTATCCTCTTGTGTTACAGTATTATCTCCTCTTGTGTTACAGTATTGTCTCCTCTTGTGTTACAGTATTGTCTCCTCTTGTGTTACAGTATTGTCTCCTCTTGTGTTACAGTATTGTGTCCTCTTGTGTTACAGTATTGTGTCCTCTTGTATTACAGTATTGTATCCTCTTGTGTTACAGTATTGTCTCCTCTTGTGTTACAGTATTGTCTCCTCTTGTGTTACAGTATTATCTCCTCTTGTGTTACAGTATTGTCTCCTCTTGTGTTACAGTATTATCTCCTCTTGTGTTACAGTATTGTCTCCTCTTGTGTTACAGTATTGTCTCCTCTTGTGTTACTGTATTGTGTCCTCTTGTGTTACAGTATTGTCTCCTCTTGTGTTACAGTATTGTCTCCTCTTGTGTTACAGTATTGTGTCCTCTTGTGTTACAGTATTGTCTCCTCTTGTGTTACAGTATTGTCTCCTCTTGTGTTACAGTATTGTCTCCTCTTCTGTTACAGTATTGTCTCCTCTTGTGTTACAGTATTGTCTCCTCTTGTGTTACAGTATTGCCTCCTCATCTGTTACAGTATTGTCTCCTCTTGTATTACAGTATTGTCTCCTCTTGTGTTACAGTATTGTGTCCTCTTGTGTTACAGTATTGTCTCCTCTTGTGTTACAGTATTGTCTCCTCTTGTATTACAGTATTGTGTCCTCTTGTGTTACAGTATTGTCTCCTCTTGTGTTACAGTATTGTCTCCTCTTGTGTTACAGTATTGTCTCCTCTTCTGTTACAGCATTGAATCCTCTTGTGTTACAGTATTGTCTCCTCATCTGTTACAGTATTGTCTCCTCTTGTGTTACAGTATTGTGTCCTCTTGTGTTACAGTATTGTCTCCTCTTGTGTTACAGTATTGTGTCCTCTTGTGTTACAGTATTGTCTCCTCTTGTGTTACAGTATTGTCTCCTCTTGTGTTACAGTATTGTCTCCTCTTCTGTTACAGTATTGTCTCCTCTTGTGTTACAGTATTGTCTCCTCTTGTGTTACAGTATTGCCTCCTCATCTGTTACAGTATTGTCTCCTCTTGTATTACAGTATTGTCTCCTCTTGTGTTACAGTATTGTCGCCTCTTGTGTTACAGTATTGTCTCCTCTTGTGTTACAGTATTGTCTCCTCTTGTGTTACAGTATTGTCTCCTCTTGTATTACAGTATTGTCTCCTCTTGTCTGTCACAGTATTGTCTCCTCTTGTGTTACAGTATTGTCTCCTCTTGTGTTACAGTATTGTCTCCTCTTGTGTTACAGTATTGTCGCCTCTTGTGTTACAGTATTGTCTCCTCTTGTGTTACAGTATTGTCTCCTCTTGTACTACAGTATTGTCTCCTCTTGTGTTTCACAGTATTGTCTCCTCTTGTGTTACAGTATTGTCTCCTCTTGTGTTACAGTATTGTCTCCTCTTGTATTACAGTATTGTCTCCTCTTGTGTGTCACAGTATTGTCTCCTCTTGTGTTACAGTATTGTCGCCTCTTGTGTTACAGTATTGTCTCCTCTTGTGTTACAGTATTGTCTCCTCTTGTGTTACAGTATTGTCTCCTCTTGTGTTACAGTATTGTCTCCTCTTGTGTTACAGTATTGTCTCCTCTTGTGTTACAGTGTTGTCTCCTCTTGTGTTACAGTATTGTCTCCTCTTGTGTTACAGTATTGTCGCCTCTTGTGTTACAGTATTGTCTCCTCATCTGTTACAGTATTGTCGCCTCTTGTGTTACAGTATTGTCTCCTCATCTGTTACAGTATTGTCGCCTCTTGTGTTACAGTATTGCCTCCTCATCTGTTACAGTATTGTCTCCTCTTGTGTTACAGTATTGTCTCCTCTTGTGTTACAGTATTGTCTCCTCTTGTGTTACAGTATTGTCTCCTCTTGTGTTACAGTATTGTCTCCTCTTGTGTTACAGTATTGTCGCCTCTTGTGTTACAGTATTGTCTCCTCTTGTGTTACAGTATTGTCTCCTCATCTGTTACAGTATTGTCGCCTCTTGTGTTACAGTATTGTCTCCTCTTGTGTTACAGTATTGTCTCCTCATCTGTTACAGTATTGTATCCTCTTGTGTTACAGTATTATCTCCTCTTGTGTTACAGTATTGTATCCTCTTGTGTTACAGTATTGTCTCCTCTTGTGTTACAGTATTGTCTCCTCTTGTGTTACAGTATTGTCTCCTCTTGTGTTACAGTATTGTCTCATCTTGTGTTACAGTATTGTCGCCTCTTGTGTTACAGTATAGTATCCTCTTGTGTTACAGTATTGTCGCCTCTTGTGTTACAGTATTGTCTCCTCTTGTGTTACAGTATTGTCTCCTCTTGTGTTACAGTATTGTCTCCTCTTGTGTTACAGTATTATCTCCTCTTGTGTTACAGTATTGTCTCCTCTTGTGTTACAGTATTGTCTCCTCTTGTGTTACAGTATTGTCTCCTCTTGTGTTACAGTATTGCCTCCTCATCTGTTACAGTATTGTCTCCTCTTGTGTTACAGTATTGTCTCCTCTTGTGTTACAGTATTGTCACCTCTTGTGTCACAGTATTGTCTCCTCTTGTGTTACAGTATTGTCTCCTCTTGTGTTACAGTATTGCCTCCTCATCTGTTACAGTATTGTCTCCTCTTGTATTACAGTATTGTCTCCTCTTGTGTTACAGTATTGTCTCATCTTGTGTTACAGTATTGTCGCCTCTTGTGTTACAGTATTGTTTCCTCTTGTGTTACAGTATTGTCGCCTCTTGTGTTACAGTATTGTCTCCTCTTGTGTTACAGTATTGTCTCCTCTTGTGTTACAGTATTGTCGCCTCTTGTGTTACAGTATTGTCTCCTCTTGTGTTACAGTATTGTCTCCTCTTGTGTTACAGTATTGTCGCCTCTTGTGTTACAGTATTGTCTCCTCTTGTGTTACAGTATTGTCTCCTCTTGTGTTACAGTATTGTCTCCTCTTGTGTTACAGTATTGTCGCCTCTTGTGTTACAGTATTGTATCCTCTTGTGTTACAGTATTGTCTCCTCTTGTGTTACAGTATTGTCTCCTCTTGTGTTACAGTATTATCTCCTCTTGTGTTACAGTATTGTCTCCTCTTGTGTTACAGTATTGTATCCTCTTGTGTTACAGTATTGTCTCCTCTTGTGTTACAGTATTGTCTCCTCTTGTGTTACAGTATTGCCTCCTCATCTGTTACAGTATTGTCTCCTCTTGTGTTACAGTATTGTCTCCTCTTGTGTTACAGTATTGTCACCTCTTGTGTCACAGTATTGTCTCCTCTTGTGTTACAGTATTGTCTCCTCTTGTGTTACAGTATTGCCTCCTCATCTGTTACAGTATTGTCTCCTCTTGTATTACAGTATTGTCTCCTCTTGTGTTACAGTATTGTCTCCTCTTGTGTTACAGTATTGTCTCCTCTTGTGTTACAGTATTGTCTCCTCTTGTGTTACAGTATTGTCTCCTCTTGTATTACAGTATTGTCTCCTCTTGTGTTACAGTATTGTCTCCTCTTGTGTTACAGTATTGTCTCCTCTTGTATTACAGTATTGTCTCCTCTTGTGTTACAGTATTGTCTCCTCTTGTGTTACAGTATTGTATCCTCTTGTGTTACAGTATTGTCTCCTCTTGTGTTACAGTATTGCCTCCTCTTGTGTTACAGTATTATCTCCTCTTGTGTTACAGTATTGTCTCCTCTTGTGTTACAGTATTGCCTCCTCATCTGTTACAGTATTGTCTCCTCTTGTGTTACAGTATTGTCTCCTCTTGTGTTACAGTATTGTCACCTCTTGTGTCACAGTATTGTCTCCTCTTGTGTTACAGTATTGTCTCCTCTTGTGTCACAGTATTGTCTCCTCTTGTGTTACAGTATTGTCTCCTCTTGTGTTACAGTATTGCCTCCTCATCTGTTACAGTATTGTCTCCTCTTGTGTTACAGTATTGTCTCCTCTTGTGTTACAGTATTGTCTCCTCTTGTGTTACAGTATTGCCTCCTCATCTGTTACAGTATTGTCTCCTCTTGTGTTACAGTATTGTCTCCTCTTGTGTTACAGTATTGTCTCCTCTTGTGTTACAGTATTGCCTCCTCATCTGTTACAGTATTGTCTCCTCTTGTGTTACAGTATTGTCTCCTCTTGTGTTACAGTATTGTCTCCTCATCTGTTACAGTATTGTCTCCTCTTGTGTTACAGTATTGTCTCCTCTTGTGTTACAGTATTGTCTCCTCTTGTGTTACAGTTTTGTCTCCTCTTGTGTTACAGTATTGCCTCCTCATCTGTTACAGTATTGTCTCCTCTTGTGTTACAGTATTGTCTCCTCTTGTATTACAGTATTGTCTCCTCTTGTGTTACAGTATTGTCTCCTCTTGTGTTACAGTATTGTATCCTCTTGTGTTACAGTATTGTCTCCTCTTGTGTTACAGTATTGTCTCCTCTTGTGTTACAGTATTGCCTCCTCTTGTATTACAGTATTGCGTCCTCTTGTGTTACAGTATTGTCTCCTCTTGTATTACAGTATTGCGTCCTCTTGTGTTACAGTATTGTCTCCTCTTGTGTTACAGTATTGCCTCCTCTTGTGTCACAGTATTGTCTCCTCTTGTGTTACAGTATTATCTCCTCTTGTGTTACAGTATTGTCTCCTCTTGTGTTACAGTATTATCTCCTCTTGTGTTACAGTATTGTGTCCTCTTGTGTTACAGTATTATCTCCTCTTGTGTTACAGTATTGTCTCCTCTTGTATTACAGTATTGCCTACTCTTGTATTACAGTATTGTCTCCTCTTGTGTTACAGTATTATCTCCTCTTGTGTTACAGTATTGTGTCCTCTTGTGTTACAGTATTGTCTCCTCTTGTGTTACAGTATTGTCTCCTCTTGTGTTACAGTATTGTCTCCTCGTCTGTTACAGTATAGTCTCCTCTTGTGTTACAGTATTGTCTCCTCTTGTGTTACAGTATTGTATCCTCTTGTGTTACAGTATTGTATCCTCTTGTGTTACAGTATTATCTCCTCTTGTGTTACAGTATTGTCTCCTCTTGTGTTACAGTATTGTCTCCTCTTGTGTTACAGTATTGTCTCCTCTTGTGTTACAGTATTGTGTCCTCTTGTGTTACAGTATTGTGTCCTCTTGTATTACAGTATTGTATCCTCTTGTGTTACAGTATTGTCTCCTCTTGTGTTACAGTATTGTATCCTCTTGTGTTACAGTATTATCTCCTCTTGTGTTACAGTATTGTCTCCTCTTGTGTTACAGTATTATCTCCTCTTGTGTTACAGTATTGTCTCCTCTTGTGTTACAGTATTGTCTCCTCTTGTGTTACTGTATTGTGTCCTCTTGTGTTACAGTATTGTCTCCTCTTGTGTTACAGTATTGTCTCCTCTTGTGTTACAGTATTGTCTCCTCTTGTATTACAGTATTGTCTCCTCTTGTGTTACAGTATTGTATCCTCTTGTGTTACAGTATTATCTCCTCTTGTGTTACAGTATTGTCTCCTCTTGTGTTACAGTATTGTCTCCTCTTGTGTTACAGTATTGTGTCCTCTTGTGTTACAGTATTGTCTCCTCTTGTGTTACAGTATTGTCTCCTCTTGTATTACAGTATTGTGTCCTCTTGTGTTACAGTATTGTCTCCTCTTGTGTTACAGTATTGTCTCCTCTTGTGTTACAGTATTGTCTCCTCTTCTGTTACAGCATTGAATCCTCTTGTGTTACAGTATTGTCTCCTCATCTGTTACAGTATTGTCTCCTCTTGTGTTACAGTATTGTGTCCTCTTGTGTTACAGTATTGTCTCCTCTTGTGTTACAGTATTGTGTCCTCTTGTGTTACAGTATTGTCTCCTCTTGTGTTACAGTATTGTCTCCTCTTGTGTTACAGTATTGTCTCCTCTTCTGTTACAGTATTGTCTCCTCTTGTGTTACAGTATTGTCTCCTCTTGTGTTACAGTATTGCCTCCTCATCTGTTACAGTATTGTCTCCTCTTGTATTACAGTATTGTCTCCTCTTGTGTTACAGTATTGTCGCCTCTTGTGTTACAGTATTGTCTCCTCTTGTGTTACAGTATTGTCTCCTCTTGTGTTACAGTATTGTCTCCTCTTGTATTACAGTATTGTCTCCTCTTGTCTGTCACAGTATTGTCTCCTCTTGTGTTACAGTATTGTCTCCTCTTGTGTTACAGTATTGTCTCCTCTTGTGTTACAGTATTGTCGCCTCTTGTGTTACAGTATTGTCTCCTCTTGTGTTACAGTATTGTCTCCTCTTGTACTACAGTATTGTCTCCTCTTGTGTTTCACAGTATTGTCTCCTCTTGTGTTACAGTATTGTCTCCTCTTGTGTTACAGTATTGTCTCCTCTTGTATTACAGTATTGTCTCCTCTTGTGTGTCACAGTATTGTCTCCTCTTGTGTTACAGTATTGTCGCCTCTTGTGTTACAGTATTGTCTCCTCTTGTGTTACAGTATTGTCTCCTCTTGTGTTACAGTATTGTCTCCTCTTGTGTTACAGTATTGTCTCCTCTTGTGTTACAGTATTGTCTCCTCTTGTGTTACAGTGTTGTCTCCTCTTGTGTTACAGTATTGTCTCCTCTTGTGTTACAGTATTGTCGCCTCTTGTGTTACAGTATTGTCTCCTCATCTGTTACAGTATTGTCGCCTCTTGTGTTACAGTATTGTCTCCTCATCTGTTACAGTATTGTCGCCTCTTGTGTTACAGTATTGCCTCCTCATCTGTTACAGTATTGTCTCCTCTTGTGTTACAGTATTGTCTCCTCTTGTGTTACAGTATTGTCTCCTCTTGTGTTACAGTATTGTCTCCTCTTGTGTTACAGTATTGTCTCCTCTTGTGTTACAGTATTGTCGCCTCTTGTGTTACAGTATTGTCTCCTCTTGTGTTACAGTATTGTCTCCTCATCTGTTACAGTATTGTCGCCTCTTGTGTTACAGTATTGTCTCCTCTTGTGTTACAGTATTGTCTCCTCATCTGTTACAGTATTGTATCCTCTTGTGTTACAGTATTATCTCCTCTTGTGTTACAGTATTGTATCCTCTTGTGTTACAGTATTGTCTCCTCTTGTGTTACAGTATTGTCTCCTCTTGTGTTACAGTATTGTCTCCTCTTGTGTTACAGTATTGTCTCATCTTGTGTTACAGTATTGTCGCCTCTTGTGTTACAGTATAGTATCCTCTTGTGTTACAGTATTGTCGCCTCTTGTGTTACAGTATTGTCTCCTCTTGTGTTACAGTATTGTCTCCTCTTGTGTTACAGTATTGTCTCCTCTTGTGTTACAGTATTATCTCCTCTTGTGTTACAGTATTGTCTCCTCTTGTGTTACAGTATTGTCTCCTCTTGTGTTACAGTATTGTCTCCTCTTGTGTTACAGTATTGCCTCCTCATCTGTTACAGTATTGTCTCCTCTTGTGTTACAGTATTGTCTCCTCTTGTGTTACAGTATTGTCACCTCTTGTGTCACAGTATTGTCTCCTCTTGTGTTACAGTATTGTCTCCTCTTGTGTTACAGTATTGCCTCCTCATCTGTTACAGTATTGTCTCCTCTTGTATTACAGTATTGTCTCCTCTTGTGTTACAGTATTGTCTCATCTTGTGTTACAGTATTGTCGCCTCTTGTGTTACAGTATTGTTTCCTCTTGTGTTACAGTATTGTCGCCTCTTGTGTTACAGTATTGTCTCCTCTTGTGTTACAGTATTGTCTCCTCTTGTGTTACAGTATTGTCGCCTCTTGTGTTACAGTATTGTCTCCTCTTGTGTTACAGTATTGTCTCCTCTTGTGTTACAGTATTGTCGCCTCTTGTGTTACAGTATTGTATCCTCTTGTGTTACAGTATTGTCTCCTCTTGTGTTACAGTATTGTCTCCTCTTGTGTTACAGTATTGTCTCCTCTTGTGTTACAGTATTGTCTCCTCTTGTGTTACAGTATTGTCTCCTCTTGTATTACAGTATTGTCTCCTCTTGTGTTACAGTATTGTCTCCTCTTGTGTTACAGTATTGTCTCCTCTTGTATTACAGTATTGTCTCCTCTTGTGTTACAGTATTGTCTCCTCTTGTGTTACAGTATTGTATCCTCTTGTGTTACAGTATTGTCTCCTCTTGTGTTACAGTATTGCCTCCTCTTGTGTTACAGTATTATCTCCTCTTGTGTTACAGTATTGTCTCCTCTTGTGTTACAGTATTGCCTCCTCATCTGTTACAGTATTGTCTCCTCTTGTGTTACAGTATTGTCTCCTCTTGTGTCACAGTATTGTCACCTCTTGTGTCACAGTATTGTCTCCTCTTGTGTTACAGTATTGTCTCCTCTTGTGTCACAGTATTGTCTCCTCTTGTGTTACAGTATTGTCTCCTCTTGTGTTACAGTATTGCCTCCTCATCTGTTACAGTATTGTCTCCTCTTGTGTTACAGTATTGTCTCCTCTTGTGTTACAGTATTGTCTCCTCTTGTGTTACAGTATTGTCTCCTCTTGTGTTACAGTATTGCCTCCTCATCTGTTACAGTATTGTCTCCTCTTGTGTTACAGTATTGTCTCCTCTTGTGTTACAGTATTGTCTCCTCTTGTGTTACAGTATTGCCTCCTCATCTGTTACAGTATTGTCTCCTCTTGTGTTACAGTATTGTCTCCTCTTGTGTTACAGTATTGTCTCCTCATCTGTTACAGTATTGTCTCCTCTTGTGTTACAGTATTGTCTCCTCTTGTGTTACAGTATTGTCTCCTCTTGTGTTACAGTATTGTCTCCTCTTGTGTTACAGTATTGCCTCCTCATCTGTTACAGTTTTGTCTCCTCTTGTGTTACAGTATTGTCTCCTCTTGTATTACAGTATTGTCTCCTCTTGTGTTACAGTATTGTCTCCTCTTGTGTTACAGTATTGTATCCTCTTGTGTTACAGTATTGTCTCCTCTTGTGTTACAGTATTGTCTCCTCTTGTGTAACAGTATTGCCTCCTCTTGTATTACAGTATTGCGTCCTCTTGTGTTACAGTATTGTCTCCTCTTGTATTACAGTATTGCGTCCTCTTGTGTTACAGTATTGTCTCCTCTTGTGTTACAGTATTGCCTCCTCTTGTGTCACAGTATTGTCTCCTCTTGTGTTACAGTATTATCTCCTCTTGTGTTACAGTATTGTCTCCTCTTGTGTTACAGTATTATCTCCTCTTGTGTTACAGTATTGTGTCCTCTTGTGTTACAGTATTATCTCCTCTTGTGTTACAGTATTGTCTCCTCTTGTATTACAGTATTGCCTACTCTTGTATTACAGTATTGTCTCCTCTTGTGTTACAGTATTATCTCCTCTTGTGTTACAGTATTGTGTCCTCTTGTGTTACAGTATTGTCTCCTCTTGTGTTACAGTATTGTCTCCTCTTGTGTTACAGTATTATCTCCTCTTGTGTTACAGTATTGTGTCCTCTTGTGTTACAGTATTGTCTCCTCTTGTGTTACAGTATTGCCTCCTCTTGTGTTACAGTATTGTCTCCTCTTGTGTTACAGTATTGTCTCCTCTTGTGTTACAGTATTGTGTCCTCTTGTGTTACAGTATTGTCTCCTCTTGTGTTACAGTATTGTCTCCTCTTGTGTTACAGTATTGTATCCTCTTGTGTTACAGTATTGTATCCTCTTGTGTTACAGTATTGTCTCCTCTTGTGTTACAGTATTGTCTCCTCTTGTGTTACAGTATTGCCTCCTCTTGTATTACAGTATTGCGTCCTCTTGTGTTACAGGATTCCTGAAACTCCTAAAGAATCTCTTGAAGAATAAGGTTTATATGTTGTTTATGCTGGTAACAGTCATTACGTTCAGTGAATCTGTGGGTTTCTTTTCCTTCTCACCCAAATATTTGGAGCAGCAGTACGGCATATCAGCATCGGAAGCCATCTTTTTATTAGGTACGTAGAATATCACAACTTTGCGCAAGGTGAGTAACCAGAAATATCCAGCTCCATATATCCTTGAATAGTCCACATAACTGGTCACATTCCAACAGCGACTCTTAGGGATGGGAGGGTGCACTGCCAGAACCTGTAGGAGGAGTTTTGTGGGTAGCAGGGTGGATTGGGATGGAAAACCAGTCCGGGAAATTTATGGAAACAGTCCTAATGGGAGTGGGGTCTGTTTTAGGGGATGGAGTCTGTTAAGGGGATGGGATCCCTCCTTATAGGATCTGAGTCTGAGTTTGTAGCAGTTGCGGCCTTCCTTTCATATTTTGCTACAGTTGCGTCTGCGACTCTTGCTAATGATGTTACAATGCACTTCCCTGGTGTACATCCTTGTATCCAAATATGCAAGGACTGATGGTCACTGCCAGTGTCTACAGATGTTGCAATCATGCTTTGTGCGTCTTTATATGCCACCATTGGTCACACCATTGTAACTTTCACCAGCCCTATGCTAGGCACAGACCATCCGTCTGAGTATGGCCTCCAATGCGAGCAATTCAACGTCTCCATACGTAACCACGTTCAGCAACACGCCCACACTACATAACATCTGTGTCTGACTAGCAAACCCCTTGTAACCACATAGGAATGTCCAACACATTGCTAATACACATCTTAGTGCATGTGTATAACTGTACGAACACCATCGCGATATATGCATGCATGTTGCAACTCAAGATGCAAGCGCAGATAAAAAACATTGCACAAGAAAAAAATAACACACATTGGCCCCCACAGGAAAAACACACACACACTGGCCCCCACAGAAAACAACAAAACAAACTGGCCCCAACAGGAAAAAAAATTACAATATAGCCTTTGGTATTACAATTTGTTTAAAATTTCCACTGCTGTTTGAAAGGCCCAGCGACACCACAAGGTTTTATAATTCTGGGCTGTAACATCTATATATTCACTTTTTTATTAATATTTATGTAGCGCTAGCGTATTCCATTGCACTTTCTTTCAAAGTCGGCAAGGGACGGATTGGGTACTGAAAGTGGCCCAGGAAAAAATGTAAGTGGCCTTACATGGGCAGCACCAGAGGTAAACCATGTAACCATGGTGGCAGCACCAGAGGTAAACCATGTAACCATGGCGGCAGCACCAGAGGTAAACCATGTAACCATGGTGGCAGCACCAGAGGTAAATCATGTAACCACGGCGGCAGCACCAGAGGTAAACCATGTAACCATGGCGGCAGCACCAGAGGTAAACCATGTAACCATGGTGGCAGCACCAGAGGTAAACCATGTAACCATGGCGGCAGCACCAGAGCTAAACCATGTAACCATGGCGGCAGCACCAGAGCTAAACCATGTAACCATGGCGGCAGCACCAGAGGTAAACCATGTAACCACGGCGGCAGCACCAGAGGTAAACCATGTAACCATGGCGGCAGCACCAGAGGTAAACCTTGTAACCATGGCGGCAGCACCAGAGGTAAACCAACCATGTAACCACGGTGGCAGCACCAGAGGTAAACCATGTAACCACGGTGGCAGCACCAGAGGTAAACCATGTAACCATGGCGGCAGCACCAGAGGTAAACCATGTAACCACGGTGGCAGCACCAGAGGTAAACCATGTAACCATGGCGGCAGCACCAGAGGTAAACCATGTAACCACGGCGGCAGCACCAGAGGTAAACCATTTAACCAGGGCGGCAGCACCAGAGGTAAACCATGTAACCACGGCGGCAGCACCAGAGGTAAACCATGTAACCACGGCGGCAGCACCACCCCTTACATGTCAACAAACAAAACAGGCCCCACATGCACGTCAGCCTACTGGGAATCTTCCCTGAGAGCCCTATGGGCAATCCGCCTGGTGGGTTGTAGCTCAGGGATATCCACTCAGTGCCCATCCAAGTGGAAGAATCTCTGTGCTGTGCACTATAAGGGGGAGATGTACCAAAACTTGGAGAGAGTTAAAGTGGAGAAAGATAAACTACCAGCCAATCAGCTCTGAACTGTCATTTTTTTGAACCCTGCTTGTAACATAGCAGTGAGTAGCTGATTGGCTGGTAGTTTCTCTCTCTCCACTTTATCATTCTCCCAGGCTCAGTACATCTGCCCATAGAGGTCCAACCTCTCATCACCTGTTACGCTTCTGATATTTTAAGCAGATCAGAGCCAGAAGCCTAGGGTCATGTTGAGGCTGAAGTGAGCTGAGACTGGACAAATGTAGTAGAATCACCAAGACTGGAAAAATACTGGGAGCTGGGCTGATCCCTAGATCAGGGACTGGCGTACACTACCCCACTACCTGGAACTGGCACCCTCGACTGGGAAGTCCGCATAGGCAAACGCAGGGGGGGGGGGGGTTCTGGTTGCCTGGAACCCCCCCCCCCCCCCTTACTCCTCTTAGCAAGTGGCTCAAATTATGACAACAATAGCAAGCTGCCACCACATCATGAAGTCTCTTCTACCAAGTTTGCTGTGCGTGTGGATCTGAGTCCTAAATTATTATACTGGAGCGGAGAGTAGCTACCAGGAAGAAGAAACAGGAGCCTTACCATGAGGTGGGAGAATGTGTGCTTAGAAGTGCATTACTGGTTCTATTATGTTTGTGTATTTATTATTTAAATATGTTTGATACAGCCTATACCATAGGCCATCTTTGTTAGTTAAACACAAACACTGTATTCCATACAGTATCCAGTGTATAAAAAGACTAATATGTACATTAATATCCAGGGTCATTACTAGGTTCTACTACTGCTCCCCCAGACTCCCGCACTTGCTCCAACGTTCTGCAGAGTGGGAGATTGTGGGTTGCATCTGGAAACCCCCCTCTAGAAATCCTGCGTTTGCCACTGTAAGAAGCACAGTACTGGATAAGCTACAATTGTAACTAGAACTCAGGACTCAATGGTAGGGGTAGGTGTGAGGATCTCAGGTTTGTGGACCGGAGTACAGAACGGATGGATGAGCTACAACTTGAAGCAAGAGCTCACACTCAGCACTGACGCCAGGAATGAGGGACCTATATCTGTGCAGTGACATACAGAGACACAGGGCTGGAACCTGTACCCTGAGACAGAACTGGAACCTGGACTCGGTAATAGCTCTCACTACTAGATACCCAGAGAAAGGAGACCTGACACCCGCTAGTGATGATGTGCTAACAGGGGACACAGACAATAGGACTTTGGTGGTAGTAACAATAACAGAAGGCTTGTGAGAGCCCCAGATGAGCCTGAAACGGGGCCCAGCGGAGGCCAGGATGCACACAGGGTCTAGTGCAGAAGGACAAAGCAGCAGAAGAGTCACCTTAGTGTAAACAGGAGAGAACCAGCACAGAGACAAAGTCAGAGTGTTGGTACTTGGATACAGCAGGACCGGAGTCAGGGGGAACCTCCACAAGGAAGTCAGTAGCCATGAGGAAGTGGCAGAAGCAGTTATAAGTGAGACACCAGAGGCTGAGCTGCTGAGTGGTAGGACCGAGAGATCACATGATGAAACCCAATACGGCTGCGCCCATACAGCGCTGGCAGGCATTTGTATGCTGGACGGCTCCCTGCATGCGATCGCAGCAAGTTGCATTTTTGCTATTTTAGCAAAACTGCAACTGAAGCTGAATGAGAGCCTAAACCTGCACTTGCTGCCTGTGATGAAATATTCCCCTGTGTAATAATAAATATATAGGGGGAGATGTACTAAGCCTGAAAAGTGATAAATATCACTGTGATAAAGCACCAGTCAATCGGCTCCTAACTGCCATGTCACAGGCTGTGTTTGAAAAATGACAGTTAGGAGCCGATTGGCTGGTACTTTATCACAGTGATATTTATCACTTTTCAAGCTTAGTACATCTGGCCCGTAATAACTGATAATTGAAGAACAGACAAGAGAAAGTAAATCCCCTATTTCCATCTATGGACTGGCCGGGGCTGGTATCCACTACAACAGGGGAGCACCCTACTATAGAGACCATCAGCCCAAATCTGGTCCCCAATACAGCCCCATCCCCCCACCAATAAGGCAGTCTGATCTGTGTGCGCAAGCGCTGGGGGCTCGTCCTCATGCCGTTAACTAACAAAGGATAATTACCAAGAGTGGGGCTGATGACGTAACAACTTCCACTGCGGCCCCCATAAACGGGCAGGGGTCTGAAGAATTGAGTAGCTTGAAGCCAAGTTCTTTGTAAATTTTGTCATAAGATTTATTCTTACAGACAAACAACCGACCATTCTGCCAGATAGGATGAATGATAAATGGGTGTTGACAAGCAATACAGTTGCATACCTCCCAACTCAGAACACAGAACTTTGCACCACGTCATAGGGCTTCTCTCTCCAGAGCTGAATGACAAGAACAGCAGACATGTATATATTTATGCTACAGAGTCAGTAACGGCCACGAAAACAGAGACTGAGACAGGTGACGGGAGCGGCAGTGTACTCAGTAACTTTACTTCTTGTAACACTTAAAATCAAATCTTCATCTTGTAAGCAAATGATTGAAAGTTCCTATTATTATTAGGCCTCTAATACCCGTTGTACTGAACCAACAGAGAAAACAAATCACATGCACAATTCTTTAAACTAACAGAATAAGCAACTCCCGGAAACTCTCATTCACCAATTTATTAATAGTAACTGCTCCTTCATCATTATGCAAACAGGATAAAAACCAGCCGACTGAGAGCAATACTAAATGGCTATAGCCAGGACTGACGGAGACTCCAACTTTTCTGCCAGTCAATCACAAGTGGACAGGGCAAGAACATTTTTTTTTAGTGTGCACATGCGTCACTTTTTATTAAGGGGTTTTTCTTTTCCAATAAGGGAAATGATAAAGAAGAAAATAAACTTTTATTTTGTTACAAAGTGGTAAATATGGTTTTGGTGGAGTTGATTTATTCAGTGAAAGTTAATTTGACATTTGTGAGGAGGGTGTCGAAGTCGAAAATATTATAGCCACACGCATCACATACAAACACCACACAGATGGCCTCCGTGCGGGTGCTTGTGCTGCCGTGCGTGCGCATACTCGCAGGTTATGTATAATCACTTACGCGGTCCTGCGTGTTAGCGCGTGGTATGAGTAATTACGGTAGCATATACATTCGCATGGAAAAGCCACAAAGACATATCTCATATTTAATTCACATAGCACATAATTTACACATAGCCTATATGCACCACACCAGCAAGTTACATGTGCTTGAAAGGTACAACAGTAGACATATCCAACTTTACAGGATATGAGGGGACAGAATTAGGTTAGGAGGTGGTGTTTGGTATCCAGCTGTACAGTATTTCAAGGGCAATATTCCGATGGCAGTTTGCAGAAAGTAGCACGCTCATGTGCATAGATATGCGCAGGAATATATTATTAATATCACCCTGTATGTACTGTACTCTTGATATTCGGAGGGAACCCAGTGGAGGACATCTGCAAGTGCACCTGGACCAGGCATCGCCCACCTATTCAAACCAACCTATGACCCCTCATGTACTGTAAATGACCAGCCCTTTAACCTATGGATGAAGAGATTACATTTTTCTTTGTTTCATGCTTTGGACCATTGTATAAAACCAAGCTTCCTGGCCAGCCTCAGTCTTTTTCTCTGAAGGTCATCTATTCAGATTGACTGAGGACCAGAATCCGGGTTGCGCAGGTGAACAAACGTATGTATCCATTGGTTGTAGCTTCTTCTCTTGTATTATTGTATTTCTGTTGTAACCCCCTTTTAAGTAAATAATTGTTGCAGGGTTGGACCTCAATATTACATATACAATTGGTGTCGCATTTCCTTTCCTGTTGGGGGTTAGAGTGTATAGGCCTCATGTGTAGCTATATTGTGCTTACAGCGTGAAGGTGTGCTTATGCAACGTGTACACAATTCATAGAGGTTTAACTGACACACGATTAGTGGTTGTACATTTAAAGTATTGCTTTTCTTCCTGAATGTTAATTAGACTATAATAAGGGTTTTTGTTACAATTTTAATGATCTGTTAGAATGTACAGGGGTGTTAGGGAACCTGGCCCATTAAGCTGGAACTACTAGGGTGACAGATCAGCCACTCTACGTCTGTTAGTTATCCAGATGATCAGTCCCTGTATTCTGTATAGACTTTGCATATTGCCTGGGCCAGTCCTGGTGGAGGACAGCTCTCCTCACATCCCCCCTGAACGCCCATTGCCTGGGCCAGTCCTGGTGATGGACAGCTCTCCTCACATCCCCCTTGTGTACGTAGTTCCACTGAACGCCCATATACCCCGCAGCTCACCAGTGATGGAGGATCCGGTGTGACTACTCTGCGTTATGTCAATGACTATGGACACATAACAGAATGACGCTGTGTCGCCATCTTCTCTCCGCAGGGGTGTACAGTCTGCCAATCATATCTCTCGGATACTTCCTTGGGGGCTTCTTCATGAAGAAATTCAAGATCACAACACTGACGGCAGCAAGGATCGGTTTTTTTACATCAATAACGGAATACCTGGTGTTTATGCTGGCCTTCACCATGATGTGCAAGAACGCAGCTGTGGCCGGCCTGACGGTCTCATATGATGGGTAGGAGTTTACAGGATAATATGCTACCTATAGTAGTAATTGTGATAGATGATGTGGAGAAAAAAACAATTCATTATATTCTGATGTCACTGGATCCCCAGGCCGGGGGGGGGGCTGTATTCTGACTGTATGTTGTCTGCATACTTGCCAAATTTACTTATCTCCTCTCTCGGGAGAAATCAGTAGAGGAAATGCTGCTGACACTTTTGGGGGCACCTCCATGTTTTCCTGATAGTCCCCATTTTATCTCCTCATCCTGGCCACTTCAGCATGCAGGAGATCTACATACTGTTCTGGGGTGGGGAGGGACTACCCGAAAAATCTTAGTGCCAGCTTGGCCAAGTTAGTAGGCTCCTCCCCCAGTGACAAGGTGACCTCTGTTAGCAGCAGAGCTAGCAATGACCTGTATACTCCATGAATGTGCAATCAGGATCCTATAAACCAAGTGATAATTATTTACATACCATATGGAGACCACAGAAATCATTTACATTCTATATGGAAATACACAGTGATCATTTACATACTATAATGTACAGTGATTGTTTACATACCATACAAAAAAAAATAGCGATCATCTATATAAATTTTTCAGGCACAGCAGGAAAGCCGACGTACGTTTTGCTGTTACTGGCTTTGTTAAGGCATTGACGAAGCCAATAGCAGTGAAATGTACGTCGGCTTTCCTGCTATGCCTGGTAAAACCTGCTCTTTCTGAATACGATCATATAGTTATTATATTACTGAAAAAGAGAACTTCTGTACCTGCATGTACGTTTTTGTTAATAAATGGGCTTTGACCCATGAGGGTACCTTGTGAGGTGTGTGTGCCTGATAGTAGGTAGTAAGTGGATGCTGGCTGTAAGGGATACATACAATGCATGCATGGTCATCAGAATAATTTTTCCATATCTCTTCTTACCCACAATCACAAGCTTCTGTTAAATGACACACATAGCATTTGTACCATCACTTTGTGAAGCAATAAGAGTTATATTTGGTATATTGAACACTAATTAAAACTCTAAATTTATACATCTACAGAAGTAGATTGAACTTAGGGTGTGATTCAGACCTAATTGCTGGGCTGCAAATTTTGCTGTCCTGCGATCAGATAGTTGCCATCTCCAGGGGGAGTGTAAATCCGCTGTGCAAGTGTGCGATTGCATGTGTACACCAAGCTGCAAAAATTCACTTTGTGCAGTCTATCAGCCTGTTCTCATCGCACTGTAGGAGTAAGTCCTGCGCTGCGCAGGACTTTCTCCTACAGTGCGATGAGAACAGGCTGATCGGGCCGGAGCTAAGGTCACACACACTCCCTGAAAACGCTTGGCAACGCCTGCGTTTTTCTGGACACTTACTGATAACGCTCAGTTACCACCCACAAACGATGTACTTCTGTCAATCACCTTTCAAACGCTTATGCGATCGGATTTTTCGCACCGTTGTTGTTGCCTGACACACGTGCGCATTGTGGTACATACGCGTGCGCAGTTTAGGACCTGATCGCCCGCTGAGCGAAAACACACAGCAGCGATCAGGTCTGATTTGCCTCCTTAGTTACTCTCTACTATGAGACCAGTGACTGATTAACACTACTGCTAGCTGTCTTATCTATCTGGACAACCTACACCTTGTAAAATACTGTCTAATATAAGGGAAGATTGTTATTGCCTATTTACATGGTGTCATATAAGCAATAGTAGATGTGTGTTGATATCTAATTAATCCATATTTTATGTGACATCCTGTGTCTGTATTAAATTTAAACGGAGTCACTACTGACCATAATACTATTTGGATAAGCTCGCTATTATTTGGATAATTGGGACTATTCCCTTCGTAAAAATAAAAGGAGGCTTTCCATTACCTTACTGAAACTAATCATTTTGTGTCATTATAATCTAACCTCTGAAGGAGACAAGATAATGATACTTAAGTTACATTTATATAATAAACACACAGGACATTTTCTCTGTGAAGTGCATATTTCTTATAGAGATACAGTATGAGCGGGCAGACTGCGTGGCATCTTATTCACAATCTCATTCTTATTGCACAATGGTGGTCATTCCGAGGTGATTGCTCGCTGCCATTTTTCGCAACGCAGCGATGAGGTGAAAAATCGGCATTTATGCGCATGCGCATGGTACGCAGCGTGCATGCGCTAAGTACTTTCACACAAAAGTTTTTAGTTTTACCCAAGCTCGAGCAACGTTTTTCAGTCGCTCGAGTGTTCGTAGTGTGATTGACAGGAAGTGGGTGTTTCTGGGTGGCAACACGGCGTTTTCAGGGAGTGTGCTAAAAAACCGCAGGCGTGCCAGGTAAAAACGCAGGAGTGGCTGGAGAAACGGGGGAGTGGCTGGCCGAATGCAGGGCGTGTTTGTGACGTCAAACCAGGAACTAAATGGACTGAGCTGATCGCAATCTGTGAATAGGTCTGGAGCTACTCAGAAACTGCAGGGAATTTTTTTAGTAGCAATTTTGCTAATCTTTCGATCGCAATTCTGCTAAGCTAAGATACACTCCCAGAGGGCGGCGGCCTAGCGTGTGCAATGCTGCTAAAAGCAGCTAGCGAGCGAACAACTCGGAATGAGGGCCATTGTCTGAAGTTTATGTAGCTGGTTTTAACATTACACTATCAAATACAATTAAGACAAGTTGCATTTATTATTATTGTTTATGCACCACATAATTCTTTCCTTCCTTTTTTTATGATGATCACAGGGTCTCCCACAAAGCCGAGTCCTACACTTACGGCTAGTACTGTGCTGCTCATCTACCATCGTCTACATACTGTACTGTACGGAGACCCTCAGAAATCGCCTACATACCATATAGGGGTGTGGTTCATTAGGTCGACGTGGCCATTAGGTCAACATGTACTAGGTCAACATAGAAAAAGGTCGACATGAGATTTTGACTGTTTTTGGTGTCGTTTTCTTAAAAAAGTGACGGGGACCCCAATTAGTGCACCGTGCCCCCTAGCATGGCTCTGTTACCGCTGCGCTCGGCACAGGTTACCGTTCCCAATTGTAGTTCACATGGATCGTTTAGTAAGAAAAAGGTAAAAAAATGTCGCCCTAATACATGCCAACCGAATGACCGCCGCGCCATCCCTATAAAGAGACCCCCAGTGATCATCTTCATGTCGTATGGAGAACTCATTTATCATCTACTGTATGGAGACCCTCAGCGGTCATCCATATACCATACAGAAATCCCAGAGATCATATACATACTGTACAGAGACCCCCCAATGATCATTTACATACTGTACAGAGACCCCCCAATGATCATTTACATACTGTACAGAGACCCCCCTAATGATCATTTACATATCATACAGAGAGACCCTCAGCAATATTTTACATACCAACCAGAGACCCCATTGATCATCTGTATACCATATAGAGATCCCACAGATCATTTACATACTGTACAGAGACCCCCAGTGATCATCTCCATACTGTACAGAGACCCCAGTGATCATCTCCATACTGTACAGAGACCCCCAGTGATCATCTCCATACTGTACAGAGATCCCACAGATCATTTACATACTGTACAGAGACCCCCAGTGATCATCTCCATACTGTACAGAGATCCCACAGATCATTTACATACTGTACAGAGACCCCCAGTGATCATCTCCATACTGTACAGAGACCCCAGTGATCATCTCCATACTGTACAGAGACCCCTAGTGATCATCTACATACTGTACAGAGACCTCAAGTGATCATCTCCATACTGTACAGAGACCCCCAGTGATCATCTCCATACTGTGCAGAGACCCCCAGTGATCATCTCCATACTGTACAGAGACCCCCAGTGATCATCTCCATACTGTACAGAGACCCCCCAGTGATCATCTACATACTGTACAGAGACTCCCAGTGATCATCTACATACTGTACAGAGACCCCCAGTGATCATCTCCATACTGTGCAGAGACCCCTAGTGATCATCTACATACTGTACAGAGACCTCAAGTGATCATCTCCATACTGTACAGAGACACCCAGTGATCATCTCCATACTGTGCAGAGACCCCCAGTGATCATCTCCATACTGTACAGAGACCCCCAGTGATCATCTCGATACTGTACAGAGACCCCCCAGTGATCATCTGCATACTGTACAGAGACTCCCAGTGATCATCTACATACTGTACAGGGACCCCCAGTGATCATCT
Organism: Pseudophryne corroboree; assembly: GCF_028390025.1. Lineage (NCBI taxonomy): Eukaryota > Metazoa > Chordata > Amphibia > Anura > Myobatrachidae > Pseudophryne > Pseudophryne corroboree. The sequence goes on along the minus strand of NC_086449.1, from coordinate 837,082,244 downwards.
CCATACTGTGCAGTGCCAGAGACCCCCAGTGATCATCTCCATACTGTACAGAGACCCCCAGTGATCATCTCCATACTGTACAAAGACCCCCAGTGATCATCTACATACTGTACATAGACCCCCAGTGATCATCTACATACTGTACAGAGACCCCCAGTGATCATCTACATACTGTACAGAGACCCCCAGTGATCATCTACATCAGAGGTTCTCAAACTCGGTCCTCGGGAGCCCACACAGTGCATGTTTTGCAGGTAACCCAGCAGGTGCACAGGTGTATTAATTACTCACTGACACATTTTAAAAGGTCCACAGGTGGAGCTAATTATTTCACTTGCGATTCTGTGAGGAGACCTGCAAAACATGCACTGTGTGGGCCCCCGAGGACCAAGTTTGAGAACCTCTGATCTACATACTGTGCAGAGACCCCCAACGATCATCTGCATACTGTACGGAGACCTCAGTGATCATCTCCATACTGTACAGAGATCCACAGTGATCATCTGCATACTGTACGGAGAGACCCCCAGTGATCATCTACATACTGTACAGAGACCCCAGTGATCATCTCCATACTGTACAGAGACCACCCCAGTGATCATCTCCATACTCTACAGAGACCCCCAGTGATCATCTACATACTGTACAGAGACCCCCATTGATCATCTCCATACTGTACAGAGACCCCCAGCGATCATCTCCATACTGTACAGAGACTCCCAGTGATCATCTCCATACTGTACAGAGACACCCAGTGATCATCTCCATACTGTACAGAGACCCCCAGTGATCATCTCCATACTGTACAGAGACCCAAGTGATCATCTCCATACTGTACAGAGACACCCCCAGTGATCATCTCCATACTGTACAGAGACCCCCAGTGTTCATCTACATACTGTACAGAGACTCTCAGTGATCATCTTCATACTGTACAGAGACCCTCAGTGATCATCTCCATACTGTACAGAGACTCCCAGTGATCATCTCCATACTGTACAGAGACCCCAGTGATCATCTCCATACTGTACAGAGACCCCCAGTGATCATCTCCATACTGTACAGAGACTCCAAGTGATCATCTCCATACTGTACAGAGACCCCAGTGATCATCTCCATACTGTACAGAGACACCCCCAGTGATCATCTTCATACTGTACAGAGACCACCAGTGTTCATCTACATACTGTACAGAGACTCCCAGTGATCATCTCCATACTGTACAGAGACCCTCAGTGATCATCTCCATACTGTACAAAGACTCCCAGTGATCATCTCCATACTGTACAGAGACCCCCAGTGATCATCTCGATACTGTACACAGTGGCGCACCCAGGGGGGGTTTCCGAGTACCCAGAAACCCCCCTCCACTAAAAAAAAAAAAAATTTTTTTTTTTTTTTTTTTTTAGCTGCATGAGTATTATTAATGACTGTCTAGCATCCTCTGCAGCCTGCTGTCTTCCTGGTGGCACTTGCAAGTGCAATAAAAGTTTACTTTATTTTAATTATAGTACATATATATCCATGTGCCTACATATATACACATGTATATACATACATACATACATACATACATATAAACACACACACACACATATGATATATATATACATGTGTATATATATGTGTACTGTATGTGTGTGTATATATATATATATATATATATATATATATGTATGCATGTTTAATATGCTATGTATATGTGTATATGGGTTCACTACGATCTCCCGGCGGCCGGCCTCCCGGCGACCAGCATACCGGCGCCGGGAGGCCGGCCGCCGGCTTACCAACAGTGTGGCGAGCGCAAATGAGCCCCTTGCGGGCTCGCTGCGCTCGCCACGCTACGTGCGCCACACTATTCTATTCTCCCTCCCGGGGGGTCGTGGACCCCCACGAGGGAGAATAAGTGTCGGTATGCCGGCGGTCAGGCTCCTGGCGCCGGTATGCTGGTCGCCGGGAGCCCGACCGCCGGCATACTGAAGACCACCCGTGTATATGTATGTGTGTGTGTATGTATATATATATATATATATATATATGTGTGTGTAGATATATATATATATATATATATATATATATATATACACACACACACACACACACAGAGACACACTAGTTTTACGGACCCAGCATATACTGGGTCACCTCAGTCCCCACCCCCGTGATTGGCTCCGCCCAGTTCTGGAAACCCCCCCATGCAAATCCTGCGTTTGCCACTGGTACAGAGACTCCCAGTGATCATCTCCATACTGTACAGAGACCTCCAGTGATCATCTCCATACTATATAGAGACCCCAGCGATCATCTATATACAAACATCAGTGTGTTATATTGGGTGGGAAACCAGACTGTAACTTCTGATCAGAGATATTTTGTGGTAATTTCCGTCTGACATTATAGTCACAGAATATTTGTTTTATTTCAGTGTGGAGCATGTGTCGTACGTCGGCAACTTATCCGCTGACTGCAACATGAACTGTGGGTGTCCGTCTGATGTGTGGGACCCCGTGTGCGGTGATAACGGGGTGGCCTATGTTTCTGCCTGTTTAGCCGGCTGCTCATCTTCTACCGGGAGTGGGCAGAATGTGGTAAGTGCGAGCTGCAGTCCGGGGCATCTGTGGGAACCTGGATATTGGGGTAAATGGCTAATACGTGCCCCAAATGTCTCAGAGAGGTCTCTATAGACTGTTACATGATGGGAGATCTGGTCCGGACTAGATACATCTGGGTAATACGGGGAAACATAACTAATTCTATCCATTTATGGGACATTCTATGCCTTTATTACAAAAAAGCAAGTAACTGGGCAAAACCATGTTGCGCGGCAGGAATGCAGATGTAACATGTGCAGAGGGAGTTAGATTTGGGTGCAGTGTAAGAATAAAGCTAACTAACATGTGTGGGCTACTTGCACAGAAAATATATAACCCACCCAAACCTAAATCTCTCTGCACATGTTACATGTGCCCCACCTGCAGTGCGGCATGGTTTTGTACAGCTGCTTGCTTCTTGGATTTACTTACAAGCATGGATCAAGACTTTAGACACTTAATCACTCACATTGGAGTTGTGAACCCAGGATGAGCAGCTATTGTGCAGGTAATATAACAGTCCTGGATGGGTGGACGCTCTTATTTTATAGACACATTTCTCTGCAGATTTTCCAGAATTGCAGCTGTGTATTTTCACCGAATATGACGGCGGTGCTGGGGCAGTGCCCGCGGGAGGAACGCTGTAACACCATGCTGGTCTACTACATGATCCTTACCCTTGTCGCCTGCTTTATCTTTGCCATAGGAGCCATGCCAGGATACATGGTGCTGATCAGGTAACATTACCTCTGCCAGGACACCTGTGGTAATACCCCTGGGATCTGAGCCTCTGTCACACGGGGGGTAATTCCAAGTTGATTGCAGCGGGATTTTTGTTAGCAATTGGGCAAAACTATGTGCACTGCAGGGGAGGCAGATTTAACATGTGCAGAGAGAGTTAGATATGGGTGTGGTGTGTTCAATCTGCAATCTAATTTGCAGTGTAAAAATAAAGCAGCCAGTATTTACCCTGCACAGAAATAAAATAACCCTCCCAAATCTCACTCTTTCTGCACATGTTATATCTGCCTCCCCTGCAGTGCACATGGTTTTGCCCAATTGCTATCAAAAATCCTGCTGCGATCAACTTGGAATTACCCCCACGGTCACTGCACTATCAGCACTTGCTAAAGATAGTGGGGAATGGGCGGGAATGAGGGTCCCGGGGAAAGGATGTGCAGGACCAGTGATGCATCATTGCCGGTGCTGAGGGTACAAAATAAATTTGCATCAGATACTGGACAAATCAAAATATGTCACTAGAGATAGTAATGGATTGTTATAATGACACCTAATGTATTCTTATTGGTATATTGGGGGTCATACCGAGTTGTTCGCTCGCTAGCTGCTTTTAGCAGCATTGCACACGCTACGCCGGCACCCTCTGGGAGTGTATCTTAGCTTAGCAGAATAGCGAACGAAAGATTAGCAGAATTGCTACTTAATAATTCTTAGCAGTTTCTGAGTAGCTCTGGACCTACTCACAGATTGTGATCAGCTCAGTCCGTTTAGTTCCTGGTTTGACGTCACAAACACGCCCTGCGTTCGGCCAGCCACTCCCCCGTTTCTCCAGACACTCCCGCGTTTTTCCCTGACACGCTTGTGTTTTCTTGCAAATGCCGGGAAAACGCTGAGTTGCCGCCCAGAAACGCCCCTTTGCTGTCAATCATTTACCGAACAGCAGTGCGACTGAAAAGCGCCGCAGAAGCCACAGCAAAACTGCTAAGTTTTGTGTTAAATAACTAAGCGCATGCACCCTGCGTGCCTTGCGCATGCGCAATTTGCAACAAATCGCAGCATAGCGAAAATCGGCAACGAGCCAACAACTCGGAATGACCCCCATTGTTACATACCGCCCAACATGACCCTCTCCTGGAGGACACAATGCTCTGCTCCTGCTCTTCCCTCTTACTGTATGATTACCATCACCTGTGCTATACCCTAATACTGACCCAGTGCTCATACCTATGTCATACCTCCCAACATGACCACTCCAGAAGGACACAATGCTCTGCACCTGCTCTTCCCTCTTACTGTATGATTACCATCACCTGTGCTGTACCCTAATACTGACCCAGTGCTCATACCTATGTCATACCTCCCAACATGACCTCTCCAGGAGGACACAATGCTCTGCTCCTGCTCTTCCCTCTTACTGTATGATTACCATCACCTGTGCTGTACCCTAATACTGACCCAGTGCTCATACCTATGTCATACCTCCCAACATGACCTCTCCAGGAGGACACAATGCTCTTCTCCTGTACTTCCCTCTTACTGTATGATTACCATCACCTGTGCTGTACCCCAATACTGACCCAGTGCTCATACCTATGTCATACCTCCCAACATGACCTCTCCAGGAGAACACAATGCTCTGCTCCTGGACTTTCCTCTTAATGTATGATTACAATCACCTGTGCTGTACCCTAATACTGACCCAGTGCTCATACCTATGTCATACCTCCCAACATGACCTCTCCAGGAGGACACAATGCTCTGCACCTGCTCTTCCCTCTTACTGTATGATTACCATCACCTGTGCTGTACCCTAATACTGACCCAGTGCTCATACCTATGTCATATCTCCCAACATGACCCTCTCCAGGAGGACACAATGCTCTGCTCCTGTTCTTCCCTCTTACTGTATGATTACCATCACCTGTGCTGTACCCTAATACTGACCCAGTGCTCATACCTATGTCATATCTCCCAACATGACCTCTCCAGGAGGACACAATGCTCTGCTCCTGCACTTCCCTCTTACTGTATGATTATCATCACCTGTGCTGTACCCTAATACTGACCCAGTGCTCATACCTATGTCATATCTCCCAACATGACCTCTCCAGGAGGACACAATGCTCTGCTCCTGCACTTCCCTCTTACTGTATGATTATCATCACCTGTGCTGTACCCTAATACTGACCCAGTGCTCATACCTATGTCATATCTCCCAACATGACCCTCTCCAGGAGGACACAATGCTCTGCTCCTGCACTTCCCTCTTACTGTATGATTACCATCACCTGTGCTGTACCCTAATACTGACCCAGTGCTCATACCTATGTCATATCTCCCAACATGACCCTCTAAAGGAGGACACAATGCTCTGCTCCTGCACTTCCCTCTTACTGTATGATTACCATCACCTGTGCTGTACCCTAATACTGACCCAGTGCTCATACCTATGTCATACCTCCCAACATGACCCTCCAGGAGATACACAATGCTCTGCTCCTGCACTTCCCTCTTACTGTATGATTGCCATCAACTGTGCTGTACCCCAATACTGACCCAGTGCTCATACCTATGTCATACCTCCCAACATGACCTCTCCAGGAGGACACAATGCTCTGCTCCTACTCTTCCCTCTTACTGTATGATTATCATCACCTGTGCTGTACCCTAATACTGACCCAGTGCTCATACCTATGTCATACCTCCCAACATGACCTCTCCTGGAGGACACAATGCTCTGCTCCTGCTCTTCCCTCTTACTGTATGATTACCATCACCTGTGCTGGATTCTAATACTGACCCAGTGCTCATACCTATGTCATACCTCCCAACATGACCCTCCAGGAGGACACAATGCTCTGCTCCTGCTCTTCCCTCTTACTGTATGATTACCATCACCTGTGTTGTACCCTAATACTGACCCAGTGCTCATACCTATGTCATACCTCCCAACATGACCTCTCCAGGAGGACACAATGCTCTGCTCCTACTCTTCCCTCTTACTGTATGATTACCATCACCTGTGCTGTACCCCAATACTGACCCAGTGCTCATACCTATGTCAAACCTCCCAACATGACCTCTCCAGGAGGACACAATGCTCGGCTCCTGCACTTCCCTCTTACTGTATGATTACCATCACCTGTGCTGTACCCTAATACTGACCCAGTGCTCATACCTATGTCATACCTCCCAACATGACCCTCTCCAGGAGGACACAATGCTCTGCTCCTGCTCTTCCCTCTAACTCAGAGGTTCTCAAACTCGGTCCTCGGGAGCCCACACAGTGCATGTTTTGCAGGTAACCCAGCAGGTGCACAGGTGTATTAATTACTCACTGACACATTTTAAAAGGTCCACAGGTGGAGCTAATTATTTCACTTGCGATTCTGTGAGGAGACCTGCAAAACATGCACTGTGTGGGCCCCCGAGGACCGAGTTTGAGAACCTCTGCTCTAACTGTATGATTGGCATCACCTGTGTTGAACAGGTAATGTATTCGAAAGGTGTACTTGAGTATCAATATGTCAGGGTCCGGAGTCTTACCATCGTTCCTGGGGTCTCACTGTTCGGGTCATGGCAGTGCTGTGGTGGCAGGTGGGTGGTTCCCACTTGTTGTGTGCATACCTCCCAACATAACCCTCTCCAGGAGGACAGAATGCTCTGCTCCTGGACTTCCCGCATAATTTATGATTGCCATCACCTGTGCTGAAACACCTTTCTTATCCATTAACTTGTTCAACACAGGTGATGGCAATAATGAATTAAGAGAGAAGTCCAGAAGCAGAGCATTGTGTCCTCCTGGAGAGGGTCATGTTGGGAGGTATGGGTGTGAGGTTGCAGAGTCAGCTGGTGTGATCACTGGAGCTCAGGAATCGGGGACTCAGCAGGGAAAGGGAGCGCTTCCTTGCATGTCTGCAGTTATGGAAGCCACCATGTTGGAGACCGCTGCATGCAGTGTAATCAATAGCAGTGCTCTCTGGTTTCTCAGACAATCCCAGTCTGTTTCCCCTTGTAAAACGGGTTGGATCTGAATTGAACACTGCCAGTGCGTTATGTTGCTCTTCTTAGAAGGTGCTTCAGCTCTGTGCTCCCGCAGACGTCCTTGTTGCTTGGTTCTCTGAGTCCCTGGAAATCTCTGCATCGCTCACCAGCACGATACTCCGCCATCCTCTGCGCTCAGATTCTGAGTTCGGTACCGGCACCGCCTCCTGCAGCTGCCAAATCGCCAGGTGGAAGCTATGGGATATCCAGAGCTGTTGGCGATTTTGTTCAGTGCTCTGCTCAGTTACCAAGTATCCAGAGTCCACGGTTCAAGTCTTTCAGTCATGTCTTCCAAGTATCCAGAGTTCACAGTCCAAGCCCTTCAGTCACGTTTTCCAAAAATCCAGTTTCCAAAGTCTGAGTTCTTCAGTCATGTTTTCCAAGAATCTATTTTTTTTTAGTTCTTATCTTTGACCTGCAGCAATCCAATTTTAAGTCTTCACAATTATTATCTACAAGTCCTAGTCATAGTCATTCAGTATCCAGTCTTTACAGTTGGTAGATTAACCATGTTCCCTAACTTCACAGCAACAGTTTCCTGGCCCAGTTATCTATTATCCAGTTGTCACAGTGTGCTAATCCTTCTACCCTGGGAGTCCATGAGAAGGAACTATATCCGGCATCCACATCTTCTTCCTTCAGTGGCCTCTGCCACCTCCACTCAAGCCCATTCGTCGGATACTGCATTCCAGCCTGATCTGACACAATATCAGTAACTGACGGCTACCTCAGCCTGAGGGCATGTAAGCGCCCGGGTATTAGTGTGGTTGGGATGATTTATAGGGTGACATGAAGTAGCTGAGGGCGGATGGACAAAGGATAGTTATTGTAGCTCACTCTATGGATGGGGAACAGGGACAGGCTTTAGTAGTCCACATGTTTCCTGAGACAGGGAGTTACCCGGTCATCAGAGTGAGGGTGAGCAGGGCAAATGTGCCCATCTTCTTTGATAGGGTGAGTTTCGTCGCTACCTCAGAGGGGAACTGGTCACCAGTTACACAGCTACCAGTGCTATGCAAGTTAAGTGCGGGTGGTTCTCCTCAATCCAGGTTGTTTGAGGGATGCACCTTGGCCTTCCCATTGGATATATTCTATTAATACACCCTATGACCTCATAGCACCAATCACTGTCTCTGTGATGTTTTTGGTTATACAGCCTAGCTGGAACCTTAGGGGTCTATGAACTGGGGAGAGATAAAGTAACAGCCTGTAACATGGCAGTGATGAGCTGATTGGCTGGCACTTAATCTCTCACCAATGCTTAGTACATAGGCCCCATAAGCCGCTAGGAGACTTAGGTGCTGTTAGTAATACATTGTTACTGATGATCTGCGTCTTTTCTCTCCTAGGAGTTTGACCCCAGAAGAAAAGTCTTTTGGTCTCGGCCTTCACCTTTTAGCTGCACGAGCGCTCGGTAAAGGCACAGCTCTCTCTCACGTTGTATGTTGGGGCCCATACTATAGTACTAGAGAAGGGGCACTCCTGTCCATAAATAGCTAGAATCACCCAAACGCTGGTGTGTTATCTCTAGGGATAACTCTGCTGCCTCCTCTTCATTATCAGTCTCAGTCTTAGTTATTCATGGAGGCTAAAAAGAGACAAAGAGTCCTGCTACAGGTGTACAAGTGCACACATTAATAGCATTGAGATGCAACCTGACACAGTATGTTATAAATGCAGGAATTCCATTGCCCTATATGCAGGTAATATAATCTAATAATGTGCCATACATAGCTTGCATTATTCTTACCCAATAACCTCCTCTTCTCCATGGGGAGAGGGGCCACAAGTGTCAGGAAGGGGACAGAGAGAGAATAAGAAAGAGAGAGGACGGGAAAATAGGTGGAGAGAGAGAGACAGGGAAAGAGGAGGAGGAAAAGAGACACAGGAAGGAGGCAGAGAGAGAATAAAAAAGAGAGAGGACGGGGAAAGAGGTGGAGAGAGAGACAGGGAAAATAGAGATGGGAAGGAGGCAGAGAGAGAATAAGAGAGTGGGAAGAGAGAGATGAGGGGGAAAGAGGTGGAGAGAGATAGGGAAAGAGGAGGAGGAAAATAGACACAGGAAGGAGGCAGAGAGGGAATAACAGAGAGGGAAAGAGAGATGACAGGGAAAGAGGTGGAGAGAGAGATAGAGAAAAGAGAGATGGGAAGGAGGCAGAGAGAGAATAAGAGAGAGGGAAAGAGGTGGAGAGAGAGAGAGACAGTGAAAGAGGAGGAAAAGAGACCAGGAAGGAGGCAAAGAGAGAATAAAAGAGATGGAAAGAGAGATGACAGGGACAAAGGTGGAGAGAGAGAGACAGGGAAAAGATAGATAGGAAGGAGGCAGACAGAGACTAAGAGAGAGGGGAAGATGTGGAGAGAGAGAGACAGGGAAAGAGGAGGGGGAAGAGAGAGAGATGGGAAGGAGGCAGAGAGAGAATAAGAGACATAATAAGAGGGGGACAGAGAGAGATGACAGGGGAAGAGGTGGAGAGAGGGACAGGGAAAGAGGAGGAGGAGGAAGAGAGAGAGATGAGAAGGAGGCAGAGAGAGAATAAGAGACATAGTAAGAGGGGGGCATAGAGAGATGACGGGAAGAGGTAGAGAGAGATGGGAAGCAGGCAGAGAGAGAATAAGAGAAAGAATAAGAGGGGGACACAGAGAGATAACAGGGGAAGAGGTGGAGAGAGAGACAGGGAAAGAGGAGGAGGAAAAGAGAGATGGGAAGGAGATAGAGAGAGTAAGAGACATAATAAGAGGGGGGCAGAGCGAGATGACAGGGGAAGAGGGGAAGAGAGATGGGAAGGAGGCAGAGAGAGAATAAGAGACATAATAAGAGGGGGGCAGAGCGAGATGACAGGGGAAGAGGTGGAGAGAGATGGGAAGGAGGCAGAGAGAGAATAAGAGACATAATAAGAGGGGGGCAGAGCGAGATGACAGGGGAAGAGGTGGAGAGAGATGGGAAGGAGGCAGAGAGAGAATAAGAGACATAATAAGAGGGGGGCAGAGCGAGATGACAGGGGAAGAGGTGGAGAGAGATGGGAAGGAGGCAGAGAGAGAATAAGAGACATAATAAGAGAGGGGCAGAGAGAGATGACAGGGGAAGAGGTGGAGAGAGAGACAGGGAAAGAGGAGGGGGAAGAGAGAGATGGGAAGGAGGCAGAGTGAGAATAAGAGACATAATAAGAGGGGGACAGAGAGAGATGACAGGGGAAGAGGTGGAGAGAGATGGGAAGGAGGCAGAGAGAGAATAAGAGACATAATAAGAGGGGGGCAGAGCAAGATGACAGGGGAAGAGGTGGAGAGAGATGGGAAGGAGGCAGAGAGAGAATAAGAGACATAATAAGAGGGGGGCAGAGCGAGATGACAGGGGAAGAGGTGGAGAGAGATGGGAAGGAGGCAGAGAGAGAATAAAAGACATAATAAGAGAAGGGCAGAGCGAGATGACAGGGGAAGAGGTGGAGAGAGGGACAGGGAAAGAAGAGGGGAAGAGAGAGATGGGAAGGAGGCAGAGAGAGAGTAAGAGACATAATAAGAGGGGGGCAGAGAGAGATGACAGGGGAAGAGGTGGAGAGAGAGACAGGGAAAGAGGAGGGGGAAGAGAGAGATGGGAAGGAGGCAGAGAGAGAATAAGAGACATAATAAGAGGGGGACAGAGAGAGATGACAGGGGAAGAGGTGGAGAGAGATGGGAAGGAGGCAGAGAGAGAATAAGAGACATAATAAGAGGGGGGCAGAGCGAGATGACAGGGGAAGAGGTGGAGAGAGATGGGAAGGAGGCAGAGAGAGAATAAGAGACATAATAAGAGGGGGGCAGAGCGAGATGACAGGGGAAGAGGTGGAGAGAGATGGGAAGGAGGCAGAGAGAGAATAAGAGACATAATAAGAGAGGGGCAGAGCGAGATGACAGGGGAAGAGGTGGAGAGAGGGACAGGGAAAGAGGAGGGGGAAGAGAGAGATGGGAAGGAGGCAGAGAGAGAGTAAGAGACATAATAAGAGGGGGGCAGAGCGAGATGACAGGGGAAGAGGTGGAGAGAGATGGGAAGGAGGCAGAGAGAGAATAAGAGACATAATAAGAGGGGGCAGAGCGAGATGACAGGGGAAGAGGTGGAGAGAGATGGGAAGGAGGCAGAGAGAGAATAAGAGACATAATAAGAGAGGGGCAGAGCGAGATGACAGGGGAAGAGGTGGAGAGAGGGACAGGGAAAGAGGAGGGGGAAGAGAGAGATGGGAAGGAGGCAGAGAGAGAGTAAGAGACATAATAAGAGGGGGGCAGAGAGAGATGACAGGGGAAGAGGTGGAGAGAGATGGGAAGGAGGCAGAGAGAGAATAAGAGACATACTAAGAGGGGGACACAGAGAGATGACGGGAAGAGGTGGAGAGAGATGGGAAGGGAGAGGGAGACAGAGGAAGAACACAGCGTGCCTACGTCAGCCACAACAGCTGTACATAGCCCTGCAGATAACATTGCATGCATAGATATCACCCAGCCAATGAATGGTCCAGAATACAGTACTAGTGGTTATTATATTACAGCTCTTATTACATTACATCTGTGCATGCTGGTTCCAGCAGCTGTTATTCTGTGTGAGAGATTCACTTACTAGTTACTGTGTCCTCTCCGGCAGGTGGAATCCCTTCCCCGATTTTCTATGGCGCAGCCATCGATACCACCTGCATTAAATGGGGGACTACGAGCTGCGGAGACCCGGGGGCTTGTCGCATGTACGACTCTGGCGCTTACAGGTAACTTATCTCCTTCATGAGTGCACACTCAGCAGCAGAAACTAGCAGATAAAGACATTACTGATGTGGAGAGGAGACATTAAGGGTCACATACAAACCACAGAGTAAAACTGTCGCTCAGCTTCCTTTATATGATGTCATGCCGTGATTCTGCATATTTACATTCAGCTTTATGGGTAAGTGCGGCCAAGATGGCGGCCTGAAAGGTGGGATGAGTTGGGCAGATTAGGCGACAATCTTGGCTAAGTGCGGATTAGATACAACTGCGCAACGCTTCCGACGTGGACAAATTAGATTTGCTGGTCTGAATTATGTAGATGAAGTAAAGGGGCAGAGAGGGCGCTGAAAAGGGGGTTATCACTTTTTTATCATTTTAATTAATAATTTGAGGCATGAATGAGAATAAAATGAGCAGTGTTATGGGCTAGAAGCTAAGTTATAATCAAAGATGGGGATGCACTGTTGCTGCTTCGGTGTTACCAGCCCGGAGAGGTGAGGGCTTCATGACCGTATCACTGCACCAGGTCTGATATATGAGCCCATGCGTGATGTGGGCCACATCTGGGCGGATAGTTGTGCACTATTGGTTTTGCCCTGTGATAAATCAGCCGTTCTCCACCTGACTTATTTTGGTAAGGCCGGGGGGTACCACATAGGTGTAACATGTATATACCCCCCTCCGGCACACAGGCGACCTTCTCATTTATAAATATCCAACAGCTCTTGTTATATATCATGTAATAATACCGCCTACCCTATGTTATATAATGCCTTTCTTCTGTTTATATCCAGACACCTGTATCTCGGGATCCCAGTGGGATTACGCTTTGTAGCCTACATCTTCTGCGTCCTCATCCTCCTCTCCCTGAAACGCGTCAGCTCCCATGAGGAAAATCCAGGTCATGAGCAAGAGACGGGATCCGGAGAAGAAAGACGCTGTATATAGTATATAGACATGGAAATCGGACACACGGACCCCGTTACATTATGAATAGCCCCCAATGATGCTGTATGTATTTATTTAAGAGGACACTGTGTTTTATCATAGACTTGCTGGGAAATGTTTCATTCAATTCCTGGAAAACTGGGCTCAGCTGGGGACAGAGGTCACAGAGGAACAGATCAGAGCATTGGAGGCTGGAGGAGGATGAGGGATAAGAAGACATCAGGGGACATGGGGACTACTGGTGACAATAATGAAGAACCAAGCCACAAACAGAACAGAGAAGAAAGTGCCAGCCATTGGCCTCAGGGGTGACTGATGCACTGGGCAGCGGCCTGCGGTGACACCGGGCGGGTGTGCTGCCCCCAGTGCCAGTCCGTGTGTCAGCAGAGCGGGGGCTCACAGGGCTGGTTCTGCTAATGGTGACATTGCTACATTGTAACTTATCATTTATCAGGTCAGATCCCGTCACACCTGCTATGTACAGAGCTGCACGGTATACACACATGTAATAATGGGATGTGGTCAATTTACCTACAATTAAAATCCCGGCGGTCAAAATACCGACAACCATTGTTCGCACTTTACCATCCCAGTGCACCTGGAGAGGGAATATAATAATGTGCAGAGCGCAGCGAGCCATGCGAGGGGACGCAGTACACTTATATGGTGTCCATGTCAACCTATGTCGACATACACACCCAAAAAAAAATGAAAAACTTGTGTCAACTCTTTGACCTGTCAACACTTTAAATGACGGTAATTTGACCATTGGGATTTTGATTGTAGGTATTTCATACTGATTCTGTAGTAATAATAATACTACCTTATTATACTCTGATTACACAGCGCCAGTGGTGTATCTATAATGGGTGCTGGGGGGTACACACAGCGCCAGTGGTGTATCTATAATGGGTGCTGGGGGGTACACACAGCGCTAGTGGTGTATGTATAATGGGTGCTGGGGGGTACACACAGCGCCAGTGGTGTATCTATAATGGGTGCTGGGGGGTACACACAGCGCTAGTGGTGTATCTTTAATGGGTGCTGGGGGTACACACAGCGCTAGTGGTGTATCTATAATGGGTGCTGGGGGGTACACACAGCGCTAGTGGTGTATGTATAATGGGTGCTGGGGGGTACACACAGCGCCAGTGGTGTATCTATAATGGGTGCTGGGGGGTACACACAGCGCTAGTGGTGTATCTATAATGGGTGCTGGGGGGTACACACAGCGCCAGTGGTGTATGTATAATGGGTGCTGGGGGGTACACACAGCGCTAGTGGTGTATCTTTAATGGGTGCTGGGGGTACACACAGCGCTAGTGGTGTATCTATAATGGGTGCTGGGGGGTACACACAGCGCTAGTGGTGTATCTATAATGGGTGCTGGGGGTACACACAGCGCTAGTGGTGTATGTATAATGGGTGCTGGGGGGTACACACAGCGCCAGTGGTGTATCTATAATGGGTGCTGGGGGGTACACAAAGCGCCAGTGGTGTATCTATAATGGGTGCTGGGGGGTGCACACAGCACCACTGGTGTATCTATAATGTGTGCTGGGGGTACACACAGCGCCAGTGGTGTATCTATAATGGGTGCTGGGGGGTACACACAGCGCCAGCGGTGTATCTATAATGGGTGCTGGGGGGTACACACAGCGCCAGCGGTGTATCTATAATGGGTGCTGGGGGTACATACAGCGCCAGTGGTGTATCTATAATGGGTGCTGGGGGTACACACAGCGCCAGCGGTGTATCTATAATGGGTGCTGGGGGTACATACAGCGCCAGTGGTGTATATATAATGGGTGCTGGGGGGTACACACAGCGCCAGCGGTGTATCTATAATGGGTGCTGGGGGTACATACAGCGCCAGTGGTGTATCTATAATGGGTGCTGGGGGGTACACACAGCGCCAGCGGTGTATATATAATGGGTGCTGGGAGGTGCACACCCTGCACCTCAGTCCCTGCCCCAGTGGAGCTTTTAGTCCACAGTCTCTACCACACACACATACTCACCAGGGCAAGGGATTGCCAACCTGGGCCTTACGTTTCCCATACCACCTAGCAGTCATTACTAAATGTCACATTTTTAAACATGCGGTGCATTGATCCCCAATCTCCACATTCTACAGTTCTGCAGGTGGCCTGGAAAACATGACGTGTGTGTGTGTGTGTGTGTGTGTGTGTGTGTGTGTGTATATATATATACTGCTCAAAAAAATAAAGGGAACACTAAAATAACACATCCTAGATCTGAATGAATGAAATATTCTAATTAAATACTTTGTTCTTTACATAGTTGAATGTGCTGACAACAAAATCACACAAAAATTATCAATGGAAATCAAATTTATTAACCCATGGAGGTCTGGCTTTGGAGTCACACTCAAAATTTAAGTGGAAAAACACACTACAGGCTGATCCAACTTTGATGTAATGTCCTTAAAACAAGTCAAAATGAGGCTCAGTAGTGTGTGTGGCCTCCTCGTGCCTGTATGACCTCCCTACAACGCCTGGGCATGCTCCTGACGAGGTGGTGGATGGTCTCCTGAGGGATCTCCTCCCAGACCTGGACTAAAGCGTCCGCCAACTCCTGGACAGTCTGGTGGATGGAGCGAGACATGATGTCCCAGATGTGCTCAATTTGGATTCAGGTCTGGGGAACGGACGGGCCAGTCCATAGCATCACTGCCTTCGTCTTGCAGGAACTGCTGACACACTCCAGCCACATGAGGTCTAGCATTGTCCTGCATTAGGAGGAACCCAGGGCCAACCGCACCAGCATATGTTCTCACAAGGGGTCCGAGGATCTCATCTCGGTACCTAATGGCAGTCAGGCTACCTCTGGCGAGCACATGGAGGGCTGTGCGGCCCCCCAAAGAAATGCTACCCCACACCATTACTGACCCACTGCCAAACCGGTCATGCTGGAAGATGTTGCAGGCATTAGAACGTTCTCCTTGGCGTCTCCAGACTCTGTCACGTCTGTCACATGTGCTCAGTGAGAACCTGCTTTCATCTGTCAAGAGCACAGGGTGCCAGTTGCGAATTTGCCAATCTTGGTGTTCTCTGGCAAATGCCAAACGTCCTGCACAGTGTTGGGCTGTAAGCACAACCCCCACCTGTGGACGCCGGGCCCTCATACCACCCTCATGGAGTCTGTTTCTGACCGTTTGAGTAGACACATGCACATTTGTGGCTTGCTGGAGGTCATTTTGCAGGGCTCTGGCAGTGCTCCTCCTGTTCCTCCTTGCACAAAGGCGGAGGTAGCGGTACTGCTGCTGGGTTGTTGCCCTCCTACGGCCTCCTCCACATCTCCTGATGTACTGGCCTGTCTCCTGGTAGCGCCTCCATGCTCTGGATACTACGCTGACAGACACAGCAAACCTTCTTGCCACAGCTCTCATTGATGTGCCATCCTGGATGAGCTGCACTACCTGAGCCACTTGTGTGGGTTGTAGACTCCGTCTCATGCTACCACTAGAGTGAAAGCACCGCCAGCTTTCAAAAGTGACCAAAACATCAGCCAGAAAGCATAGGAGCTGAGTAGTGGTCTGTGGTCACCACCTGCAGAACAACTCCTTTATTGGGGGTGTCTTGCTAATTGCCTATAATTTCCACCTGTTGTTTATTCCATTTGCACAACAGCATGTGAAATTGATTGTCAGTCAGTGTTGCTTCCTAAGTGGACAGTTTGATTTCACAGAAGTGTGATTGACTTGGAGTTACATTGTGTTGTTTAAGTGTTCCCTTTATTTTTTTGAGCAGTGTATATTAATATATATATATATATATATATATATATATATATATATATATATATATATATATAGTCCACATATGTATAGCACACCACCAAGTAGCCATCCACATAGAGACCAGCACACCGTAGATTTTTAAATGCTTTAGTATCCAAAAGTTTTCACAAGTTTCCATTAAGAGCAGCAAGCAAAACGTTATTCCATCCAAAGAAAAGATTTAAAACATGTTACTTATCATGCCAAACTTCAGGAGGAACAATACATCTGGCCCAACAGCTGTTTCGGTGCATGACCACCTTCCTCAAGGGCTCCACAATCTCTAACCACCAAACTGCTCCTATAAGTAGCCAGGGCACCTGTCATCACTGTCACGATCACCAACACCTGTGTTACCTCTCTCACCCTTCTCGTCGCCTCACCCTTCAAACCGTATTCACCGCTAACGTCAACGGTGGAACGCACACCGGCCGCCGCTGGAACGCACTTCCAGTTCCGGTTGATACGGCGGCTCAGCGGTCCTAAATGCGGCAGAGATCTTTCTGTGGAACGCAGCTCAATAGTCGCTGGAATGCACTTCCGGTTCTGGCATGCGTGGCAGCTAAGTGATCCGTGCTCTGCACATCGTCGCCTCACCTACGGAATTGCGTTATATCAGCATGCCTCCAAAGAAGGTTAAAGAGGTGATGCCTCCCAGAGTATCTTTCCCGTCCCAGAAAGCGGCTCCTCCCTCCACTTCTGCACGGAAGTCCCCTGCCTCTATCTCTGCACAAGATAATTCCTACAGCCCTGTCTCTGTACCGGGGTTTGACCCTGACTCTGACGCTCCTCTCACGGTTAAAACTCTGTATCAAGCCCTTTCAGCATTCAAAACAGAGTTAACTGAAGATCTCACAGCGGCTGTTCGTGAGGTCAAGATGGAATTAAACGTTATTGGAGAACGTACAGACCATCTGGAAAGGAAAGTAGAGGAGTTGGTCTCGTCTCATAATGACCTCATAGCGGCTCATGATCAACAGCAAAGTGACCTTGAGGCGTTTAAAGTCAAGATCGCAGATTTAGAGGACCGTTTTTTGCGTAATAATATCAAAATTCGAGGCATTCCAGACTCCGTGCAAGACTCAGAGTTGGAAGACTACGCTACCGCACATTCAGGAAGCTTCTGTCTAGAGCTGAACCAAGGGAGCTACTCATAGACAGAATTCACAGACTGCCTAGAACACGCTCAGTGGCCCCCTCGCTCCTGAGAGATACGCTCATGAGGGTGCACTTCTATACGACAAAGGCATGCATCCTGAAAGCGGCTAGAGCGGCTGGTGACTCAGATTCTGATATACTTGGCGGATTGCAGCTTTTCCCAGATTTCTCTGCTTTGACTTTGGCCAAACGACGATCGTTCATCCCTATTACTTCGGCTCTACGTGACCAAGAGATCACATATAGATGGGATTTTCCGGTAAAGCTGATTATCCCCTATGAAAATACACCATTGCCTCATAAGATGCTGGAGTCAAGCTATTATCAGAGTGGGATATCCCGGTCAAAGTACCCCCTGGATTCAAGAAACAGTCAACTCTCCAATCAGAATGGTCCATCGTCTGTCTCTTTACATTCTGGCTTTATTCATGGACTTTACACTGTATCGTTACCACGGCTGGGACTCAGTTATTCAGTTCGATGTAAACTCTGTGTCTATAGCTCAGATTATATATGTCTGTTCTCTATATTGTTGGTGAGCGTATTTACTTGTTTTCTTTTTTCTTATCTATGTTAATGGGTGGTGGCGCTAGGCCACATGTTCCCCCCTGCTATTGTACTACTGCACATTTTTGCTTCCCTTGCAGTAGTTACAGCGACCCGATATACTGGGTCCTTTTGGATTGTTCTTTTCCCCTTCCCTGCCGATACCCCCCCTCCTCCTCTTTTACGATATAGGTTTTATATGTTTGAGACAATTTTTTTTATTATATCGTAGTCACTCACTGCACATATCATGCATCATGTTGCTATCTGTTTTTCTTTACCTATCCCTGATGGTTCAGGTTTTGTCTATGAATGTTAAGGGGTTGAACTCCCCCAACAAACAAAGGCTGTCACTGGGCGATTTTGCTAAGCATACAGCAGATATTGTTACACTGCAAGAGACTCTTTAGCGCCCCCTATCTTTAAAGACCGCAGATTTCCTCTTGGTTATTTCACTAACGGTCCCTTTAAGAGAAACGGTGTGGCTATACTGTTTAAGAACTCTGTTTCATTCACCTTGCATTCCCAGATAGGCAATAAAAATGGGCGCTATCTTATTTTGAGCGGCCTTCTAAATGACAAGCCGGTTACTTTGGTTTCGGCATACGCCCCTAACTCAAATCAAATATCCTTCTCTCATAAACTTTGTTTGGCTATCCAGAAGGTTCGTAAAAAGGCTCTCTCCTTATTACAGGGGACTTTAATTTAGTTCTTGATCCTAAGTTGGACAAATCTCCCAAGCCTTCTTCCACCTCTTTAGACTCTTCTAATGCCCCATGTTTGGCCTTCCGTAATCTTTTAGTGGAATTTTACCTGTACGATATATGGCGCGTGCAGAACCCTACCGGCCGTGAGTACACCTATTATTCTCCCATCCACAACTCCTATTCCCGTATTGATTTCTTGTTTTCAGATAAGTGGACCCTTCAGTTTGTCAGATCTGTAGACATTCTCCCTATAACCTGGTCAGATCACGCCCTGATAATTCTTAAATGGGATATTGCTAGTCAACACCCCTCACCCACCCTTGGAGACTTTTCCCTCATTTATTAGCTGATCCTGTATCTAAAAAAATTATAGTTGATATTATCACCTCCTATATGGAATTTAACTGCCCATCAGACACGTCCACCCTGAATTTTTGGTGCGCACTTAAAGCCGTTACTAGGGGGGCAGCAATACAAGTGGGGGCACAGCTTAAAAATCTTAATTAACAATGTCAGGATAATTTGGAGCTTAAATGAAAGGAGTTGGAGGACAAAAATCAAACTAGACTCACGAAATCCCTTCAGAAAGAGTTAGCTGATACTAGGTCCCAACTTCAGAAATTGCTTATGGCACGCACTCAGGCTTCACTAAATAGGATGCATCAAAAATGTTATCTGGCAGGGAGCAGACCGGGAAAAATGCTTGCTCATAAGCTTAGGGCCCAACAAGCTAGAAATAGAATTAAACTTATTGTATCCCCCTCTGGCACTAAAATTTCTAACTCTCTGGAGATATCGAATCAATTTGCCAACTTCTACTCCCAACTCTACAACCTCTTGTCTGACCCTTCTATTCCACAACCCACTCTCTCTTCTATTAACTCCTTCCTAGAGGATTTGAGACTTCCTTCCATATCCGAAGATCAATTGGAGATATTAAATGCTCTTTGGTCCACCTTGGAAACCCTAAGTGTAATCAAATCCCTCCCTAAAGATAAAGCACCGGGCCCCGATGGCTTTGTTAATGATTTTTATGTCTCATTTCAGGATCTCCTGGTACCCTCTCTAGTGGCAGTTTACAACGAAATTACTTCCCAAGGCACTCTCCCAAAATAGATGCTGGAGGCTCGAATTGTTCTGATCCCCAAACCAGGAAAAGATTTGACTTCCTGCCAAAATTATCACCCCATTGCATTATTAAATGGGGACATTAAAATATATGCTAAGCTGATAGCTTCCCGATTAAATGTCCTTCTCCCTTCCTTGGTGCATTCAGACCAGGTTGGATTTGTACCTGGAAGACAAGCGTCTGACAATACACGTAGGGTATTTAACCTCGTAGATTCCCTAGCCTTGCGGCAAGGTCTTCTTCTGTTATCTCTAGATGCAGAGAAGGCTTTTGATCACTTAAATTGGTTTTATATGCGCGAAGTCTTATTGAAATTCGGCCTTCGCAATCAAATTCTGTCATCCATACTAGCCTTATATAGCTCCCCGTCAGCCCCAGTCTTTAGTAATGATTTTTTATCTACTCCCTTTTCAATTTAATATGGCACCCACCAGGGTTGTCCTCTCTCTCCCCTCATTTTTGTTCTGGTAATTGAGCCTTTAGCAGCTAAGATGCGAGCAGACCCGCAGTTCCCAGGACTCCAGCTGGGCTCCACCTTTCATAAACTCTGTTTGTTTGCGGACAATGTTCTTCTATTTGTGACCGACCCCTCCACTACACTCCCTCATTTACATAATATTTTAGATATGTACTCTGCAGCGTCCTATTATAAATTAAACGCATCTAAAACTGATGCCCTGCCCATTAATCTTGCCCACTCTCTTGCCTCCTTGTGTGCTAAATACCCAAACAATTGGCAAACAGCCTCAATACGATATTTGGGTATTTTTATCCCCCCATCCTCCTCTTCCATTTTCGAAGTTAACCTCCCCCCTTTATTGGCCTCGCTTCTACTGTAGAGATGAGCGCCGGAAATTTTTCGGGTTTTGTGTTTTGGTTTTGGGTTCGGTTCCGCGGCCGTGTTTTGGGTTCGACCGCGTTTTGGCAAAACCTCACCGAATTTTTTTTGTCGGATTCGGGTGTGTTTTGGATTCGGGTGTTTTTTTAAAAAAACCCTAAAAAACAGCTTAAATCATAGAATTTGGGGGTAATTTTGATCCCAAAGTATTATTAACCTCAAAAAACATAATTTACACTCATTTTCAGCCTATTCTGAACACATCACACCTCACAATATTATTTTTAGTCCTAAAATTTGCACCGAGGTCGCTGTGTGAGTAAGATAAGCGACCCTAGTGGCCGACACAAACACCGGGCCCATCTAGGAGTGGCACTGCAGTGTCACGCAGGATGGCCCTTCCAAAAAACCCTCCCCAAACAGCACATGACGCAAAGAAAAAAAGAGGCGCAATGAGGTAGCTGACTGTGTGAGTAAGATTAGCGACCCTAGTGGCCGACACAAACACCGGGCACATCTAGGAGTGGCACTGCAGTGTCACGCAGGATGTCCCTTCCAAAAAACCCTCCCCAAACAGCACATGACGCAAAGAAAAAAAGAGGCTTTTTACTGATATTTGGTGTTTTGGATTTGACATGCTCTGTACTATGACATTGGGCATCGGCCTTGGCAGACGACGTTGCTGGCATTTCATCGTCTCGGCCATGACTAGTGGCAGCAGCTTCAGCACGAGGTGGAAGTGGATCTTGATCTTTCCCTAATTTTGGAACCTCAACTTTTTTGTTCTCCATATTTTATAGGCAGAACTAAAAGGCACCTCAGGTAAACAATGGAGATGGATGGATTGGATACTAGTATACAATTATGGACGGACTGCCACGGTTAGGTGGTATAAAAAAACCACGGTTAGGTGGTATATATTATAATAATAATACAATTATGGATGGACGGACTGCCTGCCGACTGCCGACACAGAGGTAGCCACAGCCGTGAACTACCGCACTGTACACTGGTTGATAAAGAGATAGTAGTATACTCGTAACAACTAGTATGACACTATGACGACGGTATAAAGAATGAAAAAAAAACCACGGTTAGGTGGTATATATTATAATAATAATACAATTATGGATGGACGGACTGCCTGCCGACTGCCGACACAGAGGTAGCCACAGCCGTGAACTACCGCACTGTACACTGGTTGATAAAGAGATAGTAGTATACTCGTAACAACTAGTATGACACTATGACGACGGTATAAAGAATGAAAAAAAAAACACGGTTAGGTGGTATATATTATAATAATAATACAATTATGGATGGACGGACTGCCTGCCGACTGCCGACACAGAGGTAGCCACAGCCGTGAACTACCGCACTGTACACTGGTTGATAAAGAGATAGTAGTATACTCGTAACAACTAGTATGACACTATGACGACGGTATAAAGAATGAAAAAAAACCCACGGTTAGGTGGTATATATTATAATAATAATACAATTATGGATGGACGGACTGCCTGCCGACTGCCGACACAGAGGTAGCCACAGCCGTGAACTACCGCACTGTACACTGGTTGATAAAGAGATAGTAGTATACTCGTAACAACTAGTATGACACTATGACGACGGTATAAAGAATGCAAAAAAAACCACAGTTAGGTGGTATATATTATAATAATAATACAATTATGGATGGACGGACTGCCTGCCGACTGCCGACACAGAGGTAGCCACAGCCGTGAACTACCGCACTGTACACTGGTTGATAAAGAGATAGTAGTATACTCGTAACAACTAGTATGACACTATGACGGTATAAAGAATGAAAAAAAAACCACGGTTAGGTGGTATATATTATAATAATAATACAATTATGGATGGACGGACTGCCTGCCGACTGCCGACACAGAGGTAGCCACAGCCGTGAACTACCGCACTGTACACTGGTTGATAAAGAGATAGTAGTATACTCGTAACAATTAGGATGACACTATGACGGTATAAAGAATGAAAAAAAAACCACGGTTAGGTGGTAGGTATATAATAATAAATAATACAATTCTGGTCGGACGGACTGCCTGCCGTGTGCCGACACAGAGGTAGCCACAGCCGTGAACTACCGCACTGTACACTGGTTGATAAAGAGATAGTAGTATACTCGTAACAATTAGGATGACACTATGACGGTATAAAGAATGAAAAAAAAAACACGGTTAGGTGGTAGGTATATAATAATAAATAATACAATTCTGGTCGGACGGACTGCCTGCCGTGTGCCGACACAGAGGTAGCCACAGCCGTGAACTACCGCACTGTACACTGGTTGATAAAGAGATAGTAGTATACTCGTAACAATTAGGATGACACTATGACGGTATAAAGAATGAAAAAAAAACCACGGTTAGGTGGTAGGTATATAATAATAAATAATACAATTCTGGTCGGACGGACTGCCTGCCGTGTGCCGACACAGAGGTAGCCACAGCCGTGAACTACCGCACTGTACACTGGTTGATAAAGAGATAGTAGTATACTCGTAACAATTAGGATGACACTATGACGGTATAAAGAATGAAAAAAAAACCACGGTTAGGTGGTAGGTATATAATAATAAATAATACAATTCTGGTCGGACGGACTGCCTGCCGTGTGCCGACACAGAGGTAGCCACAGCCGTGAACTACCGCACTGTACACTGGTTGATAAAGAGATAGTAGTATACTCGTAACAATTAGGATGACACTATGACGGTATAAAGAATGAAAAAAAAACCACGGTTAGGTGGTAGGTATATAATAATAAATAATACAATTCTGGTCGGACGGACTGCCTGCCGTGTGCCGACACAGAGGTAGCCACAGCCGTGAACTACCGCACTGTACTGTGTCTGCTGCTAATATAGACTGGTTGATATTTAAAGAGATATTAGTAGTATACAACAATACTATACTGGTGGTCAGGCACTGGTCACCACTCCTGCAGCAAAAGTGTGCACTGTTAATTAATATAATTGTACTCCTGGCTCCTGCTAACAACCTGCAGTGCTCCCCAGTCTCCCCCACAATTAATTATAAGCTTTTAATTTATACATTGATGACTGTGCAGCACACTGGGCTGAGCTGAGTGCACACAGACTGAGTCACACTGTGTGACTGACTGTGCTGTGTATCGTTTTTTTTTTCAGGCAGAGAACGGATATAGCAGAGAGAAGTGAACGGATATATTATATTAAATAAAAGTTAACTAGCAACTGCACTGGTCACTGACTGTGGTAAACTAACTCTGTCTGCGACTCTGCACAATCTCTCTCTATCTAATCTATCTATCTCTATTCTAATGGAGAGGACGCCAGACACGTCCTCTCCCTATCAATCTCAATGCACGAGTGAAAATGGCGGCGACGCGCGGCTCCTTATATAGAATCCGAGTCTCGCGATAGAATCCGAGCCTCGCGAGAATCCGACAGCGTCATGATGACGTTCGGGCGCGCTCGGGTTAACCGAGCAAGGCGGGAAGATCCGAGTCGCTCGGACCCGTGGAAAAAAAAGTGAAGTTCGTGCGGGTTCGGATTCAAAGAAACCGAACCCGCTCATCTCTATTCTACTGTTCACCAAACCATGGCTTAATTATGGTATATCATGGTTAGGACGTCTGGCCACTTTTAAAATGTCGCTGTTTCCCAAATTAATGTTCTTTTTCTGTACAGTTCCCTTTGTCTTCCCAAAGAAATATCTAGATAAGGCTACTGCTATTCTCACTAATTATATATGGTCTTCACGCCCGCCTAAACTCGCTCATGCAAGAATGTACTTACCAAGAAGAGACGGTGGCCTGGATATGCCCAATCTCTCGATATACCAAGAAGCTTGCCTTTTAGCTCATATTAAAGCTTTCTGCAGTGATGTGCGCCCAGGGTGGATGTGTCTGGAAGAATTGGCCTGCCCCGGGTTTCCTTTGAAAGATCTCTTTTGGCTGCCCAAATCTCTGTGACCACCAAATCTGAATCTCCTCACCTCAACCCGAGCCACGTTACAGGTCTGGGACAGATTGACCGTTGGCTTATCCCTTTCCTTTCATAATCTGTCTTTAGTCGCTCTACGCACGGTGGCCGCTCTAGTCCCTAATCTAAATGGTGTTCCAGGGGGATCGGTTTTCTGGGAGATTTGTTTAATGGGTCTGTCCTTAGTTCCTTCTCTGATATCCAAGAACGCTTCTCTTTACCCAACTCTGAGAGGCTCCGGTACTATCAAATACAACACTGGTGGAACAGCCTCCACTGTGTCATTACCCTACCAATCCCTTCTATAACACATGTCCTAGGCCGACTCTCTAACAAGACTTCTAAAGGTGAGATTTCCTTCTAGTACAAAACTCTATTAGCACTGATCCCCGTTTCTAAATCTAGAGCCCAGACCCGGTGGGAGGAGCTAGATATTGGTTGTACCCTGCACGACTCTCAATGACAAAGCATCTTTCTGTCATCTTTTACAAGGTCTAAATGCCTGAAGCACTCCGAGATGCACGTCAAATTATTGCATAGATTATACCCTACACCTGATAGGTTGCATACGATTTGGCCTGCATGCTCGAAGTTCTGTTGGCACCTCTGCGGAGAGGTGGGTCACCTCTTCCATATTTTTGGACTTGTCCCCATATTAAAATGTACTGGGTCGAGATATTTGGGCTAATTAATAAAGTTCTTAGTCTTCATTTATCCCCCTCCCCTCTTATAGCTTTATTGAATGTGTACCCGCGTTCCGTGGGTACGCATTTACATAATGTTTTAGGCCACATCTGTGTCGCAGCTCGCGCAGCCCTAGCTCAGAACTGGAAACAACCTTCACCAACCCCTTTATTGAAAGTTATTCACAAAATCCAGCTACATTTTTTGATGGAAACTGAGAACATATCTTATTCTTTTTCTACTATGTCTCCTCTAGTACGTTGGATGCCTTGGCATGTTTATGTCACAGAGGGCGAGGGCGCAAAATTGGTGTGACGTTCCTCCTTCCCGGACACGCACCTTTCTAACCCTCCTGCTGATAGGGACCCCTCCCTCCCCAAAGTCTAGAATCATCCCTTTCTCAATGCTGTAATTTATATTACTGTATGCCCATAATTGCTTTTATTTTTTCTACTGTGTCAGGTTTGTTGCAGATTTACTGATGTATGTGTGTGCGACTGACTTTGAACTGTATGTATTTTTTCTCCATTTTGTTGTCTCATATATTTGTGTGCTGATTCCCCCCCCCCCTCCTTTCTTCTTTCTGTACCCCTGTTTTGCAAAACAAAAATTTAATAAAAATGATTGATGTTAAAGAAAAAGACGGCACTGAGCCTATTATGTTGCTGTATCACAGAAGTGACAGAAGTGTTTCATCCATGTAAATGTCACCACTCAATGCCACCACTAGATGTCAGTATAATACCACCCAGCTGTTACATGGAACCTGCATGTGAGCATTAGGCTGATTCATAGCTGTACGCTAGAGCGTTGTTTGTTTCCACTGTACGTCGATTCAGTCGCACTGCGCATATGTAGATCAGGACTAGCAATGTCGGTCTCCGTGCTGCTGCAGACGTCAGGTGAGTGACAGTCTAACGCTGATTGGGTCATTTCAGAAAACACTGAAAGCTGCCGCAGCAATCCCCGTGATGTGGCCGGGACCGCAGGCAGTATGCTGTTATACAGTGTTTCGGTTGCGGGTGCGCTCTCCTCATAAAGTGTTCTATTACCTTCCGTAAAGGGTGTCATCATTTACCGGAGCGTCCAGTGTGTAAAGCTAAGGCAGCGTTGTACACCAGAGAATGGTTTGGATTGGATGTGAGTTGTGGTGGATGCCGCCATATTCTCTTATCCCATCCGCCTCCTAATATTGGTCAATAAAATGTCACACCAGTTTAATCTGAGAACTGTTGTCTGTCGTTATTTCATTTATGAAGGTTTTAATATATTGTTTTGCAAAGAGTTCAGTGGGGGACTATTTATCACTGTATATTTGGGGGTTTCTATGGCGGATGCGATGCCGCCAGATTTGCCAATAAACGGAATGCAACAAATTCCGAATATTGCCCCGCAGCCTATGGGCTACAGATCAGGGCTGTAGTTCTGACAGGGATCCCCAGAAACCTTCTGCTGGAAATGGCCGGTGTGCATGGTGGTTAGTGTGACTGGGAGTGCGCAGAAGCCCTGGCAGTCTTTATAGCACATCGCAGGATGGGAGCCCTGTCCCTGCATGTTCATCCAGGCGATATAATCACATATTACAATGTAATCCTGGGTGGTAATATCACGCCCAGATCACACTGCACATGCGATCTATGATAAATGGGTCCCTAAAAGAGGTATAACAAAACCCACCCTCACTCCTAACCTGCTGTACATAACCCACTCACTCCTAACCTGCTGTACATCACCCACACTTACACCTGACCTGCTGTACATAACCCACCCTCACTCTTAACCTGCTGTACATAACTCACTCACTCCTAACCTGCTGTACATCACCCACACTCACACCTGACCTGCTGTACATCACCCACACTCACTCCTAACCTGCTGTACAAAACCCACCCTCACTCCTAACATGCTGTACATAACCCACTCACTCCTAACCTGCTGTACATCACCCACACTCACACCTGACCTGCTGTACATAACCCACCCTCACTCCTAACCTGCTGTACATAACCCACTCACTCCTAACCTGCTGTACATCACCCACACTCACACCTGACCTGCTGTACATCACCCACACTCACACCCGACCTGCTGTACATGACCCACCCTCACTCCTAACCTGCTGTACATAACCCACTCACTCCTCACCTGCTGTACATCACCCACACTCACACCTGACCTGCTGTACATCACCCACACTAACACCTAACCTGCTGTAAATAACACAATGACTCCTAACCTGCTGTACATTACCCACACTCACACCTGACCTGCTGTACATCACCCACACTCACTCCTAACCTGCTTTAAACAACACACTGACTCCTAACCTGCTGTACATTACCCACACTCACACCTGTCCTGCTGTACATAACCCACACTCACACCTAACCTGCTGTACATCACCCACACTCACAAGTGACCTGCTGTACATCATCCACAATCTCTCCTAACCTGCTGTACATCATTCACACTCACACATAACCTGCTGTACATTACCAACACTCACACCTAACCTGCTGTACATTACCCACACTCACACCTAACCTGCTGTACATCACCCACACGCACTCCCAACCTGCTGTACATAATCCATTCCCTCCTAACCTGCTGTACATCACCCACACTCACACCTGACCTGCTGTACATAACACACTCACACCTAACCTGCTGTACATCACCCACACTCACTCCTAACCTGCTGTACATAACCCACTCACTCCTATCCTGCTGTACATCACCCACACTCACACCTGACCTGATGTACATAACCCACTCACTCCTAACCTGCTTTACATCACAGACACTCACAAGTAACCTGCTATACTTTACCCACAATCCCACCTGACCTGCTGTACATCACCCACACTCACTCCTAACCTGCTGTACATTACCCACACTCACACCGGAGCTGCTGTACATACAGTAACCTACTCACACCGAACCTCTGGTATGTCACCCACACTCACTCCTAACCTGCTGTAGATCACCCATATTCACTCCTAACCTGCTGTACATAATAACCAACTCACTCCTAACCTGCTGTACATTAACCACACTCACAACTGACCTGCTGTACATAACCCACTCACGCCTAACCTGCTGTACATTTCCCACACTTGCAATTAACCATCTGTACATCACCTACACTCACACCTATCTTGCTGCACATTACCCAGACTGGCACGTAACCTGCTGTGCATCATCCACTCTCTCACCTAACCTGCTGTACATCACCCACACTCATACCCAACCTGCTGTATATCACTCACACTCACACCTAACCTGTTGTACATTACCCACACTCACAGCTGACCTGCTGTAAATCACCCACACTCACTCCTAACCTGCTGTACATCACCCACACTTTCTCCTAACCTGCTGTACATAACCTACTCACTCCTAACCTGCTGTACATCACACATACTTTCTCGTAATCTGCTTTACATCACCCACACTCACACCTAACTTGCTGTACATCACCCATACTCACTCCTAACCTGCTGTACATAACCCACTTACTCCTAACCTGCTGTACTTCACCCACACTCACTCCTAACATTTTGTACATCACCCACACTCACACCTAACTTGCTGTACATCACCCACACTCACACCTGACCTGCTGTACATAACTCGCTCACTCCTAACCTGCTGTACTTCACCCACACTCACTCCTAACATTTTGTACATCATCCACACTCACAACTAACTTGCTGTACATTACCCACACTCATACCTAATCTGTAGTGATGTGCACCGGACATTTTTCGGGTTTTGTGTTTTGGTTTTGGATTCGGTTCCGCGACCATGTTTTGGATTAGGACGCGTTTTGGCAAAACCTCCCTGAAAATTTTTTGGCGGATTCGGGTGTGTTTTGGATTCGGGTGTTTTTTTACAAAAAACCCTCAAAAACAGCTTAAATCATAGAATTTTGGGGTCATTTTGATCCCATAGTATTATTAACCTCAATAACCATAATTTCCACTCATTTACAGTCTATTCTGAACACCTCACACCTCACAATATTACTATTAGTCCTAAAATTTGCACAGAGGTCGCTGAATGACTAAGCTAAGCGACCCAAGTGGCCGACACAAACACCTGGCCCATCTAGGAGTGGCACTGCAGTGTCAGATAGGATGGCACTTCAAAAAATAGTCCCCAAACAGCACATGATGCAAAGAAAAAAAGAGGTGCACCAAGGTCGCTATGTGACTAAGCTAAGCGACCCAAGTGGCCGACACAAACACCTGGCCCATCTCTGAGTGTCACTGCAGTGTCAGACAGGATGGCAGATTTAAAAAATAGTCCCCAAACAGCACATGATGCAAAGAAAAAAAGAGGTGCACCAAGGTCGCTGGATGGTTAAGCTAAGCGACCCAAGTGGCCGACACAAACAACTGGCCCATCTAGGAGTGGCACTGCAGTGTCAGACAGGATGGCAGATTTAAAAAATAGTCCCCAAACAGCACATGATGCAAAGAAAAAAAGAGGTGCAATGAGGTAGCTGTGTGACTAAGCTAAGCGACCCAAGTGGCCGACACAAACACCTGGCCGGTCTAGGAGTGGCACTGCAGTGTCAGACAGGATGGCACTTCAAAAAATAGTCCCCAAACAGCACATGATGCAAAGAAAAAAAGAGGTGCACCAAGGTCGCTGTGTGACTAAGCTAAGCGACCCAAGTGGCCGACACAAACACCTGGCCCATCTCTGAGTGTCACTGCAGTGTCAGACAGGATGGCACTTCAAAAAATAGTCCCCAAACAGCACATGATGCAAAGAAAAAAAGAGGTACACCAAGGTCGCTGGATGGTTAAGCTAAGCGACCCAAGTGGCCTACACAAACAACTGGCCCATCTAGGAGTGGCACTGTAGTGTCAGACAGGATGGCAGATTTAAAAAATAGTCCCCAAACAGCACATGACGCAAAGAAAAAAAGAGGTACACCAAGGTCGCTGGATGGTTAAGCTAAGCGACCCAAGTGGCCGACACAAACAACTGGCCCATCTAGGAGTGGCACTGCAGTGTCAGACAGGATGGCAGATTTAAAAAATAGTCCCCAAACAGCACATGATGCAAAGAAAAAAAGAGGTGCAATGAGGTAGCTGTGTGACTAAGCTAAGCGACCCAAGTGGCCGACACAAACACCTGGCCCATCTTGGAGTGGCACTGCAGTGTCAGACAGGATGGCAGATTTAAAAAATAGTCCCCAAACAGCACATGATGCAAAGAAAAAAAGAGGTACACCAAGGTCGCTGGATGGTGAAGCTAAGCGACCCAAGTGGTCGACACAAACAACTGGCCCATCTAGGAGTGGCACTGCAGTGTCAGACAGGATGGCAGATTTAAAAAATAGTCCCCAAACAGCACATGATGCAAAGAAAAATAGAGGTGCACCAAGGTCGCTGGATGGTTAAGCTAAGCGACCCAAGTGGCCGACACAAACAACTGGCCCATCTAGGAGTGGCACTGCAGTGTCAGACAGGATGGCAGATTTAAAAAATAGTCCCCAAACAGCACATGATGCAAAGAAAAAAAGAGGTGCAATGAGGTAGCTGTGTGACTAAGCTAAGCGACCCAAGTGGCCGACACAAACACCTGGCCCATCTTGGAGTGGCACTGCAGTGTCGGACAGGATGGCAGATTTAAAAAATAGTCCCCAAACAGCACATGATGCAAAGAAAAAAAGAGGTACACCAAGGTCGCTGGATGGTTAAGCTAAGCGACCCAAGTGGCCGACACAAACAACTGGCCCATCTTGGAGTGGCACTGCAGTGTCAGACAGGATGGCAGATTTAAAAAATAGTCCCCAAACAGCACATGATGCAAAGAAAAAAAGAGGTGCAATGAGGTAGCTGTGTGACTAAGCTAAGCGACCCAAGTGGCCGACACAAACACCTGGCCCATCTTGGAGTGGCACTGCAGTGTCAGACAGGATGGCAGATTTAAAAAATAGTCCCCAAACAGCACATGACGCAAAGAAAAAAAGAGGTACACCAAGGTCGCTGGATGGTTAAGCTAAGCGACCCAAGTGGCCGACACAAACAACTGGCCCATCTAGGAGTGGCACTGCAGTGTCAGACAGGATGGCAGATTTAAAAAATAGTCCCCAAACAGCACATGATGCAAAGAAAAAAAGAGGTGCAATGAGGTAGCTGTGTGACTAAGCTAAGCGACCCAAGTGGCCGACACAAACACCTGGCCCATCTAGGAGTGGCACTGCAGTGTCAGACAGGATGGCACTTCAAAAAATAGTCCCCAAACAGCACATGATGCAAAGAAAAAAAGAGGTGCACCAAGGTCGCTGGATGGTTAAGCTAAGCGACCCAAGTGGCCGACACAAACAACTGGCCCATCTCTGAGTGTCACTGCAGTGTCAGACAGGATGGCAGATTTAAAAAATAGTCCCCAAACAGCACATGATGCAAAGAAAAATTAAAGAAAAAAAGAGGTGCAAGATGGAATTGTCCTTGGGCCCTCCCACCCACCCTTATGTTGTATAAACAGGACATGCACACTTTAACAAACCCATCATTTCAGCGACAGGGTCTGCCACACGACTGTAACTGAAATGACTGGTTGGTTTGGGCCCCCACCAAAAAAGAAGCAATCAATCTCTCCTTGCACAAACTGGCTCTACAGAGGCAAGATGTCCACCTCCTCCTCATCCTCCGATATATCACCGTGTACATCCCCCTCCTCACAGATTATTAATTCGTCCCCACTGGAATCCACCATCTCAGGTCCCTGTGTACTTTCTGGAGGCAATTGCTGGTGAATGTCTCCACGGAGGAATTGATTATAATTCATTTTGATGAACAGCAGCTTCTCCACATTTTCTGGATGTAACCTCATACGCCGATTGCTGACAAGGTGAGCGGCTGCACTAAACACTCTTTTGGAGTACACACTGGAGGGGGGGCAACTTAGGTAAAATAAAGCCAGTTTGTGCAAGGGCCTCCAAATTGCCTCTTTTTCTTGCCAGAATACGTACGGACTGTCTGACGTGCCTACTTGGATGCGGTCACTCATATAATCCTCCACCATTCTTTCATTGTTGACAGAATCATATGCAGTGACAGTAGACGACATGTCCGTAATCGTTGGCAGGTCCTTCAGTCCGGACCAGATGTCAGCACTCGCTCCAGACTGCCCTGCATCACCGCCAGTGGGTGGGCTTGGAATTCTTATCCTTTTCCTCGCAGCCCCAGTTGCGGGAGAATGTGAAGGAGGAGCTGTTGATAGGTCACGTTCCCCTTGACTTGACAGTTTTCTCACCAGCAGGTCTTTGAACCTCTGTAGACTTGTGTCTGCCGGGAAAAAGAGAGATCCAACGTAGTTTTAAATCTAGGATCGAGCACGGTGGCCAAAATGTAGTGCTCTGATTTCAACAGATTGACCACCCATGAATCCTGGTTAAGCGAATTAAGGGCTCCATCCACAAGTCCCACATGCCTAGCGGAATCGCTCTGTTTTAACTCCTCCTTCAATTTCTCCAGCTTCTTCTGCAAAAGCCTGATGAGGGGAATGACCTGACTCAGGCTGGCAGTGTCTGAACTGACTTTACGTGTGGCAAGTTCAAAGAGTTGCAGAACCTTGCACAACATTGAAATCATTCTCCACTGCGCTTGAGTCAGGTGCATTCCCCCTCCTTTGCCTATATCGTAGGTAGCTGTATAGGCTTGAATGGCCTTTTGCTGCTCCTCCATCTTCTGAAGCATATAGAGGGTTGAATTCCACCTCGTTACCACCTCTTGCTTCAGATGATGGCAGGGCAGGTTCAGGAGTGTTTGCTGGTGCTCCAGTCTTCGGCACGCGGTGGCTGAATGCCGAAAGTGGCCCGCAATTCTTCGGGCCACCGACAGCATCTCTTGCACGCCCCTGTCGTTTTTTAAATAATTCTGCACCACCAAAATCAATGTATGTGCAAAACATGGGATGTGCTGGAATTTGCCCACATGTAATGCACGCACAATATTGCTGGCGTTGTCCGATGTCACAAATCCCCAGGAGAGTCCAATTGGGGTAAGCCATTCTGCGATGATGTTCCTCAGTCTCCATAAGAGGTTGTCAGCTGTGTGCCTCTTCTGGAAAGCGGTGATACAAAATGTAGCCTGCCTAGGAATGAGTTGGCGTTTGCGAGATGCTGCTACTGGTGCTGCCGCTGCTGTTCTTGCTGCGGGAAGCAATACATCTACCCAGTGGGCTATTACAGTCATATAGTCCTTAGTATGCCCTGCTCTACTTGTCCACATGTCCGTGGTTAAGTGGACATTGGGTACAACTGCATTTTTTAGGACACTGGTGACTCTTTTTCTGAGGTCTGTGTACATTCTCGGTATCGCCTGCCTAGAGAAATGGAACCTAGATGGTATTTGGTACCGGGGACACAGTACCTCAAGCAAATCTCTAGTTTCCTGCGAATTAATGGTGGATACCGGAAACACGTTTAACACCGCCCAGGCTGCCAAGGCCTGAGTTATCCGCTTTGCAGTAGGATGACTGCTGTGATATTTCATCTTCCTCGCAAAGGACTGTTGGACAGTCAATTGCTTACTGGAAGTAGTACAAGTGGTCTTCCGACTTCCCCTCTGGGATGACGATCGACTCCCAGCAGCAACAACAGCAGCGCCAGCAGCAGTAGGCGTTACACTGAAGGATGCATCAGAGGAATCCCAGGCAGGAGAGGACTCGTCAGACTTGACAGTGACATGGCCTGCAGGACTATTGGCGTTCCTGTCTAAGGAGGAAATTGACACTGAGGGAGTTGGTGGTGTGGTTTGCAGGAGCTTGGTTACAAGAGGAAGGGATTTAGTTGCCAGTGGACTGCTTCCGCTGTCACCCAAAGTTTTTGAACTTGTCAATGACTTCTGATGAATGCGCTCCAGGTGACATATAAGGGAGGATGTTCCTAGGTGGTTAACGTCCTTACCCCTACTTATTACAGCTTGACAAAGGCAACACACGGCTTGACAAATGTTGTCCGCATTTCTGTTAAAATAATTCCACACCGACGAGGTGATTTTTTTTGGTAATTTGACCAGGCATGTCAATGGCCATATTCGTCCCATGGACAACAGGTGTCTCCCCGGGTGCCTGACTTAAACAAACCACCTCACCATCAGATTCCTCCTTGTCAATTTCCTCCTCAGCGCTAGCAACACCCATATCCTCATCCTGGTGTACTTCAACAGTGACATCTTCAATCTGACTATCAGGAACTGGACTGCGGGTGCTCCTTTCAGCACTTGCAGGGGGCGTGCAAATGGTGGAAGGCGCCACCTCTTCCCATCCAGTGTTGGGAAGGTCAGGCATCGCAACTGACACAATTGGACTCTCCTTGGGGATTTGTGATTTAGAAGAACGCACAGTTCTTTGCTGTGCTTTTGCCAGCTTAAGTCTTTTCATTTTTCTAGTGGGAGGATGAGTGCTTCCATCCTCATGTGAAGCTGACCCACTAGTCATGAGGAACATTGGAGAGGGCCTCAGCCGTTCCTTGCCACTCCGTGTCGTAAATGGCATATTGGCAAGTTTACGCTTCTCCGCAGACGCTTTTAATTTAGATTTTTGGGTCATTTTACTGAACTTTTGTTTTTTGGATTTTACATGCTCTCTACTATGACATTGGGCATCGGCTTTGGCAGACGACGTTGATGGCATTTCATCGTCTCGGCCATGACAAGTGGCAGCAGCTTCAGCACGAGGTGGAAGTGGATCTTGATCTTTCCCTATTTTACCATCCACATTGTTGTTCTCCATTTTTTAATGTGTGGAATTATATGCCAGTAATATATCAATAGCAATAGCCTACTGTACCGTACTGCTCTATATTATATACTGGTGGTCAGCAAAATTATGCACTGTCCTCCTACTACTGCGCACAACAACTAAAATGCACCACAGGTATGGATGGATAGTATACTGGACGACACAGAGGTAGGTAGAGCAGTGGACTACTGTACCGTACTGCTATATATTATATACTGGTGGTCAGCAAAATTATGCACTGTCCTCTTACTACTGCGCACAACAACTAAAATGCACCACAGGTATGGATGGATAGTATACTTGACGACACAAAGGTAGGTAGAGCAGTGGACTACTGTACCGTACTGATATAATACTGGTGGTCACTGGTCAGCAAAATTCTGCACTGTCCTACTATATACTACAATGCAGCATATGTATGGAGCGTTTTTCAGGCAGATAACGTAGATATTTGCAGCACACTGAGCACAGATATTTGCAGCACACTGAGCACAGATATTTGCAGCACACTGAGCACAGATATTTGCAGCACACTGAGCACAGATATTTGCAGCACACTGAGCACAGATATTTGCAGCACACTGAGCACAGATATTTGCAGCACACTGAGCACAGATATTTGCAGCACACTGAGCACAGATATTTGAAGCACACTGAGCACAGATATTTGCAGCACACTGAGCACAGATATTTGCAGCACACTGAGCACAGATATTTGCAGCACACTGAGCACAGATATTTGCAGCACACTGAGCACAGATATTTGAAGCACACTGAGCACAGATATTTGCAGCACACTGAGCACAGATATTTGCAGCACACTGAGCACAGATATTTGAAGCACACTGAGCACAGATATTTGCAGCACACTGAGCACAGATATTTGCAGCACACTGAGCACAGATATTTGCAGCACACTGAACACAGAAACTGAGAGAACGCTGCACACGTCCTCTCCCTATCATCTCCAATGCACGAGTGAAAATTGTGGCGACGCGCGGCTCCTTATATAGAATACGAATCTCGCGAGAATCCGACAGCGGAATGATGACGTTCGGGCGCGCTCGGGTTAACGGAGGCGTGTCACTGTTTCCTAGTGATCTCCATTCTCGTCCTCATGCCTCAGCAGTGTCACTGTTTCCTAGTGATCTCCATTCTCGTCCTCATGTCTCAGCAGTGTCACTGTTTCCTAGTGATCTCCATTCTCATCCTCATACCTCAGCAGTGTCACTGTTTCCTAGTAATCTCCATTCTCGTCCTCATGCCTCAGCAGTGTCACTGTTTCCTAGTGATCTCCATTCTCGTCCTGATGCCTCAGCAGTGTCACTGTTTCCTAGTGATCTCCATTCTCGTCCTCATACCTCAGCAGTGTCACTGTTTCCTAGTGATCTCCATTCTCGTCCTCATGCCTCAGAGGTATCACTGTTTCCTAGTGATCTCCATTCTCGTCCTCATGCCTCAGCAGTGTCACTGTTTCCTAGTGATCTCCAGTCTCATCCTCATGCCTCAGCAGTGTCACTGTTTCCTAGTGATCTCCAGTCTCGTCCTCATGCCTCAGCAGTGTCACTGTTTCCTAGTGATCTCCAGTCTCATCCTCATGCCTCAGCAGTGTCACTGTTTCCTAGTGATCTCCAGTCTCGTCCTCATGCCTCAGCAGTGTCACTGTTTCCTAGTGATCTCCATTCTCGTCCTCATGCCTCAGCAGTGTCACTGTTTCCTAGTGATCTCCAGTCTCATCCTCATGCCTCAGCAGTGTCACTGTTTCCTAGTGATCTCCAGTCTCGTCCTCATGCCTCAGCAGTGTCACTGTTTCCTAGTGATCTCCAGTCTCGTCCTCATGCCTCAGCAGTGTCACTGTTTCCTAGTGATCTCCATTCTCGTCCTCATACCTCAGCAGTGTCACTGTTTCCTAGTGATCTCCATTCTCGTCCTGATGCCTCAGCAGTGTCACTGTTTCCTAGTGATCTCCATTCTCGTCCTCATACCTCAGCAGTGTCACTGTTTCCTAGTGATCTCCATTCTCGTCCTCATGCCTCAGCAGTGTCACTGTTTCCTAGTGATCTCCATTCTCGTCCTCATACCTCAGCAGTGTCACTGTTTCCTAGTGATCTCCATTCTCATCCTCATGCCTCAGCAGTGTCACTGTTTCCTAGTAATCTCCATTCTCGTCCTCATGCCTCAGCAGTGTCACTGTTTCCTAGTGATCTCCATTCTCGTCCTGATGCCTCAGCAGTGTCACTGTTTCCTAGTGATCTCCATTCTCGTCCTCATACCTCAGCAGTGTCACTGTTTCCTAGTGATCTCCATTCTCGTCCTCATGCCTCAGAGGTATCACTGTTTCCTAGTGATCTCCATTCTCGTCCTCATGCCTCAGCAGTGTCACTGTTTCCTAGTGATCTCCAGTCTCATCCTCATGCCTCAGCAGTGTCACTGTTTCCTAGTGATCTCCAGTCTCGTCCTCATGCCTCAGCAGTGTCACTGTTTCCTAGTGATCTCCAGTCTCATCCTCATGCCTCAGCAGTGTCACTGTTTCCTAGTGATCTCCAGTCTCGTCCTCATGCCTCAGCAGTGTCACTGTTTCCTAGTGATCTCCATTCTCGTCCTCATGCCTCAGCAGTGTCACTGTTTCCTAGTGATCTCCAGTCTCATCCTCATGCCTCAGCAGTGTCACTGTTTCCTAGTGATCTCCAGTCTCGTCCTCATGCCTCAGCAGTGTCACTGTTTCCTAGTGATCTCCATTCTCGTCCTCATGCCTCAGCAGTGTCACTGTTTCCTAGTGATCTCCAGTCTCATCCTCATGCCTCAGCAGTATCACTGTTTCCTAGTGATCTCCATTCTCGTCCTCATGTCCCAGCAGTGTCACTGTTTCCTAGTGATCTCCATTCTCGTCCTCATACCTCAGCAGTGTCACTGTTTCCTAGTGATCTCCAGTCTCGTCCTGATGCCTCAGCAGTGTCACTGTTTCCTAGTGATCTCCATTCTCGTCCTGATGCCTCAGCAGTGTCACTGTTTCCTAGTGATCTCCATTCTCGTCCTCATACCTCAGCAGTGTCACTGTTTCCTAGTGATCTCCATTCTCGTCCTCATGCCTCAGAGGTATCACTGTTTCCTAGTGATCTCCATTCTCGTCCTCATGCCTCAGCAGTATCACTGTTTCCTAGTGATCTCCATTCTCGTCCTCATACCTCAGCAGTGTCACTGTTTCCTAGTGATCTCCATTCTCGTCCTCATACCTCAGCAGTGTCACTGTTTCCTAGTGATCTCCATTCTCGTCCTCATGCCTCAGAGGTATCACTGTTTCCTAGTGATCTCCATTCTCGTCCTCATGCCTCAGCAGTATCACTGTTTCCTAGTGATCTCCAGTCTCGTCCTCATGCCTCAGCAGTGTCACTGTTTCCTAGTGATCTCCATTCTCGTCCTCATGCCTCAGCAGTATCACTGTTTCCTAGTGATCTCCTTTCTCGTCCTCATGTCCCAGCAGTGTCACTGTTTCCTAGTGATCTCCATTCTCGTCCTGATGCCTCAGCAGTGTCACTGTTTCCTAGTGATCTCCATTCTCGTCCTCATGTCCCAGCAGTGTCACTGTTTCCTAGTGATCTCCATTCTCGTCCTGATGCCTCAGCAGTGTCACTGTTTCCTAGTGATCTCCAGTCTCGTCCTCATGCCTCAGCAGTGTCACTGTTTCCTAGTGATCTCCATTCTCGTCCTCATACCTCAGCAGTGTCACTGTTTCCTAGTGATATCCATTCTCGTCCTGATGCCTCAGCAGTGTCACTGTTTCCTAGTGATCTCCATTCTCGTCCTCATACCTCAGCAGTGTCACTGTTTCCTAGTGATCTCCATTCTCGTCCTCATACCTCAGCAGTGTCACTGTTTCCTAGTGATCTCCATTCTCGTCCTCATGCCTCAGCAGTGTCACTGTTTCCTAGTGATCTCCAGTCTCGTCCTCATGCCTCAGCAGTGTCACTGTTTCCTAGTGATCTCCATTCTCGTCCTCATGCCTCAGCAGTATCACTGTTTCCTAGTGATCTCCATTCTCGTCCTCATACCTCAGCAGTGTCACTGTTTCCTAGTGATCTCCATTCTCGTCCTGATGCCTCAGCAGTGTCACTGTTTCCTAGTGATCTCCATTCTCGTCCTCATACCTCAGCAGTGTCACTGTTTCCTAGTGATCTCCATTCTCGTCCTCATACCTCAGCAGTGTCACTGTTTCCTAGTGATCTCCAGTCTCGTCCTCATGCCTCAGCAGTGTCACTGTTTCCTAGTGATCTCCATTCTCGTCC
Source organism: Pseudophryne corroboree (assembly GCF_028390025.1). Taxonomy (NCBI): domain Eukaryota; kingdom Metazoa; phylum Chordata; class Amphibia; order Anura; family Myobatrachidae; genus Pseudophryne; species Pseudophryne corroboree. The sequence goes on along the minus strand of NC_086449.1, from coordinate 837,042,280 downwards.
TCATACCTCAGCAGTGTCACTGTTTCCTAGTGATCTCCATTCTCGTCCTCATACCTCAGCAGTGTCACTGTTTCCTAGTGATCTCCATTCTCGTCCTCATGCCTCAGCAGTGTCACTGTTTCCTAGTGATCTCCATGCTCGTCCTCATGCCTCAGCAGTGTCACTGTTTCCTAGTGATCTCCATTCTCGTCCTCATGCCTCAGCAGTGTCACTGTTTCCTAGTGATCTCCATTCTCGTCCTCATGCCTCAGCAGTGTCACTGTTTCCTAGTGATCTCCATTCTCGTCCTCATACCTCAGCAGTGTCACTGTTTCCTAGTGATCTCCAGTCTCGTCCTGATGCCTCAGCAGTGTCACTGTTTCCTAGTGATCTCCAGTCTCGTCCTCATGTCTCAGCAGTGTCACTGTTTCCTAGTGATCTCCAGTCTCGTCCTCATGCCTCAGCAGTGTCACTGTTTCCTAGTGATCTCCAGTCTCATCCTCATGCCTCAGCAGTGTCACTGTTTCCTAGTGATCTCCAGTCTCGTCCTGATGCCTCAGCAGTGTCATTGTTTCCTAGTGATCTCCATTCTCGTCCTGATGCCTCAGCAGTGTCACTGTTTCCTAGTGATCTCCATTCTCGTCCTCATACCTCAGCAGTGTCACTGTTTCCTAGTGATCTCCATTCTCGTCCTCATGCCTCAGAGGTATCACTGTTTCCTAGTGATCTCCATTCTCGTCCTCATGCCTCAGCAGTATCACTGTTTCCTAGTGATCTCCATTCTCGTCCTCATACCTCAGCAGTGTCACTGTTTCCTAGTGATCTCCATTCTCGTCCTCATACCTCAGCAGTGTCACTGTTTCCTAGTGATCTCCATTCTCGTCCTCATGCCTCAGAGGTATCACTGTTTCCTAGTGATCTCCATTCTCGTCCTCATGCCTCAGCAGTATCACTGTTTCCTAGTGATCTCCAGTCTCGTCCTCATGCCTCAGCAGTGTCACTGTTTCCTAGTGATCTCCATTCTCGTCCTCATGCCTCAGCAGTATCACTGTTTCCTAGTGATCTCCATTCTCGTCCTCATGTCCCAGCAGTGTCACTGTTTCCTAGTGATCTCCATTCTCGTCCTGATGCCTCAGCAGTGTCACTGTTTCCTAGTGATCTCCATTCTCGTCCTCATGTCCCAGCAGTGTCACTGTTTCCTAGTGATCTCCATTCTCGTCCTGATGCCTCAGCAGTGTCACTGTTTCCTAGTGATCTCCAGTCTCGTCCTCATGCCTCAGCAGTGTCACTGTTTCCTAGTGATCTCCATTCTCGTCCTCATGCCTCAGCAGTGTCACTGTTTCCTAGTGATCTCCAGTCTCGTCCTCATGCCTCAGCAGTGTCACTGTTTCCTAGTGATCTCCAGTCTCGTCCTCATGCCTCAGCAGTGTCACTGCTTCCTAGTGATCTCCAGTCTCGTCCTCATGCCTCAGCAGTGTCACTGTTTCCTAGTGATCTCCAGTCTCGTCCTCATGCCTCAGCAGTGTCACTGTTTCCTAGTGATCTCCAGTCTCGTCCTCATGCCTCAGCAGTGTTACTGTTTCCTAGTGATCTCCATTCTCGTCCTCATGCCTCAGCAGTGTCACTGTTTCCTAGTGATCTCCAGTCTCGTCCTCATGCCTCAGCAGTGTCACTGTTTCCTAGTGATCTCCAGTCTCGTCCTCATGCCTCAGCAGTGTCACTGTTTCCTAGTGATCTCCAGTCTCGTCCTCATGCCTCAGCAGTGTCAGTGTTTCCTAGTGATCTCCAGTCTCGTCCTCATGCCTCAGCAGTATCACTGTTTCCTAGTGATCTCCAGTCTCGTCCTCATGCCTCAGCAGTATCACTGTTTCCTAGTGATCTCCATTCTCGTCCTCATACCTCAGCAGTGTCACTGTTTCCTAGTGATCTCCATTCTCGTCCTCATGCCTCAGCAGTGTCACTGTTTCCTAGTGATCTCCATTCTCGTCCTCATGCCTCAGCAGTATCACTGTTTCCTAGTGATCTCCATTCTCGTCCTCATGTCTCAGCAGTATCACTGTTTCCTAGTGATCTCCAGTCTCGTCCTCATGCCTCAGCAGTGTCACTGTTTCCTAGTGATCTCCATTCTCATCCTCATGCCTCAGCAGTGTCACTGTTTCCTAGTGATCTCCATTCTCGTCCTCATGTCCCAGCAGTGTCACTGTTTCCTAGTGATCTCCATTCTCGTCCTCATGTCCCAGCAGTGTCACTGTTTCCTAGTGATCTCCATTCTCGTCCTCATACCTCAGCAGTGTCACTGTTTCCTAGTGATCTCCAATCTCGTCCTGATGCCTCAGCAGTGTCACTGTTTCCTAGTGATCTCCATTCTCGTCCTCATACCTCAGCAGTGTCACTGTTTCCTAGTGATCTCCATTCTCGTCCTCATGCCTCAGCAGTGTCACTGTTTCCTAGTGATCTCCAGTCTCGTCCTGATGCCTCAGCAGTGTCACTATTTCCTAGTGATCTCCATTCTCGTCCTCATACCTCAGCAGTGTCACTGTTTCCTAGTGATCTCCATTCTCATCCTCATGCCTCAGCAGTGTCACTGTTTCCTAGTAATCTCCATTCTCGTCCTCATGCCTCAGCAGTGTCACTGTTTCCTAGTGATCTCCATTCTCGTCCTGATGCCTCAGCAGTGTCACTGTTTCCTAGTGATCTCCATTCTCGTCCTCATACCTCAGCAGTGTCACTGTTTCCTAGTGATCTCCATTCTCGTCCTCATGCCTCAGAGGTATCACTGTTTCCTAGTGATCTCCATTCTCGTCCTCATGCCTCAGCAGTGTCACTGTTTCCTAGTGATCTCCAGTCTCATCCTCATGCCTCAGCAGTGTCACTGTTTCCTAGTGATCTCCATTCTCGTCCTCATGCCTCAGCAGTATCACTGTTTCCTAGTGATCTCCATTCTCGTCCTCATACCTCAGCAGTGTCACTGTTTCCTAGTGATCTCCATTCTCGTCCTCATGCCTCAGAGGTATCACTGTTTCCTAGTGATCTCCATTCTCGTCCTCATACCTCAGCAGTGTCACTGTTTCCTAGTGATCTCCATTCTCGTCCTCATGCCTCAGCAGTGTCACTGTTTCCTAGTGATCTCCATTCTCGTCCTCATGCCTCAGCAGTATCACTGTTTCCTAGTGATCTCCATTCTTGTCCTCATGTCTCAGCAGTATCACTGTTTCCTAGTGATCTCCATTCTCGTCCTCATACCTCAGCAGTGTCACTGTTTCCTAGTGATCTCCATTCTCATCCTCATGCCTCAGCAGTGTCACTGTTTCCTAGTGATCTCCAGTCTCGTCCTCATGCCTCAGCAGTGTCACTGTTTCCTAGTGATCTCCATTCTCGTCCTGATGCCTCAGCAGTGTCACTGTTTCCTAGTGATCTCCATTCTCATCCTCATGCCTCAGCAGTGTCACTGTTTCCTAGTGATCTCCATTCTCGTCCTCATGTCCCAGCAGTGTCACTGTTTCCTAGTGATCTCCATTCTCGTCCTCATGTCCCAGCAGTGTCACTGTTTCCTAGTGATCTCCATTCTCGTCCTCATACCTCAGCAGTGTCACTGTTTCCTAGTGATCTCCAATCTCGTCCTGATGCCTCAGCAGTGTCACTGTTTCCTAGTGATCTCCATTCTCGTCCTCATACCTCAGCAGTGTCACTGTTTCCTAGTGATCTCCATTCTCGTCCTCATGCCTCAGCAGTGTCACTGTTTCCTAGTGATCTCCAGTCTCGTCCTCATGCCTCAGCAGTGTCACTATTTCCTAGTGATCTCCATTCTCGTCCTCATACCTCAGCAGTGTCACTGTTTCCTAGTGATCTCCATTCTCATCCTCATGCCTCAGCAGTGTCACTGTTTCCTAGTAATCTCCATTCTCGTCCTCATGCCTCAGCAGTGTCACTGTTTCCTAGTGATCTCCATTCTCGTCCTGATGCCTCAGCAGTGTCACTGTTTCCTAGTGATCTCCATTCTCGTCCTCATACCTCAGCAGTGTCACTGTTTCCTAGTGATCTCCATTCTCGTCCTCATGCCTCAGAGGTATCACTGTTTCCTAGTGATCTCCATTCTCGTCCTCATGCCTCAGCAGTGTCACTGTTTCCTAGTGATCTCCAGTCTCATCCTCATGCCTCAGCAGTGTCACTGTTTCCTAGTGATCTCCATTCTCGTCCTCATGCCTCAGCAGTATCACTGTTTCCTAGTGATCTCCATTCTCGTCCTCATACCTCAGCAGTGTCACTGTTTCCTAGTGATCTCCATTCTCGTCCTCATGCCTCAGAGGTATCACTGTTTCCTAGTGATCTCCATTCTCGTCCTCATACCTCAGCAGTGTCACTGTTTCCTAGTGATCTCCAATCTCGTCCTCATGCCTCAGCAGTGTCACTGTTTCCTAGTGATCTCCATTCTCGTCCTCATACCTCAGCAGTGTCACTGTTTCCTAGTGATCTCCATTCTCGTCCTCATGCCTCAGCAGTGTCACTGTTTCCTAGTGATCTCCAGTCTCGTCCTGATGCCTCAGCAGTGTCACTATTTCCTAGTGATCTCCATTCTCGTCCTCATACCTCAGCAGTGTCACTGTTTCCTAGTGATCTCCATTCTCATCCTCATGCCTCAGCAGTGTCACTGTTTCCTAGTAATCTCCATTCTCGTCCTTATGCCTCAGCAGTGTCACTGTTTCCTAGTGATCTCCATTCTCGTCCTGATGCCTCAGCAGTGTCACTGTTTCCTAGTGATCTCCATTCTCGTCCTCATACCTCAGCAGTGTCACTGTTTCCTAGTGATCTCCATTCTCGTCCTCATGCCTCAGAGGTATCACTGTTTCCTAGTGATCTCCATTCTCGTCCTCATGCCTCAGCAGTGTCACTGTTTCCTAGTGATCTCCAGTCTCATCCTCATGCCTCAGCAGTGTCACTGTTTCCTAGTGATCTCCAGTCTCGTCCTCATGCCTCAGCAGTGTCACTGTTTCCTAGTGATCTCCATTCTCGTCCTCATGCCTCAGCAGTGTCACTGTTTCCTAGTGATCTCCATTCTCGTCCTCATGCCTCAGCAGTGTCACTGTTTCCTAGTGATCTCCATGCTCGTCCTCATGCCTCAGCAGTGTCACTGTTTCCTAGTGATCTCCATTCTCGTCCTCATGCCTCAGCAGTGTCACTGTTTCCTAGTGATCTCCATTCTCGTCCTCATGCCTCAGCAGTGTCACTGTTTCCTAGTGATCTCCATTCTCGTCCTCATACCTCAGCAGTGTCACTGTTTCCTAGTGATCTCCAGTCTCGTCCTGATGCCTCAGCAGTGTCACTGTTTCCTAGTGATCTCCAGTCTCGTCCTCATGCCTCAGCAGTGTCACTGTTTCCTAGTGATCTCCATTCTCGTCCTGATGCCTCAGCAGTGTCACTGTTTCCTAGTGATCTCCATTCTCATCCTCATGCCTCAGCAGTGTCACTGTTTCCTAGTGATCTCCATTCTCGTCCTCATGTCCCAGCAGTGTCACTGTTTCCTAGTGATCTCCATTCTCGTCCTCATGTCCCAGCAGTGTCACTGTTTCCTAGTGATCTCCATTCTCGTCCTCATACCTCAGCAGTGTCACTGTTTCCTAGTGATCTCCATTCTCGTCCTGATGCCTCAGCAGTGTCACTGTTTCCTAGTGATCTCCATTCTCGTCCTCATACCTCAGCAGTGTCACTGTTTCCTAGTGATCTCCATTCTCGTCCTCATGCCTCAGCAGTGTCACTGTTTCCTAGTGATCTCCATTCTCGTCCTCATACCTCAGCAGTGTCACTGTTTCCTAGTGATCTCCATTCTCATCCTCATGCCTCAGCAGTGTCACTGTTTCCTAGTAATCTCCATTCTCGTCCTCATGCCTCAGCAGTGTCACTGTTTCCTAGTGATCTCCATTCTCGTCCTGATGCCTCAGCAGTGTCACTGTTTCCTAGTGATCTCCATTCTCGTCCTCATACCTCAGCAGTGTCACTGTTTCCTAGTGATCTCCATTCTCGTCCTCATGCCTCAGAGGTATCACTGTTTCCTAGTGATCTCCATTCTCGTCCTCATGCCTCAGCAGTGTCACTGTTTCCTAGTGATCTCCAGTCTCATCCTCATGCCTCAGCAGTGTCACTGTTTCCTAGTGATCTCCAGTCTCGTCCTCATGCCTCAGCAGTGTCACTGTTTCCTAGTGATCTCCATTCTCGTCCTCATGCCTCAGCAGTGTCACTGTTTCCTAGGGATCTCCATTCTCGTCCTCATGCCTCAGCAGTGTCACTGTTTCCTAGTGATCTCCATGCTCGTCCTCATGCCTCAGCAGTGTCACTGTTTCCTAGTGATCTCCATTCTCGTCCTCATGCCTCAGCAGTGTCACTGTTTCCTAGTGATCTCCATTCTCGTCCTCATGCCTCAGCAGTGTCACTGTTTCCTAGTGATCTCCATTCTCGTCCTCATACCTCAGCAGTGTCACTGTTTCCTAGTGATCTCCAGTCTCGTCCTGATGCCTCAGCAGTGTCACTGTTTCCTAGTGATCTCCAGTCTCGTCCTCATGTCTCAGCAGTGTCACTGTTTCCTAGTGATCTCCAGTCTCGTCCTCATGCCTCAGCAGTGTCACTGTTTCCTAGTGATCTCCAGTCTCATCCTCATGCCTCAGCAGTGTCACTGTTTCCTAGTGATCTCCAGTCTCGTCCTGATGCCTCAGCAGTGTCACTGTTTCCTAGTGATCTCCATTCTCGTCCTGATGCCTCAGCAGTGTCACTGTTTCCTAGTGATCTCCATTCTCGTCCTCATACCTCAGCAGTGTCACTGTTTCCTAGTGATCTCCATTCTCGTCCTCATGCCTCAGCAGTGTCACTGTTTCCTAGTGATCTCCAGTCTCGTCCTCATGCCTCAGCAGTGTCACTGTTTCCTAGTGATCTCCATTCTCGTCCTCATGCCTCAGCAGTGTCACTGTTTCCTAGTGATCTCCATTCTCGTCCTCATGCCTCAGCAGTGTCACTGTTTCCTAGTGATCTCCATGCTCGTCCTCATGCCTCAGCAGTGTCACTGTTTCCTAGTGATCTCCATTCTCGTCCTCATGCCTCAGCAGTGTCACTGTTTCCTAGTGATCTCCATTCTCGTCCTCATGCCTCAGCAGTGTCACTGTTTCCTAGTGATCTCCATTCTCGTCCTCATACCTCAGCAGTGTCACTGTTTCCTAGTGATCTCCAGTCTCGTCCTGATGCCTCAGCAGTGTCACTGTTTCCTAGTGATCTCCAGTCTCGTCCTCATGCCTCAGCAGTGTCACTGTTTCCTAGTGATCTCCATTCTCGTCCTGATGCCTCAGCAGTGTCACTGTTTCCTAGTGATCTCCATTCTCATCCTCATGCCTCAGCAGTGTCACTGTTTCCTAGTGATCTCCATTCTCGTCCTCATGTCCCAGCAGTGTCACTGTTTCCTAGTGATCTCCATTCTCGTCCTCATGTCCCAGCAGTGTCACTGTTTCCTAGTGATCTCCATTCTCGTCCTCATACCTCAGCAGTGTCACTGTTTCCTAGTGATCTCCATTCTCGTCCTGATGCCTCAGCAGTGTCACTGTTTCCTAGTGATCTCCATTCTCGTCCTCATACCTCAGCAGTGTCACTGTTTCCTAGTGATCTCCATTCTCGTCCTCATGCCTCAGCAGTGTCACTGTTTCCTAGTGATCTCCATTCTCGTCCTCATACCTCAGCAGTGTCACTGTTTCCTAGTGATCTCCATTCTCATCCTCATGCCTCAGCAGTGTCACTGTTTCCTAGTAATCTCCATTCTCGTCCTCATGCCTCAGCAGTGTCACTGTTTCCTAGTGATCTCCATTCTCGTCCTGATGCCTCAGCAGTGTCACTGTTTCCTAGTGATCTCCATTCTCGTCCTCATACCTCAGCAGTGTCACTGTTTCCTAGTGATCTCCATTCTCGTCCTCATGCCTCAGAGGTATCACTGTTTCCTAGTGATCTCCATTCTCGTCCTCATGCCTCAGCAGTGTCACTGTTTCCTAGTGATCTCCAGTCTCATCCTCATGCCTCAGCAGTGTCACTGTTTCCTAGTGATCTCCAGTCTCGTCCTCATGCCTCAGCAGTGTCACTGTTTCCTAGTGATCTCCATTCTCGTCCTCATGCCTCAGCAGTGTCACTGTTTCCTAGTGATCTCCATTCTCGTCCTCATGCCTCAGCAGTGTCACTGTTTCCTAGTGATCTCCATGCTCGTCCTCATGCCTCAGCAGTGTCACTGTTTCCTAGTGATCTCCATTCTCGTCCTCATGCCTCAGCAGTGTCACTGTTTCCTAGTGATCTCCATTCTCGTCCTCATGCCTCAGCAGTGTCACTGTTTCCTAGTGATCTCCATTCTCGTCCCCATACCTCAGCAGTGTCACTGTTTCCTAGTGATCTCCAGTCTCGTCCTGATGCCTCAGCAGTGTCACTGTTTCCTAGTGATCTCCAGTCTCGTCCTCATGTCTCAGCAGTGTCACTGTTTCCTAGTGATCTCCAGTCTCGTCCTCATGCCTCAGCAGTGTCACTGTTTCCTAGTGATCTCCAGTCTCATCCTCATGCCTCAGCAGTGTCACTGTTTCCTAGTGATCTCCAGTCTCGTCCTGATGCCTCAGCAGTGTCACTGTTTCCTAGTGATCTCCATTCTCGTCCTGATGCCTCAGCAGTGTCACTGTTTCCTAGTGATCTCCATTCTCGTCCTCATACCTCAGCAGTGTCACTGTTTCCTAGTGATCTCCATTCTCGTCCTCATGCCTCAGAGGTATCACTGTTTCCTAGTGATCTCCATTCTCGTCCTCATGCCTCAGCAGTATCACTGTTTCCTAGTGATCTCCATTCTCGTCCTCATACCTCAGCAGTGTCACTGTTTCCTAGTGATCTCCATTCTCGTCCTCATACCTCAGCAGTGTCACTGTTTCCTAGTGATCTCCATTCTCGTCCTCATGCCTCAGAGGTATCACTGTTTCCTAGTGATCTCCATTCTCGTCCTCATGCCTCAGCAGTATCACTGTTTCCTAGTGATCTCCAGTCTCGTCCTCATGCCTCAGCAGTGTCACTGTTTCCTAGTGATCTCCATTCTCGTCCTCATGCCTCAGCAGTGTCACTGTTTCCTAGTGATCTCCAGTCTCGTCCTGATGCCTCAGCAGTGTCACTGTTTCCTAGTGATCTCCAGTCTCGTCCTCATGTCTCAGCAGTGTCACTGTTTCCTAGTGATCTCCAGTCTCGTCCTCATGCCTCAGCAGTGTCACTGTTTCCTAGTGATCTCCAGTCTCGTCCTCATGCCTCAGCAGTATCACTGTTTCCTAGTGATCTCCAGTCTCGTCCTCATGCCTCAGCAGTATCACTGTTTCCTAGTGATCTCCATTCTCGTCCTCATACCTCAGCAGTGTCACTGTTTCCTAGTGATCTCCATTCTCGTCCTCATGCCTCAGCAGTGTCACTGGTTCCTAGTGATCTCCATTCTCGTCCTCATGCCTCAGCAGTATCACTGTTTCCTAGTGATCTCCATTCTCGTCCTCATGTCTCAGCAGTATCACTGTTTCCTAGTGATCTCCATTCTCGTCCTCATACCTCAGCAGTGTCACTGTTTCCTAGTGATCTCCATTCTCATCCTCATGCCTCAGCAGTGTCACTGTTTCCTAGTGATCTCCAGTCTCGTCCTCATGCCTCAGCAGTGTCACTGTTTCCTAGTGATCTCCATTCTCGTCCTGATGCCTCAGCAGTGTCACTGTTTCCTAGTGATCTCCATTCTCATCCTCATGCCTCAGCAGTGTCACTGTTTCCTAGTGATCTCCATTCTCGTCCTCATGTCCCAGCAGTGTCACTGTTTCCTAGTGATCTCCATTCTCGTCCTCATGTCCCAGCAGTGTCACTGTTTCCTAGTGATCTCCATTCTCGTCCTCATACCTCAGCAGTGTCACTGTTTCCTAGTGATCTCCATTCTCGTCCTGATGCCTCAGCAGTGTCACTGTTTCCTAGTGATCTCCATTCTCGTCCTCATACCTCAGCAGTGTCACTGTTTCCTAGTGATCTCCATTCTCGTCCTCATGCCTCAGCAGTGTCACTGTTTCCTAGTGATCTCCATTCTCGTCCTCATACCTCAGCAGTGTCACTGTTTCCTAGTGATCTCCATTCTCATCCTCATGCCTCAGCAGTGTCACTGTTTCCTAGTAATATCCATTCTCGTCCTCATGCCTCAGCAGTGTCACTGTTTCCTAGTGATCTCCATTCTCGTCCTGATGCCTCAGCAGTGTCACTGTTTCCTAGTGATCTCCATTCTCGTCCTCATACCTCAGCAGTGTCACTGTTTCCTAGTGATCTCCATTCTCGTCCTCATGCCTCAGAGGTATCACTGTTTCCTAGTGATCTCCATTCTCGTCCTCATGCCTCAGCAGTGTCACTGTTTCCTAGTGATCTCCAGTCTCATCCTCATGCCTCAGCAGTGTCACTGTTTCCTAGTGATCTCCAGTCTCGTCCTCATGCCTCAGCAGTGTCACTGTTTCCTAGTGATCTCCAGTCTCATCCTCATGCCTCAGCAGTGTCACTGTTTCCTAGTGATCTCCAGTCTCGTCCTCATGCCTCAGCAGTGTCACTGTTTCCTAGTGATCTCCATTCTCGTCTGTCACAACTGAGGGCCTGAGCTGACGGGAGGCAGCCTCAGTTGTAGGGGCTGAGATGTACCGGAACCTGGGAGGTTGTATCAGACCCCTGGACATGTAAGTAACATGAATAATAACTGCCCGAAGGCGTGACCATGACAACTTAGATAAAAGTCAATGATGTTTATTATGACAACTCCGCATCACAGCAGCAATAAAAGAAAACGTAAAAGTCAGCAAAGAATAAATACAGTTCCTGAGTACTACAGCATGGCAGGAGCCACAGGGCACTGGTAGTGTGAGATAGTTCTTATGATCTTCTAGATGGAAAGTCCTTACCAGGCCCGGCTGTAGCAATGGAGATAACCCAGGATTGTACCAGCTGGTGTTCCAGGAAGAGCTGGTTGCTGAAGGTAAAACAGCTGCTGTGGATACTGGCTGGAACCAGACTGTTGTTAGCACGGAGTGGATACTGGCTGGAACCAGTTAAATAATAAATGAACTTTGGGAGCGATGAAATGTGAACTGAAATGTAGAACTTGAGAGCGGAGAAATAATAATTCCGGTGGAGAGTGGTAAAGTGTAGAAAGGACACCGGCCCTTTAAGGGAAGCTGTATTCTGCTGGAAGCTGAGGCTGGAAGCAGGTAGTGTTGTAGCTGGAAACAGATGAATCCACAATGGATTGGAGAGTCAGGCTACACCGCAGGTGGAATGCTGGTGCGGGTCTCTATGGTGGAAGTCTTGAGACAGGAGCTGGAACCTGGAAGACAATCATAGAAGAGAGACAAACAGGAACTAGGTTTGACAACCAAAGCACTGACGTCTTCCTTGCTCAGGCACAGCTTACTTATACCTGCAGCAAGGAAGGGGTTGGCTAGGCAATTATGTAAATCAACAATACAAACAGCAGATTGGTGGAAATGATCAGATGACAGAATCCAAGATGGCTGCGCCCATGCAGACACTTGGAGGGAAGTTTGGTTTGTAATCCATGTGGTCTGGGAAACAGTAATGGCGGCGCCGGCCACCGGAGACAGGAGACGCCAGGCTGATAGATGCACATTTAACCACGCGGGCACAGCGGAGGCCGCGGCTGATGAAAACACCACTCTGACACTCTGCATGTGGAAACTCAGGAACAGCGGAATCTGGTCCTGGAACGCTGAGCCCGCCTTAGGAGGCATCTGAAGGGTAAGTAATGGCGTCCAGATACCCGGATCGTGACAGCACCCCCCCCTTTAGGAGTGGCCCCAGGACACTTCTTAGGCTTTAAAGGAAACTTTGCGTGGAAATTTCGGACCAAGGCAGGAGCATGGACGTCAGAAGCATTGGTCCAAGAGCGTTCTTCAGGACCATAGCCCTTCCAGTCAATGAGATACTGAAGTTGACCGTAACGGTGACGTGAGTCCAGGATCTTGGCCACTTCATACTCAACGCCTCGTTGAGTTTGGACTTTCGGAGTTGGTGGAAGTGAGGAATGAAACCGATTCAAGATTAGCGGTTTCAACAGGGAAACATGGAATGTCCTGGGTATTTTTAAGAAGGGAGGTAACTGGAGTCTGTAAGCAACAGGATTGATGACTTGATCAATTTTAAAAGGACCGATGTAGCGAGGTGCAAACTTCATACTGGGAACTCTTAACCTCAAATTCTTCGTGGATAACCATACCCGATCACCCACCTTGAGAGCAGGAACTGCTCGACGCTTCTTATCCGCAAACTTCTTGTACCTGAACGATGCCTTGAGCAGAGCTGATCGTACGCTCTTCCAGATATTGGCAAACTGATGCAAGGTGATATCCACTGCGGGAACAGAAGTTGCTGGAAGCGGTTGGAACTCAGGGACTTTAGGGTGGAATCCAAAGTTGGTGAAGAATGGTGTTGAAGAAGATGAAGAATGATACTGGTTGTTATGACAGAACTCGGCCCAGGGAAGTAATTGAACCCAGTCATCTTGAGAGGAGGACACATAGATGCGGAGGAAGGCCTCCAAGTCCTGATTCACCCTCTCAGTTTGACCATTGGTCTGAGGATGGTAAGCCGTGGAAAACTTTAACTTGACTTGGAGGACTTGACATAAACTTCGCCAGAATTTGGCTGTGAATTGAACTCCTCGATCTGAGATAATTTCTTCTGGAAGACCGTGGAGTCGGAAGATCTCTTGTATGAATACTTGAGCCAACTTGGAAGCTGACGGAAGACCGGTGAGAGGAATGAAGTGTGCCATCTTGGTGAACCGGTCAACTACCACCCAGATGGTATTGAACTTGTTGCACATGGGCAAATCTGTAATAAAATCCATCGACAAATGGGTCCATGGTCGACGGGGAACAGATAGTGGAACCAGTTGCCCCGCAGGCGACTGGCGGGATACTTTATGTTGAGCACACTTTGGGCAAGATGCAATAAACTCCAAAACGTCCTTTTTCAGAGTTGGCCACCAATAGGACCTAGAGATAAACTCCAGGGTTTTTTGGATACCTGTATGTCCGGCAAAACGGGAAGCATGGGCCCAATGCATGAGCTTCTTCCTTAGTGTCGGCTTCACAAAACTTTTCCCTGATGGGGGCGTAGAGTCCATCCCTACCGTGGAGAATGCCAACGGATTTATAATAGGATGCTTGTCTGAAGACTCTGACTCATTTTCTTGCTCCCATGAGCGGGAAAGGGCATCGGCCTTGCGATTCTGAGAGCCCGGACAGAACTGGAGTTTAAAGTCGAACCTGGAAAAGAAAAGTGCCCATCTGGCCTGACGAGGGTTGAGACATTGTGCGCCTTTTAGATATAGAAGGTTCTTGTGGTCTGTAAGGATGGTGATTGAATGAGAAGCTCCCTCCAACAGATATCTCCACTCCTCCAGAGCGAGCTTGATGGCTAGCAACTCCTGGTCGCCAATGGCATAGTTGCGCTCCGCTGGGGAGAACTTCCGTGAGAAGAAACTGCAAGGATGTAAATGACCATCTTTAGCCCTCTGAGATAACACCGCTCCTACTCCAACGGAGGAGGCATCCACCTCTAAGATGAAAGGAGAGTCGACGTCAGGCTGTTTCAGGACAGGCGCAGAGATGAACCTCTGTTTTAAAAGATGAAAAGCTTGCATGGCTTCTTCAGACCACTTGGACGGGTTAGCACCCTTCTTGGTGAAAGCAGTAATAGGCGCCACAATGGTGGAAAAGTCTCGTATAAACTTTCGGTAATAATTGGCGAACCCTAAGAACCTCTGGACCCCTTTGAGGGTTAAGGGTACTGGCCAATTCTGGATTGCTTGTAGTTTCTCAGGATCCATCTCTAGTCCGGAACCGGACACAATGTACCCTAGAAACGGAATGGACTTGACTTCAAAGACGCATTTCTCTAATTTGCAGTAGAGATGATTGACACGGAGACGGGACAGAACCTCCTTTACCCAGAAACGATGTTCCTCTAAATTGTTGGCAAAAATGAGGATATCATCTAGATAGACCACGACATGACGGTATAGAATGTCTCTGAAGATCTCATTGACGAAATGCTGGAAGACAGCTGGAGCATTGCTCAATCCGAAGGGCATGACGAGGTACTCATAATGTCCGTCACGGGTGTTAAATGCGGTCTTCCACTCGTCACCCTCACGGATCCGGATGAGATTGTATGCACCTCTCAGGTCCAGCTTTGTAAAGATGGTAGCTCCGCTAACTCTGTCAAAGAGCTCAGTAATCAGGGGTAAAGGATAGCGGTTCTTGATGGTAATGTCGTTCAAACCTCTGTAGTCGATGCACGGCCGCAGACCACCATCTTTCTTCTTTACAAAAAAGAAGCCTGCGCCGGCTGGAGAAGAAGAAGGTCGAATGAACCCCTTTGCTAGGTTCTCTTTTATGTATTCCTCCATAGAATGCGTCTCGGGGAGAGACAACGGATAAGTTCGGCCTCGAGGTGGAACCTTCCCTGGAACGAGATCAATCGGGCAGTCCCATTCTCTATGAGGGGGAAGGATATCAGCAGAAGCTTTACTGAACACATCCGTGAAATCTTGATATGGAGGAGGTGGAACATCAGACGACCTGGGGGAGGAGGAACAGACAGGCAACACTTTAAACAAACATGTCTTAGTACAGGAGGAACCCCATGCCAGGATTTGCGTAGTCGTCCAATCAATTGTAGGATTGTGAAGACGGAGCCATGGAAGGCCCAGGACCACAGGATGTGTGGCTCTTGGAATCACTAAAAGTGAAATAAGTTCGGAATGAAGAACTCCCACTCTCAGACGAACTGGTAGAGTCCTTAGAGAAATAACTGTATCAAAAATTTTACTGCCATCCACAGCAGTTAAGGAAAAGGACGAAGGAAGTCTCTCGGTGGGTAGGGACCACCGTTTAACATAGGCTTCGGTAATAAAGTTCCCAGCTGCTCCGGAATCCAGGAGGGCAATGACGTTCTGATAACGTTGAGCAACTTGAAGCGAGACTGGGAGGTTACAATCTTGAGGAGATGGAGAGGAGATCATTACTCCTAGCCGGCCCTCTCCTTGGCGAGCTAGGATTTGGAGTTTCCCGGACGTTTGGGACAGGCATTAATGGTGTGAGACGGAGCTGCACAGTACAAACAGAGAAACTCGGAGAGACGTCTTCGGCGCTCAGCAGGAGTTAAACGGGAACGGCCAATTTGCATGGGTTCATCATTAGTTGGTGACAGTTGGCGAGGAGGAGGAGCAGAAGATTTTGGAGCAGATGATCTTCCACGCTCAGTTGCTCTCTCTCTGAAACGTAAGTCAACTTTCGTACAAAGTGAGATTAACTCATCTAACTTGGAGGGTAAGTCTCTGGTAGCTAACTCATCTTTAATACGCTCGGATAAACCATGCCAGAATGCAGCATACAGGGCCTCGTCGTTCCATGCCAGTTCGGATGCCAGGATCTGGAACTGTATAAGATATTGTCCTACAGTACGTGATCCCTGGCGTAAACGGAGAATCTCAGACGAAGCTGAAGTTACCCGGCCTGGCTCGTCGAAGATGCGCCTGAATGTTGACACGAATGCAGTGTAAGAAGATAGCAGGGTGTCGGACCTCTCCCATAACGGTGATGCCCAATCGAGGGCTGAGCCACTGAGAAGAGAAATAATGTAGGCAATTTTTGTACGGTCACTGGGGAAATTGCCAGGTTGTAGCTCAAACTGAATCTCACACTGGTTGAGAAATCCCCTGCAGAATCTTGGAGATCCGTCAAATTTTGCTGGCGTTGGAAGATGAAGACGTGGAGCAGGAATGGGTAAGGTGGGTGGGGTTATAGCTGGAGTCACTGTGGTTGACGCACCAGACGCGCCTGATCCACGGAGAGTGGTCTGAATCCCATCCAGCCGAGTAGAGAGATCCTGGAGACAGCGGATGATGTGGCCCTGTGCAGCCTCCTGATGTTCTAGTCGGGCTGCCAGTTCTTGCATCGGCCTGGCCGCTTGATCCTGGTCTCCGGCTGGATTCATTAGGTCAGTGCTTACTGTCACAACTGAGGGCCTGAGCTGACGGGAGGCAGCCTCAGTTGTAGGGGCTGAGATGTACCGGAACCTGGGAGGTTGTATCAGACCCCTGGACATGTAAGTAACATGAATAATAACTGCCCGAAGGCGTGACCATGACAACTTAGATAAAAGTCAATGATGTTTATTATGACAACTCCGCATCACAGCAGCAATAAAAGAAAACGTAAAAGTCAGCAAAGAATAAATACAGTTCCTGAGTACTACAGCATGGCAGGAGCCACAGGGCACTGGTAGTGTGAGATAGTTCTTATGATCTTCTAGATGGAAAGTCCTTACCAGGCCCGGCTGTAGCAATGGAGATAACCCAGGATTGTACCAGCTGGTGTTCCAGGAAGAGCTGGTTGCTGAAGGTAAAACAGCTGCTGTGGATACTGGCTGGAACCAGACTGTTGTTAGCACGGAGTGGATACTGGCTGGAACCAGTTAAATAATAAATGAACTTTGGGAGCGATGAAATGTGAACTGAAATGTAGAACTTGAGAGCGGAGAAATAATAATTCCGGTGGAGAGTGGTAAAGTGTAGAAAGGACACCGGCCCTTTAAGGGAAGCTGTATTCTGCTGGAAGCTGAGGCTGGAAGCAGGTAGTGTTGTAGCTGGAAACAGATGAATCCACAATGGATTGGAGAGTCAGGCTACACCGCAGGTGGAATGCTGGTGCGGGTCTCTATGGTGGAAGTCTTGAGACAGGAGCTGGAACCTGGAAGACAATCATAGAAGAGAGACAAACAGGAACTAGGTTTGACAACCAAAGCACTGACGTCTTCCTTGCTCAGGCACAGCTTACTTATACCTGCAGCAAGGAAGGGGTTGGCTAGGCAATTATGTAAATCAACAATACAAACAGCAGATTGGTGGAAATGATCAGATGACAGAATCCAAGATGGCTGCGCCCATGCAGACACTTGGAGGGAAGTTTGGTTTGTAATCCATGTGGTCTGGGAAACAGTAATGGCGGCGCCGGCCACCGGAGACAGGAGACGCCAGGCTGATAGATGCACATTTAACCACGCGGAGGCCGC